>NW_004443937.1:20848867-20891699 GCF_000243295.1 Trichechus manatus latirostris
CAAAAAAAAAAAAAAAAAACCAGTGCCGTCAAGTCAGTTCCGAATCATAGCAACCCCATAGGGCAGAACAGAACTGCCAACCTTCTGATTAGCAGCCAAGCTTTTAACCACTGCGCCAAGTGCCTGGTATAAACACTGCTCAATTAGGTAGACTGAAGAAAATTGAAACGGCCTATCTTCACAACACTGGATTACTGTGAGAAGCTATCCTGAGGGATGTATGTGTAGGGGGAGGGTACTGTATCATAAAGAGGTCCACTCCGTCGGGATTAAGCCACAAATTCACATTTCACATCTCGATGGGGTGTAAATTCCAGAATATCCAAGGGATTTTAGAGGCAAATACAATGAGAAAGATTCTGCTATGTTAAAAATTAAAGTACATTACAAAAGCACATTAATTTAGTAAGTGTAGGGTTAGCTCAAGAATAAATCAAAAGTAAAGAAAGATGGCATTTAACATTAGAAGAGAGTTCTTGTAAAGAGGCTGAGGAATCAAGCCTTACCTTATGAAAATACATTCTCAACAAATTGAAAATTTTTACTTCATTAGAATACTAAACTGAGTAAATGTTTCCATAATCTTAGGTGATAAGGCAGATTGAGCATGACACCAAATGAGAACTGAGAAAAATATTTATAGCTTCAAAGTTATGAAAAATCAAATATTTCTCAATGGCAAAACCATGGTAAACAAGCCAAATGGGGGAAAAATTACTTGCACAATGTTGGTAAAAAACAAAGAGTAATATTCTTAATGTATAAAGAGCTGTTGGAAGCCACTCTACATTGTACCTGAAAAAATGGGCAAAATCCACCTAAGAAGAACATAAATGGCCAAGAACACAGGTGGAAATGGTCAACTCCATTAAGTGCTGAAGGAATACAAGTTAAGAAGGGTACATAAAATGCTAAAAACTGTAAGTTAACTACCCCTTCCTTATAAATCAAAAAAACCAAACCCGTTGCTGTCGGGTTGATTCCAACTCATAGTGACCCTATATGACAGAACAGAACTGCTCCATAGGGTTTCCAATAAGCAGCTGGTGGATTTCAACTGCTGATCTTGGGGTTAGCAGCTGAGTTCTTAACCACTGCATCACCAGGGCTCTCCCCCTTTCTTACAGAAGTCGATTAATTCATTTTTCATAAAAGGAAACTGGCAGTATAAACTATGGTCTTTAAAAACAACTGGCAAAACATATCAAATGCCTTTCAACTGTACATAATTTTTGACACAGTGATTCCACCCCTAGAGTCAACAAAACAAAGTTGTCCAAAGATACAGCTATAAAAATAGTGTTTGCAGCATTACATATAATAGTGAAACACTGCAAAAACCCCAGACGTCCCGTAATAAGTGGAGATCGTTCAAATAATTTATAGTAGATCTATGAAGTGGATGCAGATAACAAGACAGTCAATACAACAGTACAATATAAACGTAGATATACAAATATAGATATTCACAGTATGATGTCTGAGAGTAAGAGGAAGAGACAGGTTCCAAGCAGGAAATTTCAGAAAGTACTAAGTAAATCTCTCCAGGAACGGAGAAACAATACAAAGGAGCAAGAAGATATTAACATAAAATAGTAGGCAAGAGGCAAAACACCAAGAATCTTGAATGGCTAGATAAGTACTGTTAATGTTATTTTCTACAACCTATAAGTCTAAAGGTTTCAAAGCAAGGGAATGATATAAGGAAGCCAGCGTGCTAAAATGCAAATCTAAGAGAATTTAAGATGGAGCCAGAGCTTTAAGAACTTCAAGGAAGACGTGTTAGGCTTTGTTACAGACTGAATTATGTTCCTCTAAAATATGTATTGTAATTCCTAACCTCTATTCCTATCCTCACAACTGGACCAATGAGCAACATCATGATAAACAGAGAAAAGACTAAAGTTGTCAAGGATTTCATTTTACTTGGATCCACAATCAACACCCATGGAAGCAGCAGTCAGGAAATCAAAAGACCATTGCATTGGGCAAATCTGCTGCAAAAGATCTCTTTAAAGTGTTGAAAAGCAAACATGTCACCTTGAAGGCGAAGGTGCACCTGGCCCAAGCCATGGTATTTTCAATTGTGTCATATGCTTGCAAAAGCTGGACAATAAATAAGGAAGACTGAAGAATTGACGCCTTTGAATTGTGGAGTTGGAGAAGAATACTAAATATACCATGGACTGTCAAAAGAATGAACAAATATGTCTTGGAAGAAGTACAACCAGAATGCTCCTTAGAAGGAAGAACGGTGAGACTACGTCTTACATACTTTGGACATGTTGTTAGGAGGAATCAGTCCCTGGAAAAGGACATCATGCTTGGTAAAGTAGAGGGTCATCGAAAAAGAGGAAGACCCTCAACAAGACAGATTGACACAGTGGCTGCAACAATCGGCTCAAGCATAACAATGATTGTGAGCACAGCGCAGGACCGAGCAATGTTTCATTCTGTGGTGCATAGGGTCACTATGAGTTGGAATCGACTTGATGGCACCTAACAACAACAACACGACTTTGGTTATAATCCCATTTGGGAATGGGTTGTCTTTGTTATGTTAATGAGGCAGGATTAGTGTTGGATATATTTTGAGTTAATCTCTTTTGAGATATAAAAGAGATTAAAGCAAGCTAGGAAACAGAAATGGCTGGGAGGCAAAAGGAGAAGATGAAGAACGCCACATGAAGATCACCCAGGAGTGGAAGCTCAAAGAGACAGGATCTTCCTCCACAGCTGACCAAGACAAAAAGCTTTCCCCTAGAGTCAGCACCCTGAATTTGAACTTCTGGCCTCTTAAACTGTGAGAAAATTAATGTCCATTTGTTAAAGCCACCCAGTTGTGGTATTTCTGTTATAGCAGCACTAGATAACTAGGACAGGGTTACATAAAGAGGAAGCTGTCAAAGGCATTCATAAAGATGAAATCTACCTTTGGAGAAGGCTAAGGACTTTACCCTGGACGCTGTAAGAAGGGGTAGAGAACCTACTCTTTTTGGCATTTTCTGTACTAGTCTCTTCCAAATTTGAACTAGGTGACATCTTCAGTCAACTCTAAAATTTCAAGAAATGAGATAGGATATAAATCAAATAAACAATTGATATCTTAAGGACTTTCCAGTCTTGTGATTTTATGTGACCTGAGTTCTATGCGATTTTCTTTCATTTTGCATGCATGCATAGATATTTAAGTACATAAATGGATACATAAGCGGATGGAGAAATGGAAAGAAGGGTGGATATATGCATACATACGGACATATATACATACACACATATATATAAAATTTCCTTTCTTAAGTGTGAGAAAGATACATATAACTTCAAGTAAGTGTTAAGTATAATTTCAGGTAATAAGCCCCTAACCTCTTTTGGTTTCTTCAATAAGATCAGCAACAATTTTTCATTATGAAGGCCTGAAAGGCTTCGAGAAAGCAACATTCAAGGTTCACAAAATAGTATCCAAACAGCTAGAGAGAGAGAAATACTCTGATTCAGGGAGATCAAAGAGTATTTATCCTTATGCCCTATTACTCTTAACTCCCAAATTATCTCAATTTAGATTATCATTGGTTGTATAAAAATAAATAAATCACTGTGCCAAAAGTACAAATTTGGGTACAGACACAAAACATTACAAAATGATTAAGTAAAATGAACAAAGCAGAACATTATGCTGCCTTTTTTCTGACACAAAACCATAAGTTGAATTTTATCTATAAAAAATGATCTAAGGAGAGGTCAAAAATATTTCTTTCTATTCTAATTCCCCAAAACAGCCAAGTTCATGTCTATTTGAACATAGGAAGCCTGTGACTAAGGAAGACAAAGAAGCAATGCAGAACCATCGGGATACCCTCTAAGCCACCAGCACGGGCATTAGGAAGCCAAACTCACAATGTTTGCTGGACAGTATACCTAAGATCGTGGCTACTAACCAAAAGGCTGGCAGTTTGAATCCACCAACCGCTCCTTGGGAACCCTTTGGGGCAGTTCTGCTCTCTCCTATAGGGTTACTATGAGTCAGAATCGATTCGACGGCAACAGCTTTTTATACCTAAGACAGCTCAACAGCTCAACATACATTATGTTGCCACTAATGGAATCCACTTACAAATCCCAACTTCTAAAAGGAAATACGATTTCTAATTTGTAAGGAAAAGCTTCCTTTCTTAGACTCTAAAAAGTCTTCATAATTTAGGAAGATTTTAAAGGTCAAGTGAGAATTATAAAAAGAAAAGTAGCACTCATTTTCCCCAGGAGAGAAGTGTCAAGTGTCACACCATCATAAAGATATTGCAAGCATGTTTACATTGAGGCAATATCTTTGAAATATAAAACACTCAAAGTTAAAAGGAAAATGGAAACTTGGATATACTTTGCTCCAATCTACCAAAGGCAAATCATATAGTAAACCTTTCCCATGGTGCACGACCTCAGTTCAAGCCTCCCCTGATGACCCTATCTAAAACATCCCCTCCCACAGTTCCCTTCCCATCAATCTCTATTCCCTTACCTTTTTATGTTTGTTTTTCTTCACAACACTTACAGTTAACTGAAATTATCTCACATATTTACACTTTTGTTTACGACTTTCTCTCACCCACTGGTGTAAGCTCTCTGAGGGGCAGGGACTCAGTCCTTCCACCATTGTATCCCTAGTATTTGGCACAGAGAAGTGAATTAATTAACTAAAAAAAGGGACAGAGGGAGAGAAAAAGGAAGGACAAAAGTGTCTTAAACTGTATGTGTAAAATCAACAATGTAGTACAAATTATTTACATTTGTATGAATATTAAAATTATCTCTTCCTCAAGAATACCAAAGGTGTGTTTCTTAAGTGAAAAGCCTGGTCCTATTTACAGTAAAATACTGAAGAGAAATGCCCTCACCTTATGTAGAAAGTGTCAGAAAAAAAATGTTCAAATCATCATCAGAAGACTTTAGTATTAAGATTTCATTGATAACTTTGATATTAAATTTCTGAGAGGTGCCGATTTTAATTAAAAAGGTCAATTTAGGTTTAAGTTCCATTAAATATTGCATCTTCTCTTGTGCATGAACATTTAGAATTAAATCTTGTCTCTCATCTGAATAAAAATCTTGGTTCATAATTTTCTGAGTATATGTGGTACCTTTCTTCCTGAAAGAGAGGAAAACCTTTTCTCATTAGTCATACAGATAAGTCAGTTACACTGTTGGCATTCTGTCATGAAGAAAGAAAGGAAAAAAAATGAAGGAGGGAAGGAGGGAGGGAAGTTAATGGCAGGGCCCAGGTTTGAATCCAAATATCATATTCTAGTCACAAGACACAGATTACCAATGGCCTACATCATCACCAACTTTAATAAGTAGAGAGTTATGCCAGGCTGGAGGCAAAGAAGGAAGTCAGAAGATATGCAGCTCAACGGGGATTTCACGAACCATTGCTGGCTGGAAGACAGAGGGGGCCAAGTGAGAAGAAATGTGGGCGACTTTAAGGAACACAGAGACTTGAGTCCTACGAATGCAAGGAACTCAATTCTGCCAACAACATGAATGAGCTTGGAAGTCGACTTCAGCCCAGAGTCTCCGTATGAGGGCTCAGCCCAACAAACACCTTGATTTCAGCCATGTGAGACGCTGAGCAGAGACCTGATGTACTAAAGCTCAGGGTTTCCCCACGGCCTGTGACCTGAGGACACAGAATCAGACCACCATACTAGACTTCTGACCTACAGACCTGAGAGCTAATAAATGGGTGTTGTTTTAAGCCACTAAGTTTGTAGTAAATTGTTAAGCAGCAATAGAAAACTAATATACCTACAGTTTAATTTTCCTATATTAGCTAATACTTACAATTCAAAGTTACATAAAAGTTTTGATGGTTAGCATGCTTTTCTTGTTTCTGATTTTAATGGAAGTGCCTTTAATTAAGCAGTATGTCTAAAATTGTGATCAAAGGAGCACCAGAGTTCTGGCAGACGTTAATAGGCAGGCCACGGGAAAGGCTGTCCTAAGGGCACAGAACATTGGGAAACTCTGAGCTTTAGAAGGTTAAATAGCTGAACTGTAAAATTCAAAAGTAGAGGAATAAGCAAGTCTTCACAAATAATTGGCAGAAAGTTCCATGAAGGCAGAGGCTGTGCCTATCTTGGTCATTATTATATTCCCATAAAAAAAATACCAATTGTCTTAGTCATCTAATACTGCTCTAACAGAAATACCACAAGTGGATGGCTTTAACAAAGAGAAGTTTATTCTCTCACAGTCCAGTAGGCTACAAGTCCAAATTTAGGGCATCAGCTCCAGGAGAAGGCTTTCTCTGTCAGCTCTGGAGGAAGGTCCTTGTGATGCATCAGTCCTTCCTTGGTCTGGGAGCATCTCAGCACAGGAACCTCAAGTCCAAAGGACGTGCTCTGCTCGCTTCTCTCTTTATATCTCAAAAGAGATTGGATTAAGAAACTATTTAATCCTGTAAACCTTATCAGTATAACCTCATCATAGTGAGAGAGTTTACAACACATAAGGAAATCATGTATAACCTCATCATAGTGATAAAGTTTACAACACATAAGGAAATCACATCAGATTTACAAAATGGTAGACAATCACACCATACTGGGAATCACGACCCAGCCAAGTCGACAGATATTTTTGGGGGACACAATTCAATCCATGACACCAATGAAACAAGATATATTCAATTAGCAATGGATGAATGAATGAGCTGAGAGAAAGCATTCTTTTCCAACTTATCTCACGTAACTCTCATATGTAGACTTTCTGCTGGAAACAGGCTGACCTGCTTACTGCCCATTTAGTCTGCCTCTTCCACCACTTTGCTCACCCTACCCTTACCTGGGATGCCCACTCCCTTTCAATCTCCTATCCAATCATACCCAGATTTCAAAGTCTAACTCAAGACCCATCTCACTACAAATGCTATCATAATCCTGTGCATGTAATAGGCTAACAAATACTTATAACTAAAGTTCATCTCTATAGAAAGTAAAGCATGTACACTGAGAGGAGGTAACAGTTCTTTGATATTAATTCATAAAATAAGTAATTCAGTTATATTTATAATAGACATTTATTCTTACAACTGATTATTTGTTCCTATTACACAGTAGTTCTGATAAGCACCAGGAACACATGTATTATAGGGCACTTAATGCTGTTATCATTGAGATGGTCCCTGACTCATGGCAACCCCACCCACAACAGGATCAGATCATTGTGATCCACAGAGTTAGCACTTGCAGATTTTCAGAAGTAAATTGCCACGCTTTTCTTCCTTAAGTCTGGAAGCTCTGCTGAAATCTGTTCAGCATCAAAGCAACATACAAGCCTCTTTACTAACAGACAAGGAGTAGCTGAGCTTGAGGTACCTTGGTCAGGAATCAAACGCAGGTCTCCAGCATGTTGTTGTTGTTGTTAGGTGCTGTAGAGTTGGTTATGACTCATAGCAACTCTATGTAACACAGAACAAACACTGCCCAGTCCTGCACCATCCTCACAATCGTTGCTATGCTTGAGTCCATTGTTGCAGGCACTGTGTCAATCCATCTCATTGAGGGTCTTCCTTTTTTTTGCTGACCCTCTACTTTACCAAGCATGTCCTCTCCAGGGACTGGTCCCTCCTGATAACATGTCCTAAGTACGTGCGTGAGATGAAGTCTCACCATCCTTGCTTGTAAGGAGCATTCTGGCTGTACTTCTTCCAGGACAGATTTACTTGTTCTTCTGGCAGTCCATGGTATATTCAATATTATTTGCCAACATCGTAATTCAAATGCATCAATTCTTCTTTGGTCTTCCTTATTCATTCTCCAGCTTTCACATGCATATAAGGCAATTGAAAATACCATGGCTTGACTCAGGCACACCTTAGTACTCAAAGTGACATCTTAGCTTTTTAACACCTTAAAGAGGTCTTTTGCAGCAGATTTGCCTGATGCAATACATCATCTGATTTCTTGACTACTGCTTCCATTGGTGCTGATTGTGGATCCAAGTAAAATGAAATCCTTGACAACGTCAATATTTTTACCATTTATTATGACGTTGCTTACTGATCCAGTTGTGAAGATGTTTGATTGCTTTATACTGACAAGTAATCCATACTGAAGGCTGTAGTCTTTGATCTTCAGCAGTAAGCCCTTTAAGTCCTCTTCACTTTCAGCAAGAGAAGTTGTGTCATCTGCATATTGCAGGTTGTTAACAAGCCTTCTGATGCCCCACTGTTCTTCATAAAGTCCAGCTTCTCGGATTATTTGCTCAACATACAGACAGAATAAATATGGTGAAAGGATACAACTCGGACCCACACCTTTCCTAATTTAAAACCACACAGTATCCCCTTGTTCTGTTTGAATGACTGCATCTTGGTCTATGTACAGGTTCCTTACGAGAACAATTAAGTGTTCTGGAGTTCCCATTCTTTGAAACATTATCCATAATTTGTTATGATCCACACAGTCAAATGCCTTTGCATAGTCAATAAAATACAGGTAAATATCTTTCTGGCATTCTCTGCTTTCAGCCAAGATCCAACTGACATCAGCAATGATATCTCATGCTCCACCTCCTCTTCAGAATCCGGCTTGAATTTTGGGCAGTTTCGTGTCGATGTACTGCTGCAACCACTTTTGAGTTATCTTCAGCAAAATTTTACTTGCGTGTGATACTAATGATATTGTTCGATAATTTCCACACTCTGTTGGGTAACCTTTCTTTGGAATGGGCAAAAATATGGATCTCTTCCAGTAGGGTGGCCAGGCAACTGTCTCCCAAGTTCGTGGCATCGATGAGTGAGCACCTCCAATGCCGCATTCCTTTGTTGAAACATCTCAATTGGTATTCTTTCAATTCCTGGAGCCTTGTTTTTCTCCAATGCCTTCAGTGAAGCTTGAACTTCTTCCTTCAGTACTATCAGTTCTTGATCATACGCTACTTCCTGATATAGCTGAACATCGACCTATTCACTGGCCCATTGTTTCAGTACAGTGATTCTATGTATTCCTTCATCTTCTCTTGATGCTTCCTGCGTCGTTCAATATTTTGCCCATAGAAACCTTCAATATTGCAAGTCCAGGCTTGAATTTTTTCTTCAGTTCTTTCAGCTTGAGAAATACTGAACGTGTTCTTCCCTTTTGGTTTTGTAACTTCAAGTCACTGCATGTTTCATTGTAATACTTTGTCTTCTTGAGCTGCCCGTTGAAATTTTCTATTCAGCTCTTTTACTTCATCATTTCTTCCATTAGCGTTAGCTACTCGACATTCAAGAGTAAGTTTCAGAGTCTCTTCTGACATCCATTTTGGTCTTTTCTTTCTTTCCTGGGTTTTTAATGACTTCTTGCTTTCTTCATGTATGATGTCATCCTACAACTCAGCTGGTCTTCAGCCGTTAGTGTTTAATGTGTCAAATCTATTCTTGAGATGGTCTCTAAATTCAGGTAGGATATACTCAAGGTTGTATTTCAGCACTCGTGGACTTGTTTTAATTGTCTTCAGTTTCAGCTTGAACTTGCACATAAGCAACTGATAGTCTGTTCCACAGTTGGCCCCTAGCCTTGATTTGACTGGTGATATTGAGCTTCTCCATCATCTCTTTCCACAGATGTAATCAATATGATTCCTGTGTATTCTATCTGGGAAGGTCCACAGGTATAGTCACTGTTTATGTTGTTGAAAAAAGGAATTTCCAATGACTAAGTCATTGTTCTGCAAAATTCTATCATGCGACCTCCAGCGTCATTTCTATCAAGAACATATTTTCCAACTACTGATCCTTCTTCGTTTCCAACTTCCACATTCCAATCACTAGTAATTATCATTGCCTCTTGATCATATGTTTGATCAATTTCAGACTGCAGAAGTTGGTAAAAATCTTCATTTTCTTCATCTTTTGTATTCGTAGTTGGTTCATAAATCTGAATAATAGTCGTATTAACTGGTCTGCCTTGTAGACATACGGATATTATCCTATCACTGACAGTGTTGTACTTCAGGATAGATCTTGAAATGTTCTTTTTGATGATGAACCTGATGCCATTCCTGTTCAATTTGTCATTCCCAGCATAGCAGACCACATGATTGTTTGATTCAAAATGGCCAATACCAGTCCATTTCAGCTAGTGCCTAGGATATTGATATGTATGCATTCCATTTCATTTTTGACAACTTCTAGTTTTCACTGGCCTATTGTTTCAGAAGTAGAACGCCAGGTCCTTCTTCCTAGTCTGTCTTAGTCTAGACGCTCCACTGAAACATGTCCACCATGGGTGAACCTGTTTATAGTGGGCTGAAATACTGGAGGCATAGCTTCCAGTGTCACAGCAACATGCAAGCCACCAAAGTACAACAAGCTGATAAACAAGTGGTGGTCTTCGGCATGGAGGGCAAGAATTCTACCAGTGAACCTCCACTGCCCTCTATGGTACTTAATAAGAACACACTATTTTCCCCCCTAAGAATTTTGTCAGAGCTACTAGAAAAGACATCCACTCTTTCTCTTAGATCTTCTCCCAGGAGCCATTTAAACATGCAATGGAAAGAGCTTGTCTGAGAACAAAGCCACTTATTTGTAGGCAGACTAGAGAGATGAGGAAAAAGACACATTTACAGAGTAGTGCTGACATAATTTAGACCCTTGAACCCAGCTGTATTTGATGCCAGCACAACTTTTTTACTTCTGTCATGTGAACAAATAAATGTTGAAAGTTAACTTGATTTGGGAGCTACTGTTTCCAAATAAAACAGTTTTGACTAATATGGTAACTTCATGTGAAAACTGGGAGCCTAATATGCATGCCTGAAAAGACTGTCACCTTAGCTTTGCCCAAAGTATTGCATAAGGTCAAAGAAGGATTAAAACATAAATAAAATGAATAGTATCAACATTAATATGCCTATTTCCTAAATTGAAGTGGATGCCATATAGCTCCTATAAACTCCAGAAACTTCATAATTCATAAGGCATTATATATAAATACTCTTGGAGAACATAAATTTTCCATTATTAGCATTTCTAAACTTCTTATAATTACCAAGAGCTATTGTCAAAGACCAAACCCCTGGCCAAGGTTTCCAGTTTTACAGAGTCAAAGAAACTGAATGAACACATTGCTTACATCTCATTTCTAGAAATGTTTAGATAACATTTATTAAGCCCTTACTATATATGCCAGGTGGTTACAATAAGCATTATTTAATGGCCACTTCGATGAAGTATGTACTACTATAATCTTCATTTTCAAGATTAATAGGAGAGATTAAAATAACATGCCTAATAATAATGGTAGTAGTAGTGAACATTTCTATGTCTCAGACACTGTATTGTTTTACAAGCAGCATCTTATTTAATCTTTATAACTGTATTCTGAGGTAGATACCGTTATCCCCAATTCTATAGATGAGGAAACTGAGGCTTACGGCCTGAGATGCAATGACAATAATTGACACTTCCCACAGGAATCTGTCAGTGAAAAACATCCACACCTCATATCCCAATAAACTCCATGCCATTATCCTAAGTGCACATCTGCTCTGTTTAATAAAAACTGGAACTCATCTACATTGTGTATGTTCTTGAATTGCCATGTGGTTTACATCTGTATTTTCTTCTTAATTCCTCATCTCTGGAAAGGGTAAAGATGCACATTAAAGGAAATGCATACTATTTATTCCAGCTCAAAAGAAAGAAACAGAAACAAAAAAAGCGACACTTAATACAAAGTAATCACGTTTCATTTTACAAACTGTTCCAACATTGGGCAGGTGTCAAACGTGAAGAAATTTTATTTCAGATCTGCAGAACTGGTAACAAGTTATTACTAAACTGAAGTACTAGTAGAATAAATCCTGCACCTCTTATAAGGGTCATGTCTCAGGACTTAGACAGCAGACAGGCAAAGGATATCATTTTTTAAAATCATATTTTGTGCAAAAAACTATTTTAGGCATTTTCTTGTCAGAATGCATGAGATTATTTACAAGTAGTTTTAGAAGCATAAAGTGGCACTGAAAGCATTAACTAATTAATCCCATGAGAGGAGACTCTGATCTTTTACTTAACCACAGAATTATAAACCATATATCCACATATACCCACATATACATATACAATAAAATGCAATAAAAAATATATTTATTGATAGTATATTACTGAGAAAGTGCCACATGACAAAGTTTTTTTTCACATAAATAATCATTTTCTTATTTTGGGTATCAGAAGTATTCTTATTGTATATATTCTTTAACAAGAGTCTCCCTGAAACCAGCTACTGAAGAGCAAGAAGAAAACAAAAAAGCAATCAAACAAGAGACTGACCCTTAAAAATCAATGTGTTTGATTTTTTTTTTAATAAATCAAGCCACTGGGGATCAAGCTAAGCCTCCAATCAGTCAAAACAGGCCCCTTCAGCTGGTAGGAGGGCCGGCATACTGGCTGACACACTTGTAAAACGTACCTTCCTAAACCAACTAGGGTAGGAGTCCTGGTGGCAGTGGTTAATGAAGCACACGGCTGCTAACTGATAGGTCAGTGGTTCGATCCCACCAGCTGCTCTGCAGGAGAAAGATGTGGCAGTCTGCTTCTGTAAAGATTACAGCCTTGGAAACCCTATGTAGAGGTTCTACTCTGTCCTATAGGGTCGCTATGAGTTGGAATCGACTTGACAGCAACGGGTTTGGTTTTGTTTGGCCTGGTTTAAACCAACCAGGAGTGGTTGAGTCGTTCCTCTTCAGCAATTACCTTTTTTTTTTTTAATGGTAAACCTACTTTTTTGCAAGAAAGTTCAAACCTGTTAACACTGGCCAAAATCAGAAAGTAAACAAATTTAATTTCCATAGTGTGATAATTGATTTTTTTTTTTTTAAATGAGAACAGGAGATCTTGAGGAGTTGAACAAATAGGGAGGTGAATTCGGTGAAGTCACCATTCTTAAAAGCCTGCTGAGCTGACTCAAGGTTCAGCCCAGGCCCTGAAGGATGCCATGATAATGCATGCTTTCTAATGCATGACACCCGAGCCAGCATTTGTTAAATACTGTAAAAAAAAAAAAAAAATCTTCCATAATGTACCGTATGGCAAATATTTTTTTTTTTTTAACTTGCTTTTATTTGCTAAAATTCACAGTGTCCCTTGAACTCTAAGTGACAGGCTTCAGTCTCACACACCTGCATCGTGCTCTCTGTAATCGTTCTGATGAGTGTTTGCCGCGGCAGCGGTAAAGTCAAAGGAAAATATAACACCTTTCCATTCACAAATACTCATTATCTGTTCCCCTCCTTCCTACCCTACACACACACACACACACAAATTCCTGTTTGTAACTGAACTTAACTTCCATGCCAAGAATCTGGAGGAGGAAAGATTTCCTTCCATCCCTACTATTTGTGAGTAGGGCCAGGATAAGTCCTAATCTCATGTTCCAGCTGTCTTCTAATATTGACCTTGAATCACAAACCTCAGCCACTGAGCCATGAACACCTTTAAATCTGCATGACCTCAAAGTCATGTACCTCACTCAGAGATACAGCATTTAGATACTGCTCTAAATGGCTGTTTTTGAATACAGACTAAGACTCTTCTGGGTCCAGTGTAATAGTTACTGCCTCTGTTTCTAGACCTCTTTGTATAGTGAGTCCACAAGCATTTGGGCTTAAATATAAGGACACTGAGGCCCACGACCCCATCATTGGACCCAGTTTGACAGAAGCATCCTAGATATCAACACTTCTCCACATTAGTAGAGCAGCATAGTACTTACTGAGGAAGTAAGACATCTCTAACGAGAGCCAGAAGATTGCTGTCAGAATCAAGGCTCGCCTCCTTCTTGTCATCCCCAACCTCCTGGTTCACGAGTAGAGATGTGGTTTCTGAGAGCAACCGCAAGCTGAAGAGCCTCCACTCCACTTGAAAGAAACAAATGCCAAGAATGTGACTACATGCAGATGGAATGAAAACAGAATGTGTAACTGATAGAATTCTCGTTGATGTGGTCACACTTACCATTTTGGCTTTGAACCAGGGAGACCAAGGGCGGCAGGATATAATCAACAACCTAAAACAAAGGATGTACAAAATTTGGTTCTAATGTTTTCAAAATCAAAACAGATATTAATCACTATCTATGCCTTCTCCACTGACAGAATCAAAGAAACAGGGAAAAAAATCAATTAAATTTATCCTGGATTTAAACTCTCCATAAAAACATTTAATAAACCATCAAGCTCATTTAACTCTGAAAAAGTCCTCAAGTCAAAATGATATTATGATCACCAAAAGACTAATTCTCAAACTTTTAGAGTTTATGAAAAGAACTTTAATGTAGAATGCAAAATCTGGTTGGCATAGATTGGCATTAAACCATCAAATTAATATGTATAAGCTGATGATCATACTTAAGTTATAAGCTAAACGACAATCAAAGTGTTGGAGGAAAAAAAGAGACATGTAATCCTCATGTTTTATCAAGTACATTAAAGACCTATGACAAGTTAATCTTGGTTATTTTTAGACACAGACTCAAAAAATGTAAATCCATTACACAAAACAATGCCATAGTTTCACCAGTTAAAACAGGGCACAGTCAAATACACTCTGAAATTTACCCAAAAATAATAAATTTTTTCCCCAAAATACTGATTAAAGAAAAAAGGACAAATCAATGCTTAAGTCTAATTTTGAAACCTACTATCTCATTTAATGGAATCTTCTGGAGGAAATAAACAAAATTCCTGTTGATTGCACTGAATTTATACCTAAGCCCCATGCTTGTTCTCTCTATACTGATGAAAGGTCAGGGGAAGCTATTACAGTCAAATGCCATCTTGGTGTCCAAACCAACAAAAGGATGTCCTGCCCAGGTAAGCATCTCCACTCCTAGGTGGCAACCCATCTAAAGTAACTTGTTTTATTCTCCATTTCATGTAATAAGTTTATATGTAATATAGTGAAACCTGTGAGAGCCAAAACTCGCAACAAGCTGAAATTGCCTTGTTTTTCCAGGTCTCGCAAGTTTTCTGCCTTCCACAGGGTGCAGTCTTACCACTTTTCTATCGCTCGTTTTAGTGGAAAATATCTGAGCTATCCTTCTGACAGGCTTCTGCCTTACACAGGTTTCATATATCGCAGGTTTTACTGTATCATATCTAGGTATTTGTACAAGGACCCTAAGAACCCAGAATGATTCCGTCACTCCTCTTCCACAAGAGATGGCACAACACTCTCAAAGCACAGATATCATGCTCCATCACGGTATTTTGAGAAAAATGCTAAATTTCCAGTTTTGGCAAAATCAGACACTATGTAATGGAAAAAATACATCCCACTATCAACACAATCAACATCTATTTTATACCTTTGAGAGGTTATGTTAGGAGAGGGGAGAGATTGAAAATAAATGAACTAACTGTCCAATTCAAAAAGTTTGAAAAAAAACCACAACTGGGCATGGCCAAAAAACCAAAAATGTCAGATAAAAGATGACTGACTGCACAGAAGTCAATAGTATTCCTATATACCTACAACAACCAATTAAATATAATAATTGAAAAAAGATGCCATTTGTGAGAGCAACAAAATTCTAAGATACATATGACATCATGCTCTTTATAGAAAAAATATGTAGATTACTTAAAGGTACTATAGTCATTCATGGGAAGATTCACAGCAGTCAATTCTCTGCAAATTAATCTGTAATTC
Organism: Trichechus manatus latirostris; assembly: GCF_000243295.1. Classification (NCBI taxonomy): domain Eukaryota; kingdom Metazoa; phylum Chordata; class Mammalia; order Sirenia; family Trichechidae; genus Trichechus; species Trichechus manatus. Next base: position 20,864,562 of record NW_004443937.1, read on the forward strand.
CAATGCAACACAAGTAAGACCCACATAAGTAAATATATATGCACATACAAGCATAAAATAAATGATTTAGACTAGCTGACAGTATGTAAGTTGAGATTAGTAAGAGGATTTTATTATCACTATCAGAACTTAACAGCTACTAGGATACAAGAAAAATGAGCCCATTTATAAACATAAAATACCAAAAACAAAACAAAAATCAAACCCATTGCCACTGAGTGGATTTCAACTCACAGAAACCCTATAGGACAGAACTGCCCCATACAGGGTTTACAAGACCGGTGGCACACTGGTTAAGAACTCAGCTGTTAATCAAAAGTTTGGCAGTTCGAATCTACCAGCTGCTCCCTGGAAACCCTATTGGGCAGTTCTACTCTGTCCTATAGGGTCGCTATGAGTTGGAATCAACTCGATGGCAACGGGTTTGGTTTGGGTTTCATTTAATCTTTATGGAAGCAGATTGCCACATCTTTCTCCCACAGAGTGGCTAGTGGGTTTGAACTGCCAACCTTTCTGGTAGCAGTCCAGCGCTTTAACCGTTGTGCCACCATGACTCCCTGCACATCAGTTACTGCAAATGATTTTCAACGGCATGTCCTAAATGGAGTGAATATCTGTGACTTCCGGATGCTAAAGACAGCCCTAGGACATTTAAGCTAAATGATGAGAAATGTGCTAAAATATGTAAAAAACATTTTCATCTCTAAACCTTACTTCATTTGTTCATCAACAAAGCCACTGATGCCCAAGAAGATGCTGTGTTTATAATTTAGCAAACTTACTTTACATTTTAAGAAACATTAAACAATATGAGATACTAGAAGTTCAGCAGCTTTAAACTATAAATAACTATGTAATCACATTGCAATGTTCTTCTTTTCAAAAGGAAAAAAGAAATAACACTCTTATAACCTATGAAAGAGTGTAATTCAAAACTTACCCATATATGATGAAAAGTATGTTTTATGATCTTTACTATTTTTGTAGATGGGTCACTTTCATTTTTTGTTTATTTTACCAATGAAATTAAATCATTTGAAAATTGAAGTTTACTTTTCTAAGAACTCAACTAAAATTCTTATTCTGTATTTGAAAATTAATCATCACTGCCTTTATTTCAGTAGACCTTAAAAAATCTGGTACGTCTGTCTGACAGTACAATAATTTATATGCTCCTATCAACTTCTAGTTCCCCTTTCTCAGCAAAAGGTAATGACAAAAATACACAATGGATTTGCTTAGGACAGGACTGCTACCTCTGGTAATGGTAGAATGGGTCACTCAGAACAACTTTTTTGAGGAGGAAAACTAAGAAAGCCAGACAAAACACTATTTAAATCTTCTTTACAATATTAGATAGTTAAATAGATGTTGAGGAAATACCACGGTCACATGAGATTGGCAAAAATTGAAAAGCTTGATAATATGATGTTGGTAAGGCTGTGGACAAGCAGGTACTCTCATACATTACTGGTAGGAAGGCAAAATGGTAGACTCTTATGTAAAGAACTCTGGCAACATCTAACAAAACTATATATGTATTTACCCTTTGATCCCACAATCACCCTTCCAAGAATTTACCCTGAAGATACACCTTCAACAACTAGAAATTACATACGCACAGATGATTTACTCTAGCACTGTTTATACTTGTAAAATATTAGAAACTACCTAAATGTCCAAACATAGGAGATTGATTGAATAAACCATGGTTCACATATACACAGTGGAGTATTATGACGCTGTAATAAATGAACAAGATCTCAATGAGCTGATACGGAGTAGTATAATTTCCAACATTTATTGTTAAATGAAAAAAGCAAAGTACAAAAAAGCATATATAGTATGTCACCTTTTGTGTAAAAAAGAAGGGGAAAGAGGGAAACATATTCTCTTTACAAAAGAAACACTGAAAGGATAAACGAGAAAACAATGAAGTTGATTACCTCTAAGAGTGGGGAGAGTAGGATGGTGATGGACTAGAAGGGATATATGTCTGAGGGAAGGGAGTGACACTGCTTTAAATTTATCTTTGTCCACAGTTTTGACTTTTGTAAGCATGCTAATATTCTACATATTCAAAAAATTAAAACCAACAAGGAAGGGAAGGGAAAAATAAAACCTAAAATTGAAAGCAAACTGAAATAAATCAAGCCAATTGTATTTCATATCAATACTATAACCACACTAAAAGGTTGGGAGGAGAAGAAGGAACCCAAATACCTCATGAACACAGTATTGACTACGTACCCTCAGTCTTGGGCGGCACTTAGTGGATGGCGAGTTGTGGGGGAGGGTTCTGCAAACAAATTCTGGGTCTCATTAGGTTTGTGTTTGTATTGGTTTAGGTGAAGTGATCCTATAAGTATTTCACATGTTATTATTAGATTGCAGGCGCACTGGTTGCACAGTAGTTAAAGTGCTCGGCTGCTAACCGAAAGGTCAGCAGTTCGAACCCACAAGCACTCTGCAGGAGAAAGATAGTGGCAGTCTGCTTCCGCGAAGGTTTACAGCCTTGGAAACCCTATGGGGCAGTTGTACTCTATCTTACAGGGTCACTATAAGTTGGAATAGACTCAACGGCAGTGGGTTTAGGTACTGGACTGAACGAATGAGAAAACGCAATGCTGCTGTTGGGAGCCAGACTTTTCAGTAAAAAAGCAGGGACACACGAATATAAAATGGGAAAAGGCAAAAAAGAACCACTTAGGGGCAGACTGGATTGGTAGATGTCAGTGTGAACTTACGATTTCAAAACACATGTATGTATATGTACATGCAGTCGTGTGTGCATGTATATATATAAGTATGTACATGTGTGTGTACATATATATATGTGCATGTTTATATGTGTACATATATTCATATATTTCCTAGCTCTGTGTTTTGGAACGGCCTAGAAGCTAAGACATTCTAGTAGAGAGCAGTACATTCAGTGACCCAATCTTGGTCTCCTATTATTATTCCCCACTAAAGGCAACCAGGATGCCTAAGAGAAATGACTGATTCCAGGGCCAGAGCAGAACAGTTACAAGCTGAACCTAGACCATCTTGTTGTACCAGAAAGAAAGCACTCACAAAATGATGGGGTATGTCACGAGGACACAGAAGCCAACTTTAAAGCGCTCATACTTGCCAAACTCTGGTATAATTTTAACACCAATTAAATATAGTAATGAATCATAAGCCATTGATAAAAATAGGAATCTGTACCAATCAGAATAATGGTCCTCCAAATAACAGTCCCTCCAAAATGCCTATATTCAAATCCCCAAAACCTGTGCACATGCTGCTACCTTACAGGGCAAAAAGAACTTTGCAAATGTGATTGAGTTAAGGATTTGGGGATGAGGAGATTATCCTGTAGTATCCAGGTGGATCCAATGTAATCACAAGGGTCCTTATAAATGGGAGGCAAAAGGGTCAGAGTCACAGAAGGAGATGTGATAATTTAAGCAGGGGCCAGAGAGAGGAGGATAAAGACAGTTATTTGAGGATGCTACACTGCTGACTTTGAATATGGAGAATGGGGCCACTAGCCAAGGAATGCAGACAGCCTCTAGAAGCTGGAAGAGGTAAGGAAACAGACTCTCCATTAGAATGTCCAGACAAAACACAGCCCTGCTGACACCTTGATTTTAGCCCATTGAGATGGATTTTAAACCTCTGACCTTAAGAACTCTGAGATAATAAAGTAGTGTTGTTTTAAGCCACTAAATTTGTGATAATTTGTTACAGAAGCAATAGGAAATGAATAGAGAATCCATGAGTCCATATCAATAAAAGATACATAGAAAAATAGACAACAGATAGTAGACAGATAAAAGGAAAATGAACTTTTGCTAATTCTGATCACTTAACTTTGCCAAAAAGGTAAAGGGTTACATTTACCAAGTCCTAAACCACCTTTTTTTCATATTTGTGTGATTTTAATTCAAGTATAACATACATACACTAAAGCGTACAAATCCTAAGTATAGAACTCATTTAATTTTCACAAAATTAACACACTCATGTAACTAGCACCCAGATCAAGCAACAAGATATTACCAGGCCATTCCTGATTTGATACAGATTAGTTTTGTCTGTTTTTAAACTTAATGCAGTTGGAATCATGGAAAACATTCTTTTTGTATTTGCTATTTTTAGCTCCCTATTAAGTTTGTGAGAATTAGCCATGTTGTTAAGCATAACTGTAGACGATTAATTTTCTTTCCTGTATAGTATTTCATCATATGATTACACCACAATTGATTTATCTACTAGACTGTTGATGGGCATGTATAGTTCCCAGTTTGGGCTATGAGTATTCTTGTATATGTGTTGTGGTGAACATACGTTCACAATTCTATTGAATATACATTTACAAGTATAATGGCTGAATTACAGCATATGTATGTTTAGTGACAGTAGCTACTACCAGTTTTCCAAAGTAGTTGTGCCAATTTACACTATATTGTGTAAATGTCCCATCTATACATTCTGAGAACTCCCGTTGCTCTCCATCTTCACCAACATGCAGTATTATCTAAAAAGTTTGATTTAATTAATCAAATTACTTAATATTTATTAGCTCCAGGCCTTTAGTTCAAGAATCTGCACAAAGGACAAACTTTTCACAAAAAGGTGTTAAGATTTAGCTTGTTTTTCAAAGTTACAGAAATAAGAATATATTTTAGGTGAATTATGTTGGTTATTGCCAGACTTTTCTAATAAAGAAATTTCATTTTTCCTTTTACTATTAATTACATTTTTTAAAACCATCATGAGTGGAAAAATAAATTCTCCTTATACACCAAATCAGTGTGGTATTTCTGACCGCTCTGTAGACCATGCTGATGATTTCCAACTCTGAGGCAATAAATGGTCTAAATTCTGAGAAAAACCTTAGTTAAGCACTTATGCTCAACAAGAATTAAATGCATTTAGCCACTGCCATATGATAAAAGTATTGATTAGGAGCCTTGAACACAGTTTGTGCTAACATTTCAAACAATTATACTCCTTGGGATATTGAATCTTCATCTTTGTATATTCCAGTCATGCTCAAGAAGAGGTAATTAGAGGATTTCCCATGAGTCAGACCATTGAAAAGCATTTTTTATGAAGTCTGTATGTTGCAATGATACTTTTTCTGTCACAATAGAGGCTCTGGTTTCAATAATTAGTATGCTAGCATTTCATGAGTAGAAAATAGATTAATTAAACTAATTAAATGTAAATATAGAAATTTCTAAATACTTGATCTTAACAAATCAGCTATGTAGTTATTGTTCTTTAGACAGAAGAATCAATAAGTAACACCAGAGGAAGTAGTATCTCAGTGAGATGCTGAGAACCACTGGTATGAAAATGATCATGACAGTGTTCCTAGGAATGGTGAGTTTGTTACTTAGACTACCTTTCTCACTGAAAACAATGAAAAATACCAGGTAAAGTATAAAAAATCAAAACCTAAAAACATTTATGATCTGAAAAGACAGCTGACAACTCTCAGACCAATTTCTGAATGAAAGACTGTAACTAGGGAATTAGGCAGAAAGCATGTGCCAACAATACAAACATGGGGCTTCAGTTGGGGCCACCGAGGCCAGAAGGATGGAGGTTTGGACCCACATCCTCCCAGCATATGGAGTTTTATCAGAGTTTCCTCACTCGGAGCTGTGGCCCCAGAGAAGGGGGTATTATGTCATCAGGGCAATGTAAACCCTGATGTAGTCAACAACTCCTCCACACACATTCTCCTAGGAAGTGCTGAGATGGTTGCCCTGGGAAAATATGGTCTCATACTTTTATTTTCGGGGATTTGCACACTGGGCAGAGAGAGGCTAGCTGACTATCCAAGTAATCTCAAAATATGACCTTGGTCTAGGGTAGCCTTGACTGCCAGGGACCCTAGGTGCCTGGCAGAAAGCAAACAGGAAGCCTCTCTTGGGGAGGAAACCTCCATACCAGGCCTCAGGAAACCTTTACAAATAGATTTCAAGGGCAATGACCACCAATCAGTACAAGATAATCAGAGCTACAAGAAAGCAAGATAATTTGAGTATAACAAGATATACCAGACACCACAGACAAAATGAGACTTTCACCGTATTCTAATAATGGAATTATCAGATATAGTGTAAAACAACTACATTTAACACATGTGAATAAATACATAACAAACTGTAAAATACCTACAGGGAAAAGGAAGCTCTAAACAGCAATACAGTAAATTTGAAAAAAGAAAAACAATTTCTAGCAATGGCAGAACTTCTATAAATAAAAAATTAAATTAAAAACTCAATGGCTATATTTGGCAGCAGCCTGGGCATAGTCGATAATAGAAATAGAGCAAATGAAATTACCCAGAATAAAACACAGAGAAAAATAAACAAACAGAATATACAGAAAAAAACAGGAAGAAGTATGGAAAGGGGGCAGAGCCAACATGTCGCCCTAGACAGACACATCATGCCATCCTTCTGCAGTAAAGACTTGCAAAACAGATACAAATGATAATTCTGGAATCCTAAGCATTAAATGAAGGGATAAAGAAATAGATCAAACACAGAATGGAAGAAGAAACTGAAGGAAAACAGAAAACAAGAAAAGAGACAGAGTTGAGGTCCCCTGTCAACTAACGCAGCACAGCATTGCCATCTTGAAGCACAACCGTCAATGACCTCAGACAAGCAGTACAGGAAAGCTACTTCACAGAGATCCCAACAGGAGACAGAGCACCCACCCCATAAGCCACTTTCCTCCTCCCTCCAGGCCATGCCATACCACCATGGCTAGAGAGCCACCAGACTGCCACTTTCTACCTCCCGCCTAGCCTCGTACACTACCTTTCCTGCTGACCCCAGGTCTGTCCTGCCTCCACCCTCCAGCTACCCCATTTTTTTTCTTTCTATTTCTCTCTTCTCTTTTCTTTGTTCCCCCTACCAATCCCCATACCCCACCCCCTTCCTGTCAGCCCTCGCGATGCCACTAAGACTAGAGCATCCCTGGCTCAGGCACACACTGCCCCTTCCCCTCCCACCACTCAACCAGCTGCTGAACAGAGGGAAGCAAGCCTGCACCACTCCCCATCTGACACCTCAGCCTATCTAGTGAGGGGCGGTGAATGTTCCCACACCACTGGACCAACGTGAGGGAGTGTCCGCCCAGTTTGCCCTCAGCCACTTCTCCAAACCAGTGTACAGTGAAGCGGGTTCGCCCTGCTTGCTGCTGTCTTGTCTACTCTAACAAGGTATACAGATATCATGCCCACAGACAAGCAAGCAGCAAAGCACACCTGGCCTGCCTACCCTGACATACCCCAAAAAAAAAAAAAAAATGAGCAGGGTAAAACAAACATACAATCAATAAATACAGAAAACACCTTAATGTCTCAGAGACAGCAGACAATATCAAAACATATAAAAAAGCAGGACAGGATGGCTCTAGCAAGTGACCAAAATAAAGAATAAGATGACCTTTCAGCAGAAAACAAGGCAGTGAAACTACCTGACATGGAATTCAAAAGACTATTATTTAGGGCTCTCCAAAAGATTAGGAAAGAGATCAAGGAAAACACAAACCAAACCAAGGAAAAAACAGACAAAATCATGGAAAATACAGACAAAAACATAGCCAAAATCAAGGAAAATACAGACAAAGCAATAGAAAAATCCAAGAAAATAATACAATATCAAAATGGCAAAATAAATAATTAGAAACCATACAATAACAGCAACTAGAAATCCAAAAGATAAACAACAAAATTTCAGAAATGAACAACTCAACACAAGGTTTTAGGAACAAATTTGAAACAATGGAAGGCAGAATCAGTGCAATTTAAGACAAATCCATGGACGTCATTTTTCTTAAGGAAAAGTCAGAGAAAAGAATGAAGAAAACCTAAGAATTATTTGGGACACAATCAAGAGTAAACATTTTGCACATTACTGGAGTTCCAGAACAGGGGAGAAAATGGAAAGCGCAGAGAAGACTGTTGAAGATTTACTAACAGAAAACTTCCCAAATATCAAGAAGGACGAAAAGCTGACCATCCAAGAAATTCGACAAACCCCACATAAGATAGACCCCAAAAGAAAGTCACCAAGATATATATCATAATCACACTTGCCAAAACCAAAGACAAAGAAAGAATCCTAAGAGCAGCTCGAGAAAAACGAAAAGTCACTTACAAAGGGGAAACAATACGACTAAACTCTGATTCCTTGGCAGAACTACGCAGACAAGAAGGCCATGGGATGACATATAGAAAACCTTAAAAGACAAAAACTGCCAACTAAGAATAATGTATCCTGTAAAACTCTCTCTCAAATACGATGGTGAAATTAGGACACTTCCAGATGAACAGAAATGAAAAGAATTTGTAAAAACAAAACCAAACTTACAAGAAATATTAAACGGAGTCTTTCGGTTAGAGAACCAACATCAGACAACATTCAGGGTCTAGGACACAGGACAGCATCAGCCAGATATCAACCTAGGTAAAGAACTCTCAAAACAAAGCTAGAAGACTTAAAACAAGGAAAAAAAGATGTCAATCTATAAATGATGACAACACAAAAACAATGAAAGGGGGAATAAACAGTATAGGTATAGAACTTTCAACTGGAAAGGAAGTCAAAAAGTGGTATCAAGTAATAAAAGACTAGTCGAAACTTAGTAAGATAAGGGTAAATTTCAAGGTAAACACAACGAAAGTTAACAAAGGTACTCATCAGAATAAAAAAGGAGAAAAACAAAGTCTCAGTAAACACAAAATCTATAATAACAAAAGAAAAGAAAATCCACAAACAAAAGAACATCAGCACAGGAAAGTAAAAGGAACAGAGAAAACATCAGCACAAAAAAAAAAAGGCACAACAATATAACAGCAATAAACTCATACCTATTGATAATCACACTGAATGTAAATGGCTAAAATGCACCTATAAAGAGACAGAGAGTGGCAGAATGGATAAAAAAACACAACCCATCAATATGCTGTCTACAAGAGACACATCTAAGACACAAAGACATAAATACATTAAAAAATCAAAGGATGGAAAAAATATATCAAGCAAACAGTAACCATAAAATTGCAGAAGTGGCAATACTAATCTCAGATAAAATAGACTTTAAGGCAAAATCAACCACAAAAGACAAGGAAGGACATTATATAATGATTAAAGGAACAATCCACCAAGAATACATAACCTTAATAAATAACTACGCATCCAACGACAAGGCTCCAAAATACATACAACAAACTCAAACAGCACTGAAAAGAGAAATAGACAGTTCCACAATAATAATAGGAGACATCAATACACCACTCTCAGGAAAAGACAGAACATCTAGAAAGAAACTCAGTAAAGATACACATGACCTAAAGGCCACAATCAACCAACTTGACCTCACAGCCTCCTGAACCGTGAGAAAATAAATTTCTCTTCCTTGAAACCACCCACACGTGGTATTTCTGTTACCGCAGCACTAGCATACTGAGAGAGAGATATTGGAAGGAAAAAAATAAAAAAGATATACCAGACACATACTAACCCAAAGAAAGTTGGTATGATTATATTAAGATTGGACAAAACACGCCATAAGGTAAATGCATTACTAGAGATAAAGCTCACTTCTCAATGATAAAACTTTCATTTTATAGGATGACATAATATACCATACTGATACAAAGATCAAAAACAGACAAAACCAATCTGTACTGTTTAGGGAAGTATACACAGGCCTACTGAGGAATGCAAGGGAATGATTACTATGAAAGGGGGCACAGTGGTTACCTCTTGCGGGGGGAAGCGGTTGTGATTGAGGAAAATGGAGAGTCAAGACCAGAACTTGGGTATTTCCAGATGATCTTCTACAGGGACTCAAGACACATCTAAACAAGCCTTTAAATGCCAGATATATACATGCTTGATACTTTGAAATGCCATTACTCTTCCCCACCATCACCATCATGGAAACAAATGCAATCTTATTAAAATGTGAACAAGATGAAAAATATTAATAATAAGAAAGAGAATAACATGTTGTGTAAAAATTTTTAACTGAGTAAATAAAAACTGGAATAGAAAGAAGACCTCAGTAACTTATAAACAGACTGTGAAAAAAACCTAAGAGGCATTTCTACAGATTGCCTTTTTGAATGCTAGGTAGGTGGTGATATTCCTATCTTAACGTTATAACATTTAGGTGGTTACATATTCTTCGAAATACTATTCCACAAAAACTTCAAGTACATTAACCAGCATATAAAATTCCAGAATAAAGTTAATGGTCCCTGATTTTAAAAATAATTTCTAATGCAGAAAGAAACAAATACAATGTCCTATAATTGTAAATTGCAAGTTAATATTTTCATAAATTTAAAAAAAAAAACGTATGTAAGTCCAAATCAGAACTGAGCTCTCTAATTCCAAGATGTTACAAGTCAAGAAGAGACTATTTAAACAATGCAAAAAAGAAGGCTAAGTCAGGGGAAAAGAATAACGTGAAGAAATAAATTCCAGAATTCTGTCCTACAATGTTATCTACGTGATCCTCAAAGTGTCAACTGATTTTTCTTTAATTCACAACTTCCTTTTTAAAACACAATTTCAATTTCTAAATTCAGTACTGCAGGCAGTCCCTGACTCATGAATGACTGACTGTTGTCTAAAACTTTATCTGTAGGTTACTTGTTTGAAATTTGAAAAACATTTTCCTACCAAAATATCTTCTGAGTTATGCCTAGGACATGCATATTATCCAAAAGTCGTCACTTGTGTTTGGGACAAATGCTAATTGGGACGGGACACTGGGACAACAGGCAGAAGCTGGAGCACAAAGCACTCATCTTCCTGGTACCAAATCACCAGTCCTTCAGTGGGATGGTGGGGAGGAACCCAGGAGGGTCCCGGAGGGAATCATCGGACCGTGGGTCCACTCCATGACTGCTTCTAGGAAGAGCCACTAGCTGGTGAAACCTGATACTGCTCCTGGCACTGCAACCCTCTTCTCTTCCTACCAAGCTTCTCTTCTCTTGGGCTCCTGCTGATGAGAACATAACCCTGTTGCCGCTGAGTCAATTCTGACTCATAGCAACCATATGGGACAGAGAAGAATTGCCCCATAGGGTTTTTCAAGGCTGTAAATCTTTACAAAAGTAGACTACCACGTTTTTCTCCCATGGAGCAGCTGGTACATTCAAATCACTGACCTTTTGGTTAGCAGCCGAGCACTTAACTTAATTGCACCATCATGGCTCCTATGATAACATAGTGGCAACCTTCTCTTCCCTCCTCTAAAGCCAGCACCCAGCTCACCTAAGGATTCCTCTAAGACAGTGATTCTCAACTGAGGCCAATTTTGCCTCCAAGGGGACATCTGGCAACACGTAGACATTTCTGGTTGTCACAACCTGGTTGAGGGGGTGAGGGAGGACCTGAATGCTACCAGCATCTAGTGGGCAGAGACATCCTACAGACCCCATAGCAAAGAATTATCCCATCTAGTATGGCAACAGTGTTGTGGTTGAGAAAACCAGCTCTAAGGGTTTATACTATTGGTTATAACAAGTAATTAGGCAATAAGTAAAAAAAGGCAGGCTGGGGAGTAAGGTGTGAATCAAGAGGGAAAGAGAATAATGAATGAGCAAAGACAAATCCCAAGAAAGTCAATAAGGAGGGAAGGGATTTCCTATGCTCATCCTGCCAGGGGGCAGCTTTTCTGAATGGTTATTTCACGCAAGGCATATATATGAGTAAGCATCTATAAACTAGGCCTCTTTATATACAGAACTTCCAAGTGAATGAAAAAGAGCTTTTATAAAAGCTGCCAGAACTGACCGTAGAGCGATAATCTTTCAATAAAATCGGATACTGTATTATTGCTTCAAAAGCCGACAATGTGATCTTGATAAATTCTTCTGACGCAGTCAGTCCTAGGAATACAGTTAATTATTACAGGTACTTATTTATACATTCTAAACCACAACATCAAAGTACTTCAAACAAAGACATATATCTCAGGGTATACTCACCTATGGCTCCATCTATGTTAGTCTCTCCTGAGTTGACTGATTTAATATGACTCTGTTAAAAAAATGAAGATTTTAATAAATGTGGGTTTCAAAATAACTCTGAAATAGAATATAGGTCATTACTGTTTTGCCTGAAATTGCACCTGTCATTTTTAATAAGTCATGGACAGTATTAAATACCGTACGCATACCATAAACATTTTTAAATAAGATTATATTAAATACGATACATAAATCATAAACTACAGTCATTTTAAAATATACAAATCACTATTAATGGTATTTAATGTTGGAATAAATTCAACAGTAATGTATATAAGCACAGAAAGGTCAACCTGCAAAAGGGAGGATAATCCAATTGATACATAACCATTTCCAATAATATCCCACACTTGTTCACTCACTAACTTGGAAATTAGTGAGAATGGCACTTGAGCAGGTGAAACTGTCCTCTCAAAGGAAAGTCAAGTCTCAGCTACCTAGAAGACAAGCTGCATCAGGACACATCAGTTTAGATCTCAAGGCCTGTCTTCAAATTCCACCGTTTTTCTTAGTCCTGCCTAGGTATCTCCTAGGAGCCCTGGTAGCACAGTGGTAAGAGCTCAGCTGCTAACCGAAAGGTCAGTGGTTCGACTACCAGCCACCCTGTAGAAGAAAGATGTGGTACACTTCTTCTGTAAAGATTACAGCCTGAGAAACCCTATGGGGCAGTTCTACTCTGTCCTATAGGGTCGCAACAATGGTTAGATAACCTCCTACCCTAACATCAACCCCATTATCTGTGCTCCCAAACAGCAGGCTCCCGCCGCCTCTGCAGGACTCTCAACACTGCTTTAGTGGCAGGCCTGAGCCGCTCAGCTGCAACTCCACAAGGCCAGAGCTCCGTGAGTGACTGTCAGTCCCCACCAACCGCTCAGGAGAGACCAGGTGCTCCGTGACCATGACCTGACGGAAGCAATCACTGCACGGCTCCAGTAGGCCACAGCACTGCATCAGTGCTATGCGGGGACACAGCAACAGAGTTGTTGCCCTTAGCTCACTAAGTAATACACGTGTAATATGTTATATATGAAAGCAAATAGTAAACATACACTATAAAATGATTCTGGAATAAAAAAATATATAAGCAAGCAATTAGCCCAGAGCAGGAAGTAACTCTACTATGATCCAGTAGTTGTACTTAAAATATTTGATAAATATAAAATATATGTAACATATACAAAACAACATATGTACATCATCTATGTTATAAAGCCTAAACAAGAGAACGCTTGAGCCCACCACTCAAGAACTACAGCATTACCCATTTCTTGCATGTGCTCCCCCCACCCCACCCACCTCCCTCTTCCCTGGAGAGAACTACCATCGTGAATTTATCATTTCCTTGTTTTAACAGCTTTACCACATATGCATGTGTCTCTAAGTAGTATATTGTTTGTTTGGGGTATTTTGAACTTTACTGAAATGACATCAAACTGTATACAATTCATATAAATGAAACAGTATGTAGCTATTAAAATGTTAAAAAATGAATTTTTTAATGATATGGGAAAATACTTACGATACAGTGTTAAATGGAAAAAAAGAACAATACAAATCTCTCTATATAGATACAGCAGTCTCAACCACATGTATTTGCATGTCATATAAATATGCGCTGTATTATACACACATAGTTTATTTTATATGCAAATGCACACATGTGAATAGAAAACACTATAAGAACACAATAACGCATTAACAATGGTTGTCTCTGAGTGTGGCATTGAGGGTGACTTTATTTTCTTCAAATCTCACTATAATTTTCCATAATTTTATGAAACAAGCATGTATATAATTTAAATAAGCATATTTACCTTAAAAAAGGAGGAAATCTTTAAATAAAGACATTTAGTGTCTCAGTGTAAAGAAAATCAGAGAGCCTAGAAAGCACAAGCTCTTTGAAAACTGAAAATACAGAGTACTTTCAATTCTTTTGTTCAGCCTATGAATAAACAAAAAAAGACTTAAAAAGGCAATGAAAGCTTTTCATGATAATCTGGCTGAAATAGCTGGTTTCACAAAATTCCAAAACGGGCACACAACTTTGGTGGAATAAATTTGGATTTGATGTTGAATTTAAAAAAATCACAAAGAGATGTCCGTTGATGCAAATAAATCTACTTAAAACTAGGAAGAAACAACAGTGTGTATATTATGATCCTTCCTGTGAAGTTTTTCTTTTAAAGAATATACAGATCCTACACGAATGCTGGTAACGGGAACAACAATCTTCCAGGAAGAAATCCCAGGAAACCACTAGCAATGGTTCCCTTTGGGGAGAGGGAATGCTGAGACGGGAGGTGTGCTTCCACTTTTCATTTTCTGCTTTCTGTACTGTTAGAATTTTCTAACCATGCACATATATATGTATTTTTTAATGTCAACAAGGGTTATCTAGATGGTGAAATTATGGACTTCTTTGTACTTACTTTCTTCCTCATACTTTCCCTATTTATAGAGAATCCCTACTGAACGTTGCATTGATTTATCAATTTTAATGTCTTCTGATATATTTCTTCTTTATTCACAGTATAACAGGGAGTAATCAGGTGAGGGTGAGGATGGGGCGGGAGGCATTGGAGATTCAAGGACAAAAGAGAAGGTAAGAATAGTCATCTAGGTGACCATGAGGTATATAGATCAGGAGAATGAGTGAGATAATACAGTCTGCAAAGACAGCTCACTTGAGATGAGCAATTGTGAATTTAAGGTGACACAAATGATTTTCATTGCATTTTTCTCTAGCCATGTTTAAACTTAGCCTCTCAAAGCAGGGGAAGAGTATGTGGAGAATTAAATTTAACCAGGATTATGGTTTGGTAGTAGAGGAAAAAGGAGGAAGAGAGAGACAAGGTAGTTACGGGTATATGCAAGGCTAGACCGGCGACTCCAAGCTAAGCAAAGTGAAACTTGAAGAAGTAGGCCCATGGGGGCGGGAGGAGACAGTGGATGAAAAGGTGGTAGAACTAGTGTAAGTCTCCAAGGAAGTGCAGGGATCCTGGACTTGGGGAGCAGAGGAAGTGAGTTGGAAATCAGAGGTGGTAGTCAGACAGTTGGAGTCCCTGGGTGGTGCAAACGGTTAACATGCTCGGCCGCTAACTGAAAGGATGGCAGTTCTAGTCCACCCAGGGGCTCCTTGGAAGAAAGGCTCGGCAATATACTTCTGAAAAATCAGCCACTAACAACCCTGTGAAGCACAGTTCTACACTGACAGATACAGGTCACCAGGAACTGAAATCAACTCAACACCAACTGGTTTTTTTTTCTTTTAGTCAGATAGCAGGAAGCTGAAAATAAGGTCATGAGTCTGATCATGGGCGTGGACAACTAAGGAATGGGGCAAGAGAAGCTCACAGGGAAAGTGGAGGTGAAGGAGCTGAGAGGCTGAAGTGTTGAAAGGCTCTTCTGCAGGGATATCAGACTCTCCAAGAATGATGATAGGAGCAGCATCCAGAGACTGACAGTGAGCCCAGTGCTGAGTAATTCTGAGGAATGAGGGGCAATCACACAGAAGTCTGCAGATGACTACAGCCCGGGGGTAACACGGGATATCTTCTGATGGCACAAGCTTCAAAGCTGGGGCTTTAGCAGAGAAGCAAGAGGATGAGGCAGAAAACGGCCCCCATCTGGAGGGTAAAAGTAAAGCTGTGCCTCTAGGGAGGGTCAGTGCTCTTCAGTATATGCAATATGCCCTCAACGAAACTAAAAATAAGCTCCTGTAGCAAGTATATGAATTCATGGTTTGTTAGAGGGAGGGAAGGAAGGAAGGAGGGAGGGAGAGAGACAGAGGAAAGAAGGGAAGGGAGGAAGGGAGGGAGGTGGGTGGGCAGGCAGGTGGACACACAGACAAAGAGCGCATATTTGTGTGGTAACAAATAAATATAAAGTATCATACTTAAAAATATATGAGTACCCTCTCTCTCAAACTGCTTCATCTACAACAGAAGTCAATTTAACAAGCCAGCATTCACATATAATAAAAACATGAAGAGGGCAAGAAATGTGTCCTTTCTTTTAAAAATTATCTTAATGTCTAAGATACGTAGCACATATACAATAAAGGTGAAGTAAAGATTTCTTAAAGATGAAGATTATATTCTTGTATGAAAATCTATCAGAATAATTTTATCATCCAGCTCATTAACAGCGCTGTTCAAAGGATTAGGGTGGGAAACCTTAAAATGAAATCATCCCCTGAAGTCATCTCTAAACCAAACAATAGTTTAGCTTAATTAGAAAAAGAATGTCTGCTTTGAGCATTGTGCTCTTTTAAAGAATTATTTATATATGATCAAATTGACAACAGCATAGAAAGGTTAGATGAAAAGCTTAGGGGGCAATGAATTCTGTTAACGATTGTGAAATAATTTGGAAAAAGGTATCAGGAAAGGTGGCACAACCTGAAGAATGTAACCAATGTCACTGAACTGTACATGTAGAAACTGAATCAGGTGTATGTCTTGTTATATACCATTTTTACCAAAAAATTTTTTTAAAGGACTGGGGCAAGGAGGAGGGAGACAGGAGAGGAAAAAAAAGCATAGGAAATAATTCTTGCCCTTGGAAAGCTTATATTTGGAATAGACAGTGGTGACGGTTGCCCAATGTGGCAAATGTATTTAATGTTACTGAACTGAATTGTACACTTAAAAATGGTCGAAATGGCAAATGTCTTATTATATATATATTCTACCACAGTAAAAAACGGTTAAAATGACAAATGTTTTGTTATATGTATTTTACCATGAAAAATTTTTTAAAAAAGAATGCTATAAGACATTAAGAAGTATAAAGTGACATTGCATGAATGAGATGTAATAAACGGCATTTTTCTTTCACTAGAAAATTGGAATTGTGATGCTTTTTTGTAGAAAAATATAACCACTACACAGCCATTGCACTTTTATAAACTAATGAGGCCAGAACTTAAGAACAAACATAACAAAATCCTCTTCCTCAATTCATTAATCAAGCAGCATTTTGAAAAGGGCACAAGAAACACAAGGTACATTAGGTTAATACACATCATGAGTTCCCTAACATATTTTCTTGAAGTCATAACATCGTGTTTTCCAGCCCAACTCAATAGAAGTCCAAAGGAACGATGATATTCACCATAGAATCTCCCCATAAGCCTTCCCCAGATACGTCACTGCAAAAACACAGAGAGGGAGGTAGACATGATGATATGCCGCCTAGGCTGATAAGAAGTGAAAACAGCAACTGGCAGCTAGGTAGTCCTCTTTTGCCTAGAGCCTTTGAAAGCTTGATAATAGTTTAAAGATTTCTTGCTAAATTATTTCCAAACACTAGTCTTTTTTAAAACATCAAGACCAAAACTTTCTTTTACCAGGGAAAAAAGGTTTTACAAAACGTTAATTCCTATAGTTCATCCCTCCAAATATTAAAAAGTATCCTGAATATCTCTACCAAAAAAATTTTTTTTAAAGATGTCTATGGGTCAAACAGCAAACCATTCCCTGGTGCCGCTATGAAGACTGAAGCCAAAGGGAAACCCAATTCCAGTCCCCCTCCAGCCTGCTCCTTAAGGACCCTTTTAATGAGCAGAGTTCAAACAAACCCTGACCTCCAACTCCCCACCCACCTCGATGTAGGACAGCAGCTACTGAAGCAATGCCTTAGCAAGAAGCCCAGGATGCCCTTGGCAACCTCTTACTGCTACTGCATATACCTACTAGAGGCCCAGGCTTGAAAACCTCAAATTAAGGAGTATTTTTAAACTACAAAAGGACCACATATCTGCCATAATGCAGTAGCTACTCTACCAGATAAATTCCTAAAAGTATTCAAAGTATTTTTTTATCTCCAAATGGACCGATAAGGCTTTCAAGGCACAACACTAAGTATGTAAGTATCAACGGACTGCTCCCTCGCATCACCAGACAGAAGCAGCACTGAAAACCACAAGTGCTCTGGACAGGTTCACAAGTCCATGTTCTGGGGACTGGTCTACAGAACGTGTACAACAGCTGTACAGTCAAAACTAAATTAATAAGTAAAATCTCAAATAAGCTTAGGAAACCTTCAATTATGCAAAATTAAATATTCTTTTAAAGCAGGAAAGTCAAGAGGCTTTAATATGCTCATCTGCAGTGTAACTTTCTAAGGTGCCGTGGGGTACTAGATGAGTTGGCTGTGCCTCATGGCCTCAAGCAGGGCACTGTGACATAAGTATTATCTTTGGCATCTCCTGGATAAAGTATGAGTCAACTCAGAGAAGCAACATCCAGCGCTCAACAGTTCACAATAATGTGCACAAGTGCTGTGTGGATGACCGAATCCAGGTCCTGAATTTTAGTTGATAACTCTCTATCTTCCCCAGTATTTCATTACTGCCATCAACACTGAGCATAAGAAAGGTGAGTTCACACGTAAGGTCAAAAAACAGATAGGATAAGGAAAATAATGAAAGAATTCTGGGAACTAGCCATGACTCAAACAAGGAAAACAGCCTGAAGGGAACCAAGAGATCTTCTTCCTTTCATTTGGCTTAGCTCCCTCCACTTGGGAAAGGTTATTGAAGAAAAAAAACTACTAAAGATTTTTTTAATGTATCAAATGACCTTTGAACCAGCAAGTTATTTCCCATTCCCTAAAAGTGACTACATCGAGAAGACCCTACAAACGCCTCTCCCTCTCATTGTCACCCCTCCCACCAAAGGGTAGGCTGACTCCAGAGAGAAGGTGGGGAGGCCCTTCCTCAGTGTAGCCTCCTCCCTTGTCTCTGAGCATGGCTTTGCCAGGAGCAAAACACATACGTATACTTCCCGAAAGTCCATAAAGACATTTATGTTGGAGACACTTGGCAGTTCCTCGAACACCTGAAGGGTACTCAGTAAATGTAGGCAGAGAAAGGTAAGGCAAATGAGAAAGAAAGAAGAGGTGGAACACAGGACAAACATACCTATTCCTGTACAAAAAAACTCTATGCCAAAATATTCCAAGGTGGACTGCAAGGCCAAAATCACTGTGTTCAGGCATCAATATGTCAGTGCAAGGAATTATAAATGCAGAATTATAATCATGCTAAAATGATGTCCAGAATGCCAAGTAAATTAAAAATGGTTCTAAATGAATTCCCAATAACTTGCAAATTCATGAATGTGCTACCAGAATTATATATTTTCTAGAATTCAGGATTTGATGTGCCCAAATGATAAAGATGTGAAATTGAGCCCAAAAGGACTTCTACTGCGTTACCTGCACACACTGCTTCCTAACAGACGGGGACTTACACTCCACATTTGTGCTTCAAAACATCATACTGTGTCCTATGATGAGCCTTCTAGAAGACTATGTTCTCACTTGTCAGTGGTAATCATTTTTTAATTTCACGCTAACAATAAAATCGAGATGCTTACTTCATTTTAACTAGAGACCTCCATGGCATTTCTGAAATCTCAACTGAGAGTTTATTATTAATATCAAAGAGAGACTGGAGATGCAGTGTGACAAATGTCTCAGCTTTCCCTTTTCTATAGCTCACCACTTTATCAACCACGTATCCTGCAACTATTCCAGGCAAGGGAAAAGCATAACATAATTCATGAGTGATAATCTGAACAAAAAGTCTATTTTTTGTGAGCAAAGATTAAGAGATTGTATAAAGATTTGTTTTTCACTGCTACCCTTTCATCCAAATTTAAGAAAAAAAAAATTAAGTTGAGCTTAACTTAGAGAAATGTCATTATAAAAAGATACTGCACATGACTTACAATGTAAGCCAACATAAATAATAATGATAAAATATTCTTAGCATGCAAGTTTCACTAGCTTTATTATTTAAAATTTTTTCATGATTTTTAATACCAAAATCTCTGAAAATGTTTCTGTGGAATTATTTACCCTATTTGGGGCTGTCTCTGAACAAAATACATTATCAGAAGAGAATGTATTTTTCTCCAAATGTCAAATTTTATTACAGTCAACAGATAAAAATATAAAAAGGTCACTCCCTAGAGACAAATAAATACCACTAGGATTTTACAATTACCTCATCCTGACACCAATTCCACAAACAGTAGAGACAGTCACATTTTTATGAGGAGTGTGAAAAATTCAGTGCTACTTACAAGAATAGTTCCATAACTGAAAAGGAACTCCTCGGTTACAACTTGAGGTCGAAATACCTGAAAGATGAGAGTTACCACAGATTAAATCTTGAAAGCCATGTACAATTTTAGTTCAAGAAAAAGAAAAAAAAATGACAATGCTTTGTCAGAATTAACGTTCTGGAGCTCCAGTTTATAAAGAAAGGGGCCAGATTTGTTGTTTTTTTTTCCTAGTAAAAAAGTACCTGAGAAGTTACCAGGTGAAGCACAACAGGCATCAGGGGGAGACAGATCTTCAGCTGCTTCACTTGCACCGTTGATGGGTGTTTACGGCCAGAAACGTTAGCCAAGGCATTAAGAATGTCACCTGTGAAGCATACCCCACCCAGAGTATGGATAAGGTTAACGACTGCAAATACCATCGTGGTTACTAAAATACTAACGGGGTTGCTGAGGCAAAAAAAAAAAACAAAAAAGGAAGTGGGTAGAATCAGAAGCAGTTTATTCACAATTATTAAAGTTATACCAGTTGCGGCCTCTTAGGACAGAATGTGATATTTTGCATATACATTATTAATTAACTTGACTTCTCACCTAGAAATTTATAAATGGTTACGGTAGAGTGGTGCTTTTAAATTTTTTTTTCTTTTTAATATATTTTCCAAATTTCAGCTAGAAGCACTTATCACCACTGTAAGCAGGAAAAAGTTATTCAAAAAGATGGTAAATGAATAGATTATAAATCACAACTTTTTTGAAAAATAGAAAAGCATGGAAGTACAGAGAGATCAATTCCCAAAACTTCTTGAATGCTTTCGTTAGGAAGAAAACTTGCGTTGTAGACATCAGAATCTTACAACATCCTAAAACAGAATGCCTCTGATAATAAGGAACTCAACTATCAATAGACTTGATTATGATCTTTAGGATGGAGTTAAAAAATAGTTACAATCCAAAATAAGTTTTGAAATGCTCTCTTTTCAGGCATTAGCAGGCAAAAAAATCTCCCAAAAGTATCAGTACAGAGCAAAAAGGTACTGTAAATCAGCCAAGAAAGTATTTTCATTAATTTAATATTCTGAATTCCTGAATCTAAGCGTATTTTACTAAAATGTCTTTGATCAAATTTAACGCTTTAAACATTTCTGATTTATAGCTGCATCCGCTCGAAAAGCAGGGAATGGGATTTAAAGCAAATGCACGTATTCCTAGATTATTTTAATTTTCGCAAGTAACAAAATAAGGATTTTTTTAAGTTGTAGTAAACATCCTTTGCAAATCATTATTAGATATTTTATCCCAAAGACAATTTTCCAAACTAAAGAAATTTTCAAACTTAAAACTTTAAACTAGTATCAAAATTATTTAACATTAAATGTTAATGTTTATACATTTTAAAAATTCTTTTAACAATAAATACATTTTGTAGCTCAAACTTGAAGAGAAAAAAAAATTCCTTCGGAATTAGGCAGGGAGAAAACTTAGAAAAAAATACCAAAAACAACAGTGAACGTACAACTTTAAGCAATTAAAACACTTTCCTTTTGTTTATTTTTCAAAACAGCCAGTTTACCACAGATAACATGTCACTGTAACCCGTGGCCCGCTCTCTACCTCAGTCATTTCACCAAGGCAAAATAATTATAAAGGCAAAGAAGGCAAAGTTGAATCTTGAAACTACACATTCAAGAAAAGGTGTTATTGCATTTGCCTGCAATTACAGACAAGTGTAAGAATAAAAAAGAGGTGAAGCCAAGCTGCAGAAAGGTAAGCAGCAATGGGGCCTGCGGATGAGCCTCCAATTTACCCAGGATTCGTGGCAGTTCCTGCACAATGTGACGGATGAGGAGGTCCAGGCACTTGGACAGGTACTCATTGCCGCTCTGCTGCTCCTTGCCCGGAGTGGTCTTTCTGCTGTCTCTCTCGATGTACATCACCAGTCTACAAAGAGGAAAGTGCAAAAGATTACCTCTCATGATAAAACAGCTGATCGCATCTGTCTGAAAACGTCGCGGAGTCAAGTGTTTCCAGAGGGCACAGTCCCAATTATGGTGACATTTCCATTTGTAGCAACTTGTCAGACACAGTCAATTTTTGCCTTAGAAAAATCGAAACGTTTATGCAGGAAGAAAATAAGGCAACTTTGAATCTCCCTGCCAATGTACTGTAGAACAAAACGCCCTGATTTCATTTGCCTTTAGCCAATGAAAAGAAACAACATTCTCCGGATGATGGATGAAAGGCCAATAGAGGCATCTGGCCAGAAAAGGGCTCTTGGTGTTTCAAACATTCAAACTCGAACCACAAGTTGATTGCATTTTTGTTGGTCACTAGTATTAAACTTGCTTGGAACCTAAGGCAATTCACATGAATTCTAGTTCCTTCAGTAAATTGTGTACATAAATCCAAACAAAAAGTTTTGCTCTAACACTGGGTTACATATGGATTTCATACGCCCCTTTGACTACTAGTTATATGATATCTGTCTTTTAAAAAGGACTTATTATTAATTCTTCAAACCACTGGCATTCATTAAACATCAGTCTCTAACCAAGTATTTCCAACCCAGAACTAGGAAACACACTGGACCATCACCCCTAGATACTGAGGGAGTGGTTTAGGTCCTCCCCACATATCCCCCCCAACTTTGCTGGACAACCAGCCAGTCATTTTCCCAAGTTCTCATTCCCCTCCACTCCCTAAAGGACAATGAGCACACAGACCCATCGTGCAAAAGCCCCGTCATAGAAGTCTCTGTTTGCCATCGATCATCTCGCCAGTCCTGCTGTACTCACTTTACCCACCTAACTTGTTACTTCTTTCTCAGAGAGAACCTCTACCCAACTCCCACTGTAACTGGAAAGAGGTGGTTCTGCACATAGTACATGTATACTGGAATCTTAGCACATAGTATTCATGTGGCTCTCTTCACTGTTTTATTCATCTATTTGCCTTTCTGTTTACTATTATTTGGAGTCTTATTAGTGAAAACATGGGGATGAAACCAAATCAGCAGTTCAAGTTCCTTATCAGCTAGTTAGCGCTGTTGGTTCTAGCCACTGACTATAGCCCTAGCCATACTCTAACAAGTATATGACACTGGTCAAAATGCACACATAATACTGATAAATCAATAGAAATGTATCACTACTACTTGTAAAGAACTGAGAACACATAACTTTCTGAAAAAAAAACCCAAATCCACTGCCGCTGAGTCAATTCCAACTCATAGTGACCCTATAGGACAGAGTAGAACTGGCCCATAGTTTCCAAGGTTGTAAACCTTTACGGAAGCAGACTATCACATCTTTTGCCCATGGAGCAGGAGGGTTCGAACTGTCGACCTTTTCATTAGCAACCAAGCACTTTAACCACTGTGCCACCAGAGCTCTTTAACTTTCTGATAATGAGTAAGTAAGAGAAGAGTGAGACTCTACCATTTCATAGGTAGAATCAAAAAATTTCAGACATATAAGATATGATGAAATGACTGGGACCAGCCTATCAACCAGCCAGCCTAGAGGTACAGCACAACCCAAATCCCACCATCACTGTGGCCTCCTGGAACTTTCAAGAGAATGGCAAAAACTCTAAGAACCTTCTGATTAGTTGGTACCTGTTCCATCAGCCCAATCTAAGGCACAGGACCAGAAGTGATCAGAGACATGGGTACCTTTCATCCTTTCCTGCTTCCCAAGATGTGATGTCTACCATCTCACCATATGCACGACAGCTTTTCCGAAATTAAAGATTATTGCACTTAACTTCATCCCATCCAACGTAAGTATTTCATATCCTGCTCTTGTTCCTACTTGCTCATTCAAGTACTTCCACTGTGACAGTTCCTCAATTTCCTGGGAACTTCCACTAATTGACTCTATGATATTTTCTCCCAATCCATCAGCCCTGTGTTGTCTTTACTTCCTTCCTGACCTGGCTTATATTCTACCATCTATCATTTGATTACACAATTGGCCCTCTTTTTTTTTTTTTCCTTGCATCCATCTAGCAAAGCAAACTCTGGGAAAACCCAATGATCTACTTTCAGTATGCCTGCGGAGACAACTGCTGAAGCAAGGCACACACGGGGCAGATTCACACATTTATATATGCATGATACCAATATCGAATGGCCCAGAACACTTCCAGCAACCCAACTCTACTTCTTTCATCAACTTATCCCCACAGTCTAAATGATTATTTCATATTTTTCTTCTCTTCAAACTCCCAGTCTTCCATCCTCTCCTGAGACTCTCTGTAATCTTGCCTCCTTTAACAGAGAAAATAGAAAGCACCAAACAGAAGCTCCTTTCTTCCTAATTCCCAATAAGCACACCTGCTGACACCTACTCTCATCCTCGCTTCCTCCTCTCCTTTCACAACAATGAACCTAACCCTCCTTCCACCTGTGCTTTGAATCCCATTCCCTTCTACCTTCTTAGAACTGCCAGTTACTCATATTTACTCATTTATTTATACACTCATTCTCTTCCATTTAACAAAACAACCACACACAAAACAAACATGCTCTTCTAGCAAACTCCCTCTTTTTTGTCTCCTCTAATTTATTAAAAGAGAAATTGATACTTATTGCTTCCACTTTTCCTTCTACTTATTCCTCAACCCACTGCAATCTGGCTTTCACTCCTATCAGTTTCTCGAAGGTCACTGAAAACCTACAGGACATCAAATCCAATGGGCGTTTTCCCACCTTCACCTATCTTGACAACTCAGCATCATTCAGTACTGTTGGCACTCCCTCCTCCTCTGTTTCCTTGGCTACCATAACACCATACTTTCCTAGTTTTCTTCTCCGGTTTCTCTGATTGTTCTTTGTGTATTTTGCAAGTTCATGCTTCTAAATGTTCATCAAAACTCAGCATTTACACATATATACATTACTTGTCATTTACACATATGTCTTCCAACTACATATCGGCAGCCCAAACCCAGTTTTTAAGCTGTTGTTGGTTGCCACTGAGTCAATTCTGACTCAAGGTGACCCCATTTGTGGGTGGCACAAATGGCTAAGTGCTTGACTTCTAGCCAAAACGGTGGCAGTTCAATCTGCCCAGAAGAGACTCAGAAGAGAGGGCTGGCAGTCTACTTCTGAAAGGTCACAGTATCTAAGCTACAGAGCTAGGTATTCAAGTGATGACTTGATGCCTACTTTTGTCTCTCAAAGGCACTTAAACCCTATATATCCAAAATAAACATCATCATCCCACCAAATCTGGTTGTCTTTCAGAGTACAGTATCTCACTGAATAGCATCACTCTATATTACACAAACCAGAAACCAAGAAGTTATCTTTAATATCTCCACTTCTTTCACTTTCCATATCAATTCAATCATTACATATTTCTGGTACTCTTCTACTTCTTAGCTCCTAACCAAGTGTAAGCTACCATAATTCCTCTCCAGGACTACTATGAAAACCTCCCAAGTAGTCTATGTGCTTCCACTCTGTCTTTCTAACCCTCATGCATCCTACATCTAAACTGATCTTGTCCATCAAGTTGCTTCTCTGTTGAAAACCCTTCAATAGCATCCCACTGAACTTAATATGGGAATTCTTAAAACTCCTTATCATGACCTACGAGGCCTACCTCCCACTATGTCTCTAGACTCATCTTGCTTTCTCTCTCCTCCAGTCACACCATCCTCCCTTCAGTCCTTCAAACTCAATACCTCTTCCAGCAACAAAATATTACTTCTGTCTGCCTGACTGGCTCTTCTCTCCCTCCTTGCTACTGAACTCCTATTCATCTTATAATTCACTGCAGTTTCCATGACTTCCTTAAATTAAATTCCTCCGTGATACTGTTTCATAGCATAGAATACTTTAAGGCACTTACCCAACTGTAATTTTATAATATATTTTTGATTCTTTGATAATGTTTGTTGCCCCAGTAACTTTAAAATACCTGAGGACAAGGACTGCATTTGCTTTTGCTTGCCATAGCATCTTTCCACTTCTGAGCACAGTTCCTGACACCAAATAAGTGTTCAATAAATATTAGCTGAATAAATACATACTGCTGTTGAAACTTCCCTAAGGATCTACCTAGTTCTCTACAGCAGTTCCTTGGTCCTTATTTTTCCCCCAAGGCGCTTTTCTTAATTCTACTGTTAGATGTGTGTTGGGTGTTCCTTGATATTTATATCAGTGTAGTACATAAGAAGTTAAAAAAAAAAAAAGTCTACATGGGGAAAAAATACCATAAACAAAGTCAAAAGACAAATAACAAACTGGGGAAATATATTTCCAATTCAGATCACAAAAGGCTAATACAATTTGTGTGTGTACCTCCCATATATTGATTACAGAAAGATTAACACAACCCAAGAGAAAAGATAAGGAAAAGGCAGCACAGAACTAAGACAATCGTTCAAACAATAGGATGCTCCACTTTGCTCATAGTAAGAAAATATACACTAAAATTACATCTTTTTTCTCTCTCAGACGGCCAAAATTCTGAAAGTTTGATAACTAAGACTGCCATATACCGATACTCTGTTACTGGTGGGAACGGAAGTTGGTACAAATCCCACAGAGAGTCAGTTAGCAGTATCTTTAAAATTATAAATCTAATAATTTCACCTCTAGGAAAAACTCTATACTTGTATACTCATATTTTGTTGTTTATAACAGCAAAAAACAAGTGTCCGGCAAAAGAGGACTAGTTAAATGAAATATGGCACATCCTTACAATGCAGCTATCAAAAAATGGAGGGGGAAGGAAGCTCTCTATATACAATATGCAAAGAACTACGAAATGTTTTCTTCAGTGAAATAAGCAAAGTTCAAAAACAATATGCTTTTTGTGGAAAAAAACACATTTGCGTGGAGATGAAAACAAACTCTAGAAGGATATAAGCAACTAATAATAATGCTTAATTTTGCATTTGGTGACTTGGAGCAATGAGGCAGAGGTAGAAGGGAGATTTTTCACTTTCGAATTTTTTGGTTTTTGAATTTTGAGTATGAATTACTTA
>NW_004443937.1:20891799-20918818 GCF_000243295.1 Trichechus manatus latirostris
TCCTACAGAGCCAAAAAAAAAAAAAAAGTTTTTAAAAAATTTTTTTAGGTGATGTAATGTTCAATTTACAGGATACCCTACCATATACACAGGTGCCAAGTGTAAGATCTAAGCATTTTTAGAGCATCTAGGGCCAGACTGACTTTAAAAAACTACACTAACAACATGACAGCGGTACCCTAAAGCTTTCTTATGGTCTGTGGTCCATTATAATTCCTAGATTTTTTTCTCCTTTCCTTCAGCAAGGTCAGTCTTTTAACAGTATCAGGACAGAGATGTCAACCAAATCTAGATGTAATTCCTAGCGCTAGCACCTCCCAGCATGACCTTGAACAAATTTCTTAAGCTCTTTAAAGCTTCAATTTTCTAATTGTACAATGGAATAATAATGTCTGCCTTGTAGACGGCTGTGAAGATTAAATGAAATAATAGCCTGGGGTATGATACATAGAAAATGCTCAAGAAATTACATACTTCTGCAGCTATTTTATTATTACCACCGCCACTAAACTCAGGATACTGCTTTCTTGAATACACAGATCTTAAGAGAAAATTCCCCGAGAAGTCTAACTCTGCTTCTCATCCCACTCTGCCTCCCTCACAAATCACCATGGTCAAAAATCTAGCCTCCTTACATCTAGCTCAACTGGCGTAACACAGTTTATAACGACAATGTTCTACATTCTACCTTGGCGAGTAGCGTCTGGGGTCTTAAAAGCCTGTAAGCAGCCATCGAAGATACTCCACCGGTCTCATCCCTTCAGGAGCAAGGGAGAATGAAGAGAACAGGATACAAGGAAAAGATGAGTCCGAAGGACTAATGGACCACAGCTACCAAGACCTCCATCAGACTGACTCGAGTACAGCTAGATGGTGCCCGGCTACCACCAATGACTGCTCTGACCAGGATCACAACAGAGGGTTCTGGACAGAGCTGGAGAAAGACGTAGAACAAAATTCTAACTCACAAAAAAAAGACCAGATTTACTGGCCTAAAGGAGACTGGAAAAACCCCGAGAGTATGGCCCCCAGACACCCTTTTAGCTCAGTGGTGAAGTCACTTCCGAGGTTCACCGTTCAGCCGGGGAGTAGATGGCCGCATAAAACCAAATGGGGCTAATAAGGCACAGCAGTCCAGGGACAAGGACTAGAAGGCAGAAGGGGACAGGAAAATTGTTGATAGGGAACCCAAGGTTGAGTAAGGATAGTGTTGATGTGTTGTGAGGTTCTTAACCATTGTCATAGCGCAACCTGTATACCAACTTTTTAATGAGAAACTATTTTGTTCTGTAAGCCTTCATCTAAAGTGAGAATAGCAGCACAGTTGGAAGAGCACAGTCGATGTCACTGAACTGTGCATGTAGAAATTTTTGAAATGGTGTATCTTTGGCTATGTATATTTTCACCAAAGAAAAAAGGTCGAGAAGGGAGAGGGTTGACATGTTGTGGGGTTGTTAACCAATGTCATAAAACAATATGTGTACTACTGTTTCGTGAGAAACTATTTGTTCTGTAAACCTTCACCTGAAGTACAATAAAAAATAAATAAAAATTTCCACTGGATTAAATTTGTGTACATACTCAAAAATAAATAAATAGAGAATAGCAGCACAACTGGAAGAGAGTAGTCGATGTCACTGAACTGTGTGTGTAGAAATTTTTGAAATGGTCTATCTTTGACTATGTATATTTTCACCCAAAAAAAAAAAAAAGGTGGAGAAAGGAGAGGGTTGACATGTCATGGGGTTATTATCCATTGTCATAAAACAGTATGTGTACTAATGTTTAATGAGAAACTATTTGTTCTGTAAACCTTCACCTGAAGTACAATTTAAAAAAAAAAAAAAATCTAGCCTCCTTAGCATTTTGGAGCACTGCCTCAATTGATTCAAATGAAAGAGACCATGACATTTTCCTATAGACAGTGTAGAAATGCATGCCATTAAAACTGTCCTGCTCCTTTTGATGTAAGAAGGATGCAAACGTTTCCTTTTAGGAAACAACTACCAGGACAGTTTTAAGTGAACATATAGAACGTATCATGATGTAACCTATTCTTCTATTGAGAGATGTTAGGGCTGCTTTCAGCCTTTGCTCTTACACACAACGCAGCTGTGAACACACTGCTGTGTCTGCCTCCTGGTGCCCAAGTGAAGAGCTGCTATAGTTCACGTACAGGAGTGGAACCTCAAATATTCAACTTCAAAACATACTGCCAAACTGTTTCCCAAGGTGGTTGTCAGAACTTACTCCCCCAGCAGTCTCTGAGTTTCGACCTCACCAATACCTAGTAGTATCAGACTTCTTAATGTCTACCTCCTATTGGGTTTCAAATGATATCTCACAGGGTTAACTTACATTTCCACAATTACCAAGGATAAGTATATTTTCATGTCTTTGCGGCATATTTTCTTTTTTGGGAAACTTGTTCATGCCTTTTGCTCACTCTCCCATTAGGTTGCTGATCTTTTATTACTGATTTATAGGAATTATTTACATGGCCTGGGTTTTTTCCCTTCCCTCTTCCTTTTTCCTTCTTTCTTCTTCTTTTTGCCTTTCACACTGAAGTTCTCCATCCACTAGAAATTGATATATCATGTGAGTTGAGGTTGAAATCCATTCCATTATTTTTCCAAATGTATAAGCACTTGCCTGGTACTATTTATTGAAAAGGTGTTTGTAAAACTAACGGTGAAGGAGAAAAGTAAAAAAAATAAATACCTGCAAAATCTGATTGAAAAGCAATTTGATCCCTAAATTTTCCCCTCTACCCAGTGAATCTAGGTAACTGCTTCTGGACTTTTACTCAGGCAGTAGAATTGAGATTTATTCTCTAGAGAAAGTAAAACAGACAATCTGGGCTGAGAGAAAGCAGACCAAGTTGAAAAGAGCACTATGAAGCTGAAAACAGGGAGTGGAATAATGAATTTATGCACAGTAAACAGTGAGACGTCCAGCTCCCTTTACCCGGTGGGTTCCCGGAACTCTTAACACAGCGAGATTCTTTCATTCCAGTAGAAGATCAGAATACCTTTCTTTGGTGAAGCTAACCGGCCTAGGAGAAACATGCCAAAGATACTGATGCTAATGTTCACATAAAAAAAAAAGTCCATACAGATGATATTAGAATAAATCACAAAGTCAACAAAACTCACCTATGCACTAAGAACTTCCAAAACAGGTTGTCGCTCCCTCAACTCTTGAGCTGACTAAACATTACAAGATAACTGAGAGCCTGGTTTCTTTGCTCTACATTGTTTGTGCATGCATTTTTTTATTTCTGTGTAGTACTCTACTATATGAATACATCACCATTTATTTATTCAGTTTACTATTCACAGACAGTTGGGCTGTTTCCGGTTTACAAATAATGCTACCAAAAATATCTTATGTTGGACATATGTAATCATTTTTGTTAGGTATATACTTAGGAGTGGAACTGCTGATTCATAAAACATCCCTACGTTCAATTTAACAGACAATGGTAATCAATTTACCAATGTGATTATTACATCAATTACACTCCAACAGGCATGTATGAGAATTTCAGTTGCTCTACATCCTTGCCAAAATTCTGCATTATCAGGCTTTATAATAATAGCCATTCTGACGGGTATGTATTGGTATTTGTAGTTATTCAATGGAATTTCCCTATGATTAATGAAGGTAAACACCTTTTCACATGTTAATTGGTCATTTGTAGATAACTACTTTTCTGAAGTCCCTGTTAACCTCTTGTGCTAGTTTTTCTACTGAGTATCTGTCTTCTTCTCACTGATAAACCAATTTTTTATATATTCTGAATAAGACCTCATTTTCAATTATATATGTGGTAAATATCTTCTACTCTGTGGAGCCCTTGCGGTGCAGTGGTTAAGAGCTTGGCTGCTAACCAAAAGGTCGGCAGTTCAAATCACCAGCTGCTCCTTGGAAACCCTACAGGGCAGTTCTACTCTGTCCTACAGGGTCACTATGACTCGGAATCGACTCCACGACAAAGGATTTACTCTGTGGTTTGATATTTTTACTCTCTTAATGATGTCTTTTGATGAACAGAAGTTCTTAATTTTAAGACAGTCCAATTTATCAATATTTTCCTTTATGATAATGCTTTTTTGTATCCTGTAAAAAACAAAATCTTAATCTACCCCAATTCATGAAATTATCTTCATTTGCTATCAACTGGAAGATCTGTCTTACCTTTCACATTTATATATATAAAATCTACCTGAATTTATTTTTCTGTACAATGTAACTTAGGGGTAAAGATTTTTTCCCTATATAATCCAGCACCATTTATTATAAACACCATCATTTCCCTACTATCTTCCCCTATATCTTATCTATTCTTCTCCATATTTTCCAATCTTTTGTTTTTCTATGCTTCATCCTAAATGATTCCAGTACACACAACCTTGCTTGCTGAAAGCAAAGAGGACTCGAAGCACTTGCTCATACAGATAAAAGACTATAGTCTTCAGTATGGATTACACTTCAACATAAATAAAACAAAAATCCTCACAACTGGACCTATAAGCAACATCAACATAAATGGAGAAAAGACTGAAGTTGTCAAGGATTTCATTTTACTTGGATACACAATCAACACCCATGGAAGCAGCAGTCAAGAAATCAGACAACACTGCACGCAAAAGACCTCTTTACAGTGTTAAAAGAGTTGGAAAATGAACAAAGAAAAATTGATGTATTTGAATTTTTGAGTTGGCAAAGAATAGTAACTATACCATGGATGGCCAGAAGAACAAACAAATCTTAGAAGAAGTACAGCCAGAATGCTCCTTAGAAGCAAGGGTGGCGAAACTGCATCTCATGTACTTTGGACATGTTATCAGGAGGGACCATTCCCTGGAGAAGAACATCATGCCTGGTAAAGTAGAGGGCCAGTGAAAAGAGCAAGACCCTCAACGAGATGGACTAACACGGTGGCTACAACAATGGGCTGAAGCATAATAACAATTGTGAGGATGGCGCAGGACCGGGCAGTGTTTCATTCTGTTATACATAGGGTCCTATGAGTCAGAATCAACTCAACGGCACCTAACAATGACAACTAAGTGTTAAAAAGCAAAGATATCACCTTGAGGACTAAGGTGCACCTGAACCAAGCCATGGTATTTTCAATTGCCTCTTATGCATGCAAAAGCTGGACAATGAATAAGAAAGACTAAAGAAGAACTGATGCTTTTGAATTATGGTGTTGGCGAAGAATATTGAATATACCACGGACTGCCAGAAGAACGAACAAATCTGTCTTGGAAGAAGTATAGCCAGAATGCACCTTAGAAGCGAGGATGGTGAGACTTTGTCTTACTTACTTTGGACAGGTTATCAAGAGGGATGAATACCTAGAAAAGCACATCATGTTTGGTAAAGTAGAGGGTCAGCAAAAAAGAAGAAGACCCTCAACGAGATGGATTAACACAGTGGCTGCAACAACGGGCTCAAACATAGCAACAATTGTGAGGATGCGCAAGACTGGGCAGTGTTTTGTTCTGTTATATATAAGGTTGCTATGAGTCAGAACCAACTCGATGGCACCTAACAATTCTTTCTTCAGCTGTGTCTAATCTGCTATTAGTCTCATCCACTGAGTTTTTACTTTGTTAGTGTATTTTTCAGTTCTAGAATATCCATTCAGTTCCTTTTTTATAGTTCTAGTTCTCTACCAAAATTCTTGATCATTCTATTTCCTGGAATATATTAAGCACTTTTATTTCAAAATCTGTACCTGTTAACTCCACTGTCTGAAACCCCTATGGATATTGTCTTTTTGTCTTGTTTCCTTTCTTTTTTAAATCATATCATCTTGTCTTCTCATAAGCGTGATTACTTTTGATTGAGTGATAGACTTTATAAATTAAAAACTTGGAAGATATTTTGAGGCCTAGGGTTATACTTCTCCAGACAGGATTTATATTTGCTTCTGGAAGGCAAGAGGGTGTCAATAAGGCTGAATCACCTTAATCCAGTCGGGGATTAGATGATTCAAAAGTGGGCTTTTTTCCCTGTTCCAGAAAATCCTACATATAAATAATAGTATCCCAGAAACAAACACAGAAAAAATGGAAGGGTTTATCTTTTGGCAATCAGGGAATCCAAAAGAAATACCCAAAAAAAAATTTAGAGTAGAAAAAAACAAATTCACACTTGTGTATAAGGAATTAACTTTTCTCTGAAATTGAAATTATCCATTATAAATCTTAATAATGTCTCTTAATTCTCATAATTTGAAATATCTTTTCCTTAAAGCAAGAACTACTCAAATAGTTTCCAAACTCTAGTACAGACTTAATGCATAAGAAAACATCCATTATCTCTGCTGAGAAAATGAAAGACTTCTGGAATCCATAATATTATAAAACTAACTCTAGAATGGTACTCCATTTCTTCATGCACTCCCCAATGACTTCACATTACAAAATGTGTTTTCATGGGCTATAGTAGAATAAATTGACTTTAGTGACAAGGGAACTTCAGTTACTAAAAGAATTCACATTCCACGAAGGAAATAATATGTAGAAACCATGTGAGTGTGATGTCAATAAACACTTTACAGTTGTGCTACAGTAAAACTGGGATATTTCTTAGTGTTCTATAAGGTTATCAAGTTAAAATGATCAACCGTCTGAACAATAACCCAAGTAAAATATGAATAAATAAGATCCATTCTTCTTCATTCCACTATCCTTCATAAAATTATTTTTCCACAGTTTCTAACATGTTTCCCAATCTAGTGCCCACCTCCAACCCCCATTTATCTCTATAATTCATTCCCACTACTGTGACCACATTTTTCTCACTTCCATCTCCATAGGAATACTTATACCCATTCTACACATATGCCTCTTATTATGCCCTCTTGTTATATTATCATGTTTTTGTGGCCAAACTCACCATATGCTATACTTGTTTTTACCTCTAGTATAAACCAATGTCTATAGAAAAATGAGCTGAAGAGTATACAAGAATGGTCACATTCATTTATTCATTCAATAAATATTTACTGTCTGCCCTGGTGATGCAGTGATTAAGAGCCTGGCTGCTAACCCAAAGGTCAGCAGTTCAAATCCACCAGGCACTCCTTGGAAACCCTATGGGGCAGTTCTACTTTGTCCTATGTCACTATGAGTTGGAATCAACTTGATGGCAACAGGTTTGGTTTAGTTTTTTGCATGCTAAGCCAAGCCCTGGTGGCGCAGTGATCAAGTATTTGGCTGCTAACCAAAAGGTTGGCAGTTCGAATCCACCAGCCACTCCTTGGAAACTCTATGGGGCAGTTCTACTCTGTCCTATAGGGTCACTGTGAGTTGGAATCAACTCAACGGTAACTGGTTTTTTTGGATGTGCTAAGCATTCTTCTAAGCTGAAGGGAATGTATACTCAAGTGGGAAGAAACAGATAATTAACAAATAAATCACTGGATGATAGTTTAGAAGGTGGTTAAGTCCTACAGAGAAAATTAAAGAATAAGACAACTACTCACTTGTCAGAGAAGGCCTCTCTAATAGGATGTCATTTAAGCAGAGGCTGAATAGTAGTAAAAAAGCAATGTGGAAGCTAGGGAAACACATTCCAGGCAGTTGGGAAGGCTTGGGCAACAACCTAAAAGCAAGCACATGCTTGGTGTGTTCCTGTGTGGCTGGAGAATAACAAAAGGAAAGATGAGAGAGAGAGCCAGAAGCCAGACCATGCAAGGCATTGTAGGCCATAGTACAGACCATAGATTTTACTCTCAATGAGGAGGAATGGCATGATCTGAGCTGTGGGTTAAAAATATCACAATGAATATTTAAGGACAGACTACAGAAAGATAAGAAGACCAATTAAGAGGCAACTGTAAATGTTCAGGTGAGAAATTATGATGGCTTTGGCTAGAGTGGCAGTGTTGAAATAGTAGAAATTGATGAGATTCTGGATATCATTTTAAGATACAGCTAAATTTGTAATTGAAGATGGGATATGAAAGAAAGAGAGAAGAAGGAATCCACAGTCTCTGACCCAAGCAACTGGAAGAACAGAAATGCCAATTATTGAGATGGGTGGAGAGTGCCAGAATAGCAGGTCTTGGGTAGAAAAATCATTAAAAGACATTGAAGTGGATGTATCATGTTGGCTGCTGATATATAAGTTTGAATTCAAAGGAAATGTCTGGGCTGATGACATAAACCAAAGAGTGGCCCATAGGTAGATGGTATGTAAAGCCATTAACTAAACGGGATCACCTAATGAGTGAACGTCTAAGGTCTGAGCCATGGCACTACTATAGAGCCTGGAAAGATAAGACAGGACCACCAAAGGAAACTGATAAAGAGTGACTAGTGAAGGTCAAAGAAAATCAAAAGAAGTGTCCTGGGTGCCAAGTACCAAAGTACTTCAATAAAGAAGAGGACTTAAAGTTTTTGGCAAAGGTGAGTTAAGTTATTCAGACAAAGCTTCCCACTGTAAAAAAAAAAAGTGCAGAATACAGTATATACCTACTTAAAATATAATCACATTAAATTGTGTATATTATAAATAAACATAGGAAAAATGCATAACTGTTTACTGTCATACAGAGCTTGTGGTTCAGATAAAATTTTCAGTGACAGCACCATACATGCAGGCAAAAAGTGCTGTCTCAAATAATTTAAATGGAAGGGAAGATGATATACTCCGGAATACTGTGTCAGATGATGCAGAAGAAATTCAAGGAACTGATGTCAAAGATGCTGTGATGACACTTCAATAAACCAGTCTGAAAAGATGCATGCAGAATGCTGAAATAAATTTATTTCATGAAATGCAAGTACAGAAAAAAAATTTCTAAATCACTACATTATTTGGTATATGTAGTTGTGAATGTGTACATGCTAGCCACAATAACAAATTAAATATTTAAAGGTTGATATTTGTCTATTTTGTCTAATTCTTAAAATAATTTATATATTCACCATGGCCCCCAAAAAACCTTTGTTTTGGACTTTCCATTGAAAAATTAGTCTTTCATATTATGATTACGGTTGCTTGGAATTCAACTAAATACAAGATGTTTTAATCAGATTACTCTGGCTGTTGTGTGGAGAATGAATTATCAGGAAAGGAGGATGGCAAGAATAGAAGCAGAGAGACCATTAGGAGGCTACTGAGATGCCCAGAAGTGATGCAGTCGGCTTGGACGAGGGTGGTGGTCTAAATGGAGAGAAGAGCATAAACGAGGAGTAGGGTGGTATATTTTGCAAAAAGAATCAATAGAATTTGCTGATGAACTGGACTGAGTGATCAGAAGAAGAAGAACATGGGTAACTTGGAGGTTTAGGCTTGACAGAGTGCTACTGAGACTCTAACTAAAAGGAACCGGATAAGCCAAGAAAACCTTGTGGAACTCAGTTCTACTCTGTAACACACTGGGTCACCAGGAGTCGGAATTAACAGCAACAAGTTTTTTTGGTTTTTAATCCACTCCACACTGCTTCTGCTCAAGAAACTTATTAGCAGCGGCGGAAGTATGGTTAATGGATTCAAGCCCATAAAATTAACTGGCCTTACAACAATAACAACTACCATGTACTCCACTGGTCAGGAACCTGGCTTGATAGAAGGAGGAATGGCACACTGAAAACTCAGTCCTCGTGCCAGCTAGGAAACAACACGCTAAAATAATTGGGTTCTAATTTACAACGTTAGGTGCGTGTTCTGAATTAGCCACTAAAATATACGCTACTGTCTCTTCCATAATCAAAATATACCAGTCTGGGAACCAAGGTGTGGAAGTGGGAGTGACCTTCTCTCACTATTATACTTAGTAACCCACTCATAGAAGTTTGGCTTCCTACCTCTACAACTTTGAGCTCCAATTGTTTGGTCCTGGGAAGAAAGCTTCTGCCAGAGGATGCAGCAATGATTCTGCTGAACTGAAAATTGTAACTGCTACCTAGTTATTTTGGGCAACAAAGAGGGTTACTCTACCAGCTAGAGTGAGTGATCTTGACAGCCAAGGGAAAAGTGGGTTGCTGCTAAGCAGGGAGGGGCAACTAGAATCCAGAAGATGCTCTGAGAAGACTATAAAACCAAAATACCCAAACTTGTTGCCACTGAGTTAATTCCGACTCACAGCAACCCTAGAGGACAGAGTAGAACTGCCCCATAGGGTTTCCAAGAAGTGGCTGGTGGATTTGAACTGCCAACCTTTGGTTAGCAGCTGAGTTTTTAACCACTATGGCACCAGGACTCTATTGAAAACCTCAGCAACCAAGAAAGGCAGATTCAATGAAGATTCAAATGTTTCAGGTACTTTACACCCCTAGTAAAGTACAAACCTGTGATTCAAATTTATTTATAACAATGGAACTACTGAAGACACATTACAAAAATGCCCTCAAAAAGGTAGCCTCACCAACTGAGTAAAAAGTTATCTGCAGTTCGGATATAAGATGGAGGAAAAAAAGAAAAACCTATTGCCATCAAGTCGATTCCGACTCCTAGAGACCCTAGAGGACAGAGTAAACTGCCTCAGTTGGGTTTCCAAGAAGCGGCTGGTGAATTTGAACTGCCAACCTTAGCTCTCTTAACCACTGCGCCACCAGAGCTTCTGGATATAAGATAGTGGCAGTTTTTTTCCTTAATTTGACAATATGATGGGTGGAATTACTATTTGATTATCTTTTAATTTGCATTTTAATTATTAACAAGGACTATCTGAATATCTGTTCCTATCTTTATTAATGTATTTACAGTAAATATCTTAACTCTTTAGTATATACGATACAAAAAAATTTCAGGTTTTGTTAGTATGTAAATTGTATTTATGATTCTTGGAGGATACAAAAGCTTCTACATCATAAATAAAAATTTTTATATCTTACAAAATTTGAAAATAGCCCAACTACCACAGTATTTTCTTATATGGTTTCTTTCATTGCTTTTCTGCTCAGAAAAGCTTTCCTGGCCCACACACATAGTTTTCTTCCAGCTATTTATGGTTTCTTTTTGGTATATAATTAATTCATCTGGAATTGACTTTTGCATAGTATAAAGTAAGAAAATAGTTTTTCCCACATAGTTAACCAATTATCCAGAGTAAATATTTCTTTTTTAAAAAAATCTTTTAAGATCAAGGCTTCTTTTTTTTTTTTTTTTTTTCCATTTTACCAATTACAATATTAATAGCAATGCTATGGAGGGGAAAAAATTCTAGAAAAACCTGGATCCATCGGTAGGCATTGACACTTCAGACTCATGGCAAACCTATACAATGAACTTACAAGACCATTTATCCTCTAAAAGGGTTATCATTTCTAAAAACACACAGGGCTCTATTTTATCACCTGTCATATTCAATATGAGTATGAAGCCATTTGGAGAAATAGGTAGACATTTGGGGCTATCATATCATTTTTATCTGATCCTGGCAGCTCAATTTCACTGCCTGTCTCATACTAGATAGATCTGAGGACTGACATCACAGAAAGTGTGCTGAAATTTAATCCATAAAGGTCAATGGTGATGATGGTAAGCAAGAAAAAAATATCTACATAATGTAGCAAAGGTTACCATGGCCTCTTGATGTGGGGTTCAGTTCTCAGGCAGAGGGGCAGCACTGTGATTTGCTCAGAATTTCAGCTGTTAGTAGAGTTCCAAGGGACAGGTAAGGAAGGAAAAACAATTTTCCATGGGAACTTTTCACAAAGAATTTTAACACCTGTCTAGCCCGAAGGCTGCCTCTCTTTTGTATACCTTTATGTTCTACCTTGCATTTGATATGCACGCATACTAAGGGCAGCACAAATATAATACCTGGGTTGCAGAGCACAAGGGAACAAATATCATCCACTTCCCATAGGCTGCTCTGGCTCCCTGCTGCTATCTGAGAGTAATTTACAATATTCACTTAATCCGCAAAGCCTAAGAAAATTAGAGCTTTGACTGCTTTAAGGATCTCCTTAATCATTCTAAAATAACTGGTATCTATTGCTAGCATTTTAAAAAATAATTTGGTTAGATTTGTTTTTTAATTACACAAGTGAAACATTCTCATTATAACAAGGACAAAAATGAATAAAGATAACATAATCTCCCTTCCCATCCTCCTCAGATATTCCATTTTGTATTATCCTTCCATGTCTGTCTCTCTATAAAATATATACAAATAAAAGTTTTGCCATTTTTGTCATTAAAAAAATCGTAATAAATAACTGTCCTTTCTTCTTTCACTTATCAGCATATAATGAACATCACTCCGGGTTAATCAAATGAAATCACTTATTTATATTACAGCTATACCATCATTCATTCAAGCATTTCAATACCAATAGATACTGACTATATTTCTAGGTCTTGCCTACTAGAAACTATGCTACATTGGATATCCTCATGCATATATTTGGACTAATTCATGCTTTCATTACTAGCACCTAAACACCAAAAGCAGGGCTGCTAGAAACTAAAGCAATGAATATTGTTAAGAGTAATGTGTGTTTCCAAGTTACTTTCCAAAAGTTGCAGAAGCTCACGTTCCCATAAGCAATGTTTAAAAGTGACTGTGAACTTCCAGTTCTGCTAAAATGGAATGGCCCCATTCCTCCCAGGTCCTCCCACTTGCAACTGAAAAACCCAGGACATAATACAACAAACATGCACGGGAAGACTCTGAAACGAGGAAAGGAGGAGGACTGAGGACTGCCTAGGGACCTCGGGACTTGAGAAACAACATGGCAGTGAGTCTCCTTGGTTTCCTTATTGGCTCCCCTATATCCAGGATTGGGCCCTGATGGCACAGTGGTTAAGCATTTGGCTGCTAACCAAAAGGTCGGCAGTTTGAATCCTTTAGTTGCTCCTTGGAAACCCTATGGGGCAGTTCTACTCTGTCCTGTAGGGTTGCTATGAGTCGGCAATGGGTTTTATACATCCAGGACAGGGCACTGCAGAAGCCTCCATAAAGAGACCCAAGGAAAGCCTGTTACCCCTACTCAAAGGGCAAGTAAAAAGGTGGCCCAAGAACAGAAAACCTTTTGGTAATACCTGACCCACTCCAGTCAAACACCAATGGAAAACCTGCACACGACTCCCCCTGCCCCCGCTGCAGTTTCAGTGGGATCAAGGAAAGAGTTATCTTCCACCCAATCAAGCTCTCCCAGGAAAGCAGGTGGTGTATTTCAATTTCCTCACCAGGTAGTGTGAGCAAGGCCAAGCAGGGAGCTAATCTCCTATCCCTAGCCCAGTGGAGGAAGGTGGCACTGTTCTGATTCCCCTGCAGGGGCAGTGTCCATGGGACTGAAGAGGCAGCTGATCTTCCATTCCCCACCTGGCAGGAGCAGGTGGTGCTCCAATATCCCTGCTGGGGTAATGTCCATTGGACTGAGGCAGGGAGCTGATCTTCCACTCCCCAGCCAACAGAAGCATGTGGCGCTCTGGTTCCCACCTCAGAGTAGTGTCAACAGAGGTCCAAGCCCAGTCAGTAACAATGAGACTTAATGAGGCAGAGTGAGGTGAGGCTAGTCACCAATATGCTTCACCACTACCACTGCCCTGTCCTGCCATATCAACAGGGTCCTGTAGGTGTTCCACATTACGGCCTTTCCTCAAATATCTGCTGGCCATTTACATTTAAGAATGATGCACTAAAGTGGAATAGGAAGGTCTGTATGCATGAGTAGGGTGTATGACTGAAGGGCTCTGCTATAGAATAT
The DNA here is from genome assembly GCF_000243295.1 of Trichechus manatus latirostris. NCBI lineage: Eukaryota > Metazoa > Chordata > Mammalia > Sirenia > Trichechidae > Trichechus > Trichechus manatus. The sequence goes on from NW_004443937.1 coordinate 20,905,485, forward strand.
TAGTCAAGGCTTCACTGGCTGCAGCTGGGGACACCCAGTGTTAGCCCCTGTAGAACTTGTATCGGGGACTGGTCAGCTTCCCTGAGAGGACTCTCCATACTGTAGCCTATGGTATGCGTCATGGATTGAACTGTGCCCCCCAAAAATGTGTGTCAACTTGGCTAGGACATGATTCCCAGTATTACATGACTGTTCACCATTTTGTCATCTGACGTCATTTTCCTATGTGTTGTAAATAGTACCTCTATGATGTTAACAAGGTAGGATTAGCAGCAGTTATGTTAATGAGGCAGGACTCAATCTACTGGATTAGGTTGTGTCTTAAATCAATCTCTTTCGAGATATAAAAGAAAGAAGCAAGCAGAGAGACAGGGGGACCTCATACTACCAAGATAGTAGTGCCAGGAGAAGAGCATGTCCTTTGGACCTGGGGTTCCTGCCCTGAGAAGCTCCAAGTCCAAGGGAAGACTGATGACAAGGACTTTCCTCCAGAGCCAAGAGAGAGACCCTTCCCCTGGAGGTGACACCCTGAAATTGTAGCCTACTAGACTGTGAGAGAATCAACTGTATCCACTTATGGTATTTCTGTTACAGCAGCACTAGATAACTAAGACAGTATGTAAACCAGGTTGTCAATGGTGTGTGAGTCAAGTACAGAAGGGGGCCGAACCTCTGACCTTCAGTGAACTTTCATACAATTCTCTGATATTCCATAAGGTGCCTTATCCTCTCTTAACCGTGTCTTGAAAGCCCAAGTCTGCAGCCTGCCCAGTTCACACTATGCAGAAAAAAATTCCAAGCCTCCTGCTGCAGTGGAAGAACCTACTGGATGTTCAGGGTTGGGGAGGACGGCCAGGGATCAAATCTCTATATACAGATTTCCCATCGCAGTCTCACCTTCCTCCCACCTCCACCTTCAAGGTACCTGGTACCTCCAATTCCCAACCCTCTAGAGTTCTGTCTTGCAGTATCCATGTCTCTTCCTGACGGTTTCCCTTGCAGACAATAAGGGGTCTCAGTAATCTCCATCATGCTAAGTTAATAAATATTCATCTGTTGACTTTCCAGTTTCCAAAACACAAAAACAAGTTGGCAATACTTGCTTCTTAGCCAGCTTTTCCTTTCTCTTTGCCTTTGTGGTTTTGTGCTTTTTAATACCTTTACTCTCATTTTAAGGAGGCCTGCTGGCACAACAGTTAAGTGCTCAGCTGATAACTGGAAGGCCGGCGGTTTGAACCTACCCAGCGGCTCTGTGGGAGAAAGACCTGGCAATCAGATTACATAAGGATTGATCAATGTCTTCAGCCAGCAGAGAGATGCAAATCAAAACCACAATGAGATGCCATTTCATTTCAAAGTGCTTAAACAGCTACAGATGCTAACAAAAAAGTCCGCAGTTCAAATCCACCAGTTGCTCCTACGAAGCCCTACAAGGTAGTTCTACTCTGTCCTCTAGGGTCGCTAAGAGTCAGAATCGACTCAACCACAATGGATTTTTTTTCTTAGGATGGTGAAGATGAAAAAAAAAAAAAAAGAAGAAGAAGAAAAATTAACATTTGTTGGCAAGGATGTGAGAAAATTGGAAACTTATCCACTGCTGGTGGAAATGCAAAATGGTACAGCCATTGTGAAAAATAGTTGAACAGTTCCTAAAAAAAACTAAAAACAGAACTACCATATGATCCAGCAATTCCACTGCTAGGAGTATACCCAAAGGACTTGAAAGCAGCAACAAACAGACATATGTACACTAATGTTCACTGCAGCACTATTTTATTCAAAATAGCCAAATGATGCTAACAACCTAAATGCCCATCAAAGAATGAATGGATAAATAAAACGTGGCATATACATACAATGGAATACCACTCAGCCAGAAAGAGAAATGAAGTCCTGACACATGCTACAACATGGATGGAGCTTGAAGACATTATGCTGAGTGAAATAAGTCAATCACAAAAGGACAAATATCCTATGATCTCACTTATATAAAAAGACAAGGACAGGCAAATGTACAAAACCAAAGTTCATAAGTGGTTACCAAGGGCAGGAGGGAGGGGGTAAGGGGGAGTTATTGCTTATGGAGCACTGAGTTTCTGTTTATGGTGATGGAAAATTCACATTAAGGGTAATGGCTGCATAGTCAATTAATGTAACTGAGTTCACAACATTGTACACCTGTAAAAAGTTAAGCAAGCAAGTGTTGTGTGCTATATATTTTTCCAACAATAACAAAACAAGACAAAACAAAAACAGCATCTACTGAGGCTGCTTACGTACAATCAAACACCTCATGGGATTTGGTTTCTTGGTTTGGAGATTTAGGGTCATAGTTTCATGGGACATCCCAGTTAATCAGCCTAATACTGTTTTTAGTGCTTCTGTTCTACCTCCTAGTTTGCTGTATAGTGTCTGGGGTCTTACAAGTTTGCAAGCAGGCATCCAAGGTACAACAATTGGTTTCTATTTTCGTGCAGCAACAGAAGAAGAAGGGGAGTCTGGAATAGGAGGAGGAAATGGAACGTGTGGCTAATTACCTCCATCAACAATTGCCCCCTTTGCCATGAGACCAGAAGAACTGGATGGAGCCCAGCTACCATTACTGAGTGTTTTGATCAAAGATTCTATAGAAGAATCCTGATTAAAAGGGGAGGAATGCAGAATAGAATTTAAAATTCTAATGAAATGCAAACATTCTGAAGCCAGAGAGGTTGGATGAACCTCTGAAATTATTGCCCTGAGATTATCTTTAAATCTTAAACCAAAAATATCCCCTGAAGTCTTCTTTAAATCCAACAACAGGTTACCTTAATTAGTAAAGAATGTCTGCCTTGAGCACTGTGCTCTTTTAAAGAACTATCTATATGGGATCAAATTGACAACAGCAACTCAAAAGGTTAGATGGAAGCTTAGGAGGCAGTGATTTTATGTTAATAGGGGAGGAACAATTTGGAAAAAGAGGGTGAGAATGACTGCACAACTTGAAGAATGTAATCAATGTCACTGAATTGTACACATAGAAATTGAAGTGGTGTATGTTCTACCATGTATATTCTCAACAACAATAAAAAGAAAAAATTATTATAGCCAAGAAAACCCTACAGGGCAGTTCTACTCTGTCACATGGAGTCACCGTGAGTCAGAATCAACTCGATGGCACACAACAACTCTCATTTTAGTACAGTTTCAGAAGAGAGGAGCTATGTAACCGTGTGTTTTCAAAAGACTATATCCAACCAGGAAGCAATGTCTATTATTTCTTTAAATTCTCCTCCATCTGTTCTTTTCCTCCTCCTGGAATTTCTGGCATTTTGCATGTGAGGTCTCCTGGATCTACCCTCCATCTTTCTTACTGTTTATCCATGTCTTTGTAACGTGGCTTTGTGTGGTTCAATGTTTGCTTTCATACTGACTCTCAAACCACTAATGCTATCCCCATCAGAGGGCTCTCTCTTTCAGTTCTGTGGCATTTCAAAAATAAGAAGTCAAATTTTTTAGTTTTTTAAACTTAACTGCCTCTCCATAAGAGATTTAATTGATTGATTGTTAAAATTGTTTTCTGTCTCTTCCATTAGTTCTGCCTCAGTAAGAGCTGCCTGTTCTTTTTCTTCCTCTTTCAAGTGCTGTATCTCCTTAAATGGGCTATAAGATCTCTCTGCCTACTCAGGACTTCTTTGCCTACTGAGCATCTCATTAGGACAGGCTGCGGCAAAAAAAAACAAGACAGTGAGAAAGAGCTATTCTCTTCAAGTGCATTAAGGTGAGCTAGTCTTCTCCCAGCCTCACAAATAAGGGAAGACTGGCCCACCAGTGCGGTCCTGCTCAAAATCTCCTGGGAAGAGGACTGCCCAGCCCCAATCATAACCACATACAGAGAGCAAGACTGTGCATCCAACCCTAAGGAGGGCTCTGCACTGGCATCTGCATTTTGGACCCTGTGGAAGCCCCAAAGTCCAGTATTCACCCCAAGCTTTGAGGACAGGGGCATCAGCTCTGCCCTGGCTCTCTTGGCTCTCATGCAGTCCATCTCCCTCATCTCTCCCACAAGGCTAAGCCTCACTTTCCAGGCCCCCTGACTACACTCATCCTACTCACTGTATTACTCCAGAGAGTGAGCAGAGGAGAAGCTGGGGTCAGGGGTGTGCATTCAGGCCACCATCTTCCCACCACTGCTAAAGGTTCTAAATATTCCCTCAGGGACAAAGACATCTCAGCAATTCCCATGGAGGACCAAACGTGTCATATCCTGGCTCTAAAGGTCTGAGTGGTTTAGTTCTTTCCAGCTAAAGGGTTTCTGGAGTTGGGGCTACAGTGGGTATTTTAGATAAGGGTGATCAGAGTGGCACCAAGAAAACATGGCACTTCAATAATGACCTGCATGACATGAGCAAGCCAGCCACGCAAACTCTAGAAGGGGGGCATTACAGACATAGGGAACAGCAACTGAGAAAAGGCCCGAGTATAATAGGTTTAGTGGGTTCAAAAGCAACAAGAAAAACCACGTGGCTAGAACGAAGTAAACAAAAAGAATAGTGGAAGACAAAGGCTGAGAGGTCGGCAGGGATTAGATCAAGTAGGACAAAGTAGACCATGGTAAAGAGTAGGAGCATTATTCTAAAGTGACAGGAGGTTACTAGAATCTGAGCAGGGAGGAAAGAAAAGCTGATTCACATCGTGTAAAAGATACTCTAGTTGCAATATAGAGATCAGACTGTGAGCACAAGAAATGATGTCAAAACATCTCTTGAGAAACTATTTTAGTGAAAACTGATGGTAGGCATAAGGAGCGATTAGAGGCAGTGAAACCTGAGGCCAGACTGTTAAAACAAACAGGCAAGAGTGATTTCCACTTCCGGCCATAATGGACTAACAGGGACAGGATTCATCCTTTCGTCTAAAATAATGGCAAAAAAAAAGGACAAGGTATCTGAGGGCTCAGTTTTCAAAACAATGGACACAGAAGAATGAAGAACAGTTATCCCTGAGAGAAGGAAAGAAATAAGGTTTGTTAGGAGCTTCCACCTAACCTTCAATTTGAAATGATTAATCTACAGTGTAATGACATGCTAAAAGGCAAATTAACAAGAGAACAATCTAATAGAATTCTGCAAATGTCTTCCAAGAGATTAACATACTCAGTTAAAATCATAAGCTCATAGATTGATGGTGGTATTTGGCAATACTTATCTGCGTGAAAAGACATTTTTAAAGATGAAATATGTAAAATCTCATAACATATCAGCATTAAAAGATGAACATTTGCAGTCAATTTGATTATGGGGACACTAATTTTGATCCCCAATTAAGCAACATGTTATTCCCCCACAAAAAATGAATTCCGTTCTTCTCATTAGTAGACTTATATTACAAACACGGAACTCGATTATTATTAAATCACCATTTTTTTTCTCTTGTTATGTATCTACATAATATTCTCAGATTTGCCTCTTGACCCACAAAGGCTAAAATATTTACTCTTAGAGCATTCACAGAAAAAGTTTACCAACCTCTAATCTAGATCAATCCTACTACTTCCAGGCTATACTCAGTATTCTAGAACAGGTACAAAGCTGGATCTAAAAATAGATATTAAAACATATTTTGAAGGATCATCTGGGCTTCAATGGATCATGGACAGGACAGTTCAGAAGACATTAATCAGAAATTATCAAAGTGTGAAGGAAGCTTACAGTGCATCCAGCTCAGCTCCTCCTTTTAGAAGAGGGAGTTAAAACCCAGAGAGAGTGAGGGCTCTGCCCAGCAAGAACAGACTACAGACATCCTGATTCCTGCCCTGCAACTTCCTCTACTCCATTAGGCTGTTCTTTCTGGGCCTTCAGCTCCTCATTCCAGAGTTTTTACAGTTAAAACAAATAAATAATACAGCCAAGCCACTGATCAAAGAAGGTTTCCCAAAGGTACAAACCATTACCAACTTTCATATGTTGCCCTGGATTATTCCCAGACCTAGGAGACCCCAGGCATTTCCCACCCTTCTTCAGCCCCAGAGGTCTTTCTTTAGTCCTCAGAGTTTCCAGGCTGAGATTCCAAGTGAAATATTAAACCCCCTGAAAAATCTAACAAAAAAAAAAAAAAAATGCTTTCAACACCAGGTACACGGAAACCAAGAAATATCCTATAAAAAAGCATATAAAAACATTCATAAAACAGGCAGCAAATTGAAGTTACTGATGAACTCATCAGAAAAAATCCTACCTTGCTTGGCAGCTGAGGAGTAACATCTCACGATTATGAATTAAAATATATAAAAGAACCAGGAAGGCTTTTGCTCTAATGGAAGTTGAGGGACTGTCAAGTAATCGGATAATTGTGGAGACAAAATCCTGCAGAAGAGAATTTTAAGTTTCTTGAGAACACATGAAATAAATAGGGCAACCTTAACTAAAAGGGTGAACAAATTATAATAATAAAACAAAAAAGCAGGAAATGAAACACTATCAGCTGCTATTTTTGCCTTCTTAACTGTGTCAGGCACAAACTGAATTTTTAATATGTATTATCTCATTTAACACTAAGAACTTGACAACATTATCTCTGATCTTAAAAAAAGAAAGACAAATCTTGAAGAAGTTAAGCAATCTTCCCAAGTTCACAGAGTTGGATTCTGGTCTAGGCCAGATGGACAACATAGCCTGTCAATTAACAACTCAGCCACACAATTGGAAGTGTGGCAGTTACTAGAACGACTGGCAGTCATGACTGACTATATGTACGAATCACCAGGCAAACCTGTATATACAGAGATTGTACCTCTAGTCTACACACCTGAGGTCTTACAGACATAAAATAAAAGCAATATGCGACAGAAAATATGACATTTTGAATGACATGAAAGAAAAACCTGTAATCTTATAACATTCTTTAATTAAAAGTATAACACAACACAACAGGAATACTTATTGAAAAATTAATAGTGCTATTTTCTCTTTTAACAGATTATATTCAGGTGACCTGTAAATCCACACACATACACACACACAAGTATGTAAACAGCCAGGAATATGGAATCATATTACTAGCAAGATGGCTGCAGAGAGCAGAAATACAAGCTCCCGAAAGTCCTTAACAGAGGCAAGCAGCTAGAGTAACACTGTGTGTCCAAGGCAGACCAAAGCAGCTCAGTTGTTTTGTCCCAACTCAGTAAGAATTTACACAGTCATGTCCTGGTGGTGCAGCAGTTAAGAGCTCGGCTGCTAACCAAAAGGTTGGCAGTTCGAATCCACCACCCGCTCCTTGGAAACTCTACAGGACAGTTCTACCCTGTCCTATAGGGTCACTATGAGTCGTAATAGACCGGACGGAAACGGGTTTGTGTTTTTTCTGTATACACTTCTATTTAGTGAAATATTTATAAGCATCAGGTTCTTCTAGTTCCTGAACCAAATTATCAAAACCACATCATCACCTAGGGTAAAGAAAATAGAATCAATGCCCCCCAGGTGTTCTTGAGTAGATCTGTTTCTACCTTTCCAGCTTCTAGACAGTAGATAGCCCACTTCCCCATAGCCCACTCCTGATTTTAATTTACACTCTGTGGTCCAAGAACTACTATCACAAATCTGTTTCCCCCATCAACAGACCCTGTCTTAGTCATCTAGTGCTGCTATAATAGAATTACAACAAGTGAATGGCTTTAACAAAGAGATTTATTATCTCACAGGCTAATAGGCTGAAGTCTGAATTCAGAGTGCCAGCTCCAGAGGAAGGCTTTCTCTCTGTGTCAGCTCTGGAGTAAGGTCCTTCTCATCAATTTTCTCCTGATCTAGGAGCTTCTCCGCGCAGGAATCCCAGGTCCAAAGGACTTGCTCTGCTCCTGGAGCTGCTTTCTTGGTGGTACGAGGTCCTCTGCTGTCTTCCCTTTCCTTTCATCTCTTGTAAGATAAAAGGTGAGGCAGGCCACACCCCAGGGAAACTCCCTTTACATTGGATCAGGGATGTGACCTGAGTAAGGGTATTACATCCCACCCTAATTCTCTTTAACACAATCTAATCTTGCCTCATTAACCACAGGCAGAGATTAGGATTTACAACACATAGGAAAGCTACATCAATCACAAAATGGAGGACAATCACATAATACTCAGAATCACGGCCTAACCAAGTTGACACAGATTTTGGGGGGACACAATTCAATCCATGACAGTCCCTAACAAGGACATCAAAGTATATGAACAGACATTTCTCCAAAGGAGATAATATGGATGTCAAATAAAGACATGAAATGATGCTCAATATCATATCATTACAGTAATGCAAATTAAAATCACAATGAGATCCCAGTATATACTTATAAGAATGGCTAAAATGAAAAAGGCAAATATGTGGAGCAACTAGAATTCTTTATGCATTGCTGGTAGGATTGCAAAATGGTACAGTCACTGTAGAAAACATTTTGGCAGTTTCATAAAAAAGTTAAACATACACCTACTACATGCTCCAGCCATCCCAGTTCTAAATATTTATTCTAATGAAATAAAAACTTACATTCACAGAAAAACCTGTACACAAAAGTTTAAAGCAGCATTATTCAAAATAGTCAGACAGTAGAAACAACACAAAGGTATTTCAGTGAGTACGTGCATAAATAAAACTGTGGTACATCCACACAGTGAAATACTATTCAACAATAAAAATGAATGAATTACTGATATATGCAATCACATGGATGAATCTTAACCACATTATATTAAGTGAAAGAAAGCAGTCTCATATCCTACTTACATGACATTCTGAAAAAGGCAAAACTATAGGGGCAGAGAAGAGATAGTGATTGTCACAGGTTGGGGGAGGGGGAGGGCTTGACTCAATGGGGAACAGCATAATGACACTCTTTGAGGTGTTGGAATTGTTTTGTATCCTACTTGTGATGGTGGTAATGAGAGACTATGCAGGTGCTAAACCTAATAGAACTATATACCAAAAAATAGTGATTTGTACTGTATGTTTTAAAAGTAACAAAAAGTGATTTAAAAATATATATTATTAAATAATATAAAGTATATATTTTTAAATCATAATCATATTTTAAAATCCTAAAATAATATATATACATATATTCACATATGTATCAATCAGGCAAACATAAACAAAAAAGAAAGCAGGGACTTGTGGTCTCCTTTTCAGCATGGAAAAAGCTTCGCATGCTTTGTTCCCATTGTCTCAATAAGAAAAAGGCTGAAAAACTGAACGTCAACAGCTCTTCTTAGATCCATCAGAGAACTGAGGTCACAGGGCAAACCGCCAACCTAAAAACTGGAGAGAGAGACAGGCTGATACAAGATTCACCACTAACTGGGTGTACAGACAGTCACCACTGGACTCAGCATCAGGTAGGATGGGTAACTGACTAACTTCTGGAAACTGAGCTTGAACTAGCTTGAGAGAGAAAAACTCCTGAAAGCCCAACCTCAGGGAGGATTACCACACCTTCATGAGTTCTACCTCCAGGAGTCCCATACCACATTCTCACTGTGAAGCTCAGAGAAAAATCTCCTCACATTTCTGGGAGGAAAAGAGAAAAAAAAAAAAAAAATTTTTTTAAATAGCTCTCTCTTTTCCTTAACAACTGGTCTGCCCACAAGGGATAATACTTTAACAGAGTCTAACTACTGAAAACCTTGTGAAGCACAGTTCTACCCTGATACATGAATCAGAACTTATTCAACAGCAACTGATTTAAGCGAGATAACCAAAAAAAAACCATTGCTGTCAAGTTGATTCTGACTCATAAAGACGCTATAGGACTGTCATAGATTCAATTATGTTCCCCAAAAACATGTGTATCAATTTGGCTTGGCCATGATTCCCAGTACTGTGTGCCTACCATTTTGTCATCTGATGTGATTTTCGTATGTGTTGTAAATCCTATCACTATGACGTTAATGAGATGGATTAGGGGCAGTTATATTGATGAGATCTACAAGATTAGATTGTGTCTTAAGTCAATCTCTTTTGAGATATAAAAGAGATAAGTGAGCAGAGAGACAGAGGGACCTCATACCACGAAGAAGGCAGCGCCAGGAACAGAGCACATCCTTTGGACCTGGGGTTCCTGAGCAGAGAAGCTCCTCAACCAGGGGAAGACTGATGACAAGGACCTTCCTCCACAGCCAAAAGAGAAAGAGAAAGCCTTCCCCTGGAACTGACACCCGGAATTGGGACTTCTAGCCTACCGGACAGTGGGAGAATAAACTTGTTTAAGCCATCCACTTGTGGTATTTGTTATAGTAGCACTAGATAACCAAGACCAAGACAGAGAAGAACTGCCCCATAAGGTTTCCCAGGCTGTAACCCTTACAGAAGCAGACGGCCGCATCTTTCTCCCATGGAGCAACTGATGGGTTCAAACTGCAGACCCTTCGGTTAGAATCCAAGCACTAATCCAAAGCACCTTTTAACCAAGACAGAGGTACAAAAATACCCACCTCCAGCTCTCTCTAACTTTTGATTGGGGCGGGGGGGAGGAATACACAGTAAAAGCATCCTCTAATCTTCCTGGCTCACCTAAGGGGTCACTAAAATGCTGAGATCTAATCATAGGATCATAGAATGCTTACCCTCTCTCCACCATCATACCACCACAGCAATATGATAAGAAGATTACAATTAAAAGAACATCTGTCCCTTTTATATGATACCTCATGTCTGGCTTTCAACAAAAAATTACAAGGAATGCTAAAAGGCAAAAAACATAAACTGAAGAGACAGGACAAACATCAGAATCAGACTAAGATATGAAAAATATTTTGGAATTATCAAACTGGGAATTTAAAATAATAATGATTAATATTCATCACTAGTCTTTCAGTTTGTCATACTGTGATGGCTTACATGTTGCTATGATGCTGGAAACTATACCATCACTATTTCAAACACCAGCAGGATCACCCATGGTAGGCAGGTTTTGGTGGAGCTTCTAGACTAAGACAAACTAGGAAAAAAGGTCTAGCAATCTACTTCTGAAAATCAGCCAAAGAAAACTCTATGGATCAGAACGGTCCAATCCCATTGTGTATATGGTCACCATGAGTCAAGGGCCAACTCCACAGCAGCTAACAGCAACAAAAATATTATTAATACACTAATGGATCTAGTAAAAAAAGTAGACAACATACCAGAACAGATGAGTAGTTTAAGCAAAGAGATGGAAACTCTAAAAAAAAGAATCAAAAGGAAATACTAGAGATCAAAAACACTGTAATGGAAATAAAGAATGCTGTTGATGGGCTCATCAGTAGGCTAAACACAACCAAGACAAGAAATCAGTGAGCCTGAAGGTTATGTCAATGGAAATTTCCCAAACTGAAAAGTAAAGAGAAAAAAAAACCGGGGGAAAAAATATGAAGCAGAATATCCAAGAACTGTGAAATAATTACAGAAGGTGTAACATATGTGTAACAGGAATACCAGATGGAAAAGAGAAAAAGGAACAGAAGAAATATTTGAAGTCATAATGGCTGAGAATTTTCCAAAATTGTGGACAGACACAAAACCACAGATCCAGGACGCTCAGAGAATACCAAGCAAGTTAGATCCCAAAAAGTCTCCACCGAGGCATATCATGTTCATACTTCAGAAAAACAAAGACAAAGAAAAAATCCTGAAAGAAGCCAAAAGAAAAAGATACTTTACTTATAAACGAACAACGATTAGACTTCTCTTCACCGACCATGCAAGCAAGAAGAGAGTGGAGTGAAACACTTAAAGCAGAGTATCTGCTCCCGATATCTGAAAAGACAGTATTTAGGCTAAAAAGAAGTAAACAAGGCAAAGAAGAACATTCCATAATGTTACAGGCCACCATTCACAACAAACAACGTTAAAGAAGAATACCTCTGCCTCAAATAACATACCAACCATATAAAGTGGAAATTACCAATGGAAAAAAAAGCAATAGACACAAATAATATAAGACTTTATCACATCACTCTCAGTCCAAGACTGTAAAGGGGACAAAAATAAGTAAGGATACAGAAGACCTACATAATACAATCAATAGATAAGATCTCATAGGTATATATCAAACTTTACACTCAAATAATAGAAAATATACATCTTTCATGACCAACTATGAAACATTCCTTTAAAGTAACCATATAATAGTTTGCAAAGAAAACCTCAATATAGTATATAAAGTAAAAGATATAAAAACAACAAAACTTTCTGATTACAATGCAGTAAACAAGAAATTAACACAAGTATCAATAATCTAAAAGGTCCTTCTACCTGAAGATAATTAACAACCCTTAAAGAGAATCTACAAACCAAAATTACACAAATAAAAAATATATACACTAGTAAAAACACTGTATATCAGAAAATATGGTGTACAATTACAGCAGCAATCATGGGAAAATACATACAGTTATAAATAAAACTGAAACAAAGAAAATTATTTCCTGAGGACTTCTGGCAAAATCGCGCTCCAGGCAGAAGGACCATGCCATCCCTCCACAGCAAACATACGAAAAACGAAGCCAAACAGACAAAATAACAATCCTGAAACCCTACAACATCAAATGAAGAGATAAAGAACTCAGCCAAGCACCAAATGGAGTGAGAAAACTGACAGAGAACAGAGAATGAGGAGAGATTCATGCAGAGGTCCCCCATCAGCTAATGCAGCGTGGATCCGACATCTTGGACTCCTATCAGAGACCAGCAAACAGGGGGAACAAGAAAGCAGCTTCACAGAGCTTCCAGCGGAAGACAAAACAACCGTTAATTTGCAATATATGCTTTCCCACCCCCACCCTTCCTCACCCCCACTCGCCCTCCTCTGCTTCCCGCGGACACAGTCTCTTGTCCAGGAAACACCAGCTGCTTGGATAACACCAGCTCGCACTAGCTGGCTCTCTGAGTGCCATTTGTTGGCTGCTACTATTGCTTTTTTTTTTTTTCCGCTTCTTTTGATTTCTTCCTTACCTCTCACCACCTCCCCCTCCCTTAGCTCAAATAGCTGGCTCCGTGCGCCATCTTTGCTTCTTCCTGAGGGGCTGCAGAGCTCCGATCGGGTCTGGAGCTGCTTCCCGGTCTGGACTGCCACGCTGATGGGATCCTGGGGCTTTTGTTGTTTGTTTGTTTTCAACTGTTTGTTTCTTTTCGTTTTCTTGACTTGGGAGCCCATTCTGGCCAGGTGGTGCTGCGTGGCTTGGAAACTACCCCCTCGGCTTGCACGGACGTCCACAGGAATACATCAGGGCATTTCTTTTTTCGTTGGGGTTTTTCTTTTTTTCCTCTTTTTTGGGGGGGCTTTTCTTGTTCTTTTTTTAATTTGTTTTGTTTTCTTTTCTCTCTTTTTCCCTTTTTGTCTT
>NW_004443937.1:20924932-20981742 GCF_000243295.1 Trichechus manatus latirostris
CATGTATACCAACTTTTTAATGAGAAACTATTTTGTTCTGTCAGCCTTCATCTAAAGTGAGAATAGCAGCACAATTGGAAGAGCATAGTCGATGTCACTGAACTGTGCATGTAGAAATTTTTGAAATGGTATATCTTTGGCTATGTATATTTTCACCAAAAAAAAAAAAAAGTTCAAGAAGGGAGAGGGTTGACATGTTGCGGGATTGTTAACCAATGTCATAAAACAATACGTGTAATACTGTTTCATGAGAAACTATTTGTTCTGTAAGCCTTCACCTGAAGTACAATTAAAAAAAAAATTATTTCCTAAAACAAAAAGGTGAAGGGGTGTGGGAGGGAAGAAGCCAAGAGGAAGAAAATAAGAAAGATGGAAGCAAAAACTAATAAGGTACAAAATAGAAAAGCAATAAATAAATCAAAATTCTGGCTATTTGAAAAGTATAAACAAAAAAGATAAATCACTAGCTGAATTAATCAATGAAAAGAAGGTGACAGCAAAGATAAACAAAATGAGAGACGAAAAGAGGGATACTACTGCCTGGTTTCAACATAATGATGAGAAAGTCATCTGTCTTATGTGTAACACTAGCTCATATTTTATTGCTGTATAGTCGCTAAGAGTCAGAATAGACTGGACAACAACTGACTTGGTTGGTTAGGTAATACAGTCCTTTGGGTGTATACACAGAAATCTGTGTTCATTCTATTGTCGGACATTTGTATTGTTTTCAGTCTGAGAGTATTGTAAGTAAAGCTACTATGGTCATTATCATACATGTCTTTTTGTGAATGTATGTATTTACTTCTCTTGGGTATATATAATACCTAGAGTAAAATTCTAAGTCAAGAAGTAGTATCTGTTTAGCTTTGGTAGATAACCGTCAAACTGTGTCCCAAACTTGTTGTACCAATAACACTTCACCAATATACAAGAGTGGTAGTTGCTCCATATCCCTGTCAATGTTTGTTATTAACAGTCTTTTCATTTTACTTAAATTAGTATTTCTAAATTTAGAGCAAATATTAATGATTACAAATGACAGTCAATTTAGAAGAAAAAACTTTCTAGAGCATCTAGTATAACTCACTTTAAGCTATCCAAAGTTTTATGAACAGGATAGCTCATTACTTATTCTAACTTATAAAGGACTAAAATAGGATTCATGAAAATGAAAAAAGAAAAACCAGTGTAAATGTCCCTGACAAGGAGCACAACATAAGACTTTGGTATAAACAGCAAGAAACTATGAAAATGAAGTACCATATTTTTACACAAATAACGCGAACCTTCTTTGTTTGCCAACTGTACCCTCCACCCGTGAGGTAATTCTGTAAGCACACTAAGCTAATTTCTTCACAGCAACATGTGAAAATGAACTGGCATAGTGGTGCTTACGAAAATATGTCACAGGGAGGGCGCAGCTGGCCAAAAAAATGTAAAGGGCACACATTATTTACATAAAAACACAGTATATAAATTAAAGAAAATGTGATCTTAGAAATGATGAGTACTCTAAAATGTTTATAAATATTAAAATGCATTTTTTTTACTTTTATATTAAAAATAAACATTAAACAGCCATAGATTTGCCACTTATAAATTCAAGCCCAAAAACATTATACTAAAAATACAGTTAGTGTTTTCTCTTTTTTGCATTTCTAGTAAACTGACTAGACAAAAATATAGATAGAAAACTCTATAGAGTTTTTACTTCTAACAGATAATCAAAAAAAAAATCCTATTCACAACAGCAACAAAAATACAAACTATTTAGGAAAAAAGACTTAAATGTGGAAAAATATGACTTACAAAAAGACATTACAGATTTTCATTGAGTGATAAAATAACTCTTGAATAAATGGAGAGATGCAGCGTAACAGAATGGTAAAGAACTTGGGATCTGGAGTGAAGACAACCTGAGTACAACTGCCACATTCCTTGACAATGTATTTAACCTTTCTGTGATTCAGTTTTCTCAACTAAAATAAAATGAAGATAATTACACTTGCACATTTCATAGGTTTAATATAAACAGAGGGCTTTTATCCAACTAGACACTGAAAAAAATCATAAGGCATAAAGCTGCATAATTCCACTGCAGAAAACTATTATGGAAAACACAAAACAGTAGAAGAAAATAGTGTATTTATTAGGACTTCAGCAAATAAAAAAGGTAAAGGACAGAATATTTATTAAATGATATCCTTACTTTCTTATAGTAGACAGACTCTGAACACATTGCTACAAATTTTAATTAAGGAGAGGGAAACAATTTTATGATCATATATATATCAGTGAAAATAAATATATACTACAAAGAAAACTACAAAACGCTACATCAAAAAACCAAAAGAGACCTACATAAATGGAAAAACATACCATGGTCACAGACAGGAAGACGTAACATTGTGAAAATGCCAATACTGCCCAAAATGATCTATAGATATAATGCAATCCTGATGAGATTCCATCAAAATTCTTTAACAGGACAGAAAAACTAATCACCAACATTATATGGAAAAGAAAGAGGCCCATATAAGCAAAGCACTACTGAAGAAGAATAAAGTTGGAGGCCTCACACTTCCTAATCTCAGAACCTACTATACACCCATGATAGTCAAAACAGCCTGGTACTGATACGACAGACACACAGACCAATGGCACAGAATTGAGAAGCCAGAAGTAAATCCATGTACCAATGGAAAGCTGATCTTCAACAAAGGGCCAAAATCCATTAAATGGGGGAAGAGACAGTCTCTTTAACAAATTGTGCTGGCAAAACTGCATATCCATTTGCATAAAAATGCAACAGAACTCATACCTCACATCATACACAAAAATTAACTCAAGATGGATCAAAGATATAAATGTAAAACATAAATTATAAAGATCATGGAAGAAAAAATAGGGGCAAACCTAGGAGTCCTAACTTATGGCATAAAAAGACTGTCAAACATAACCAAAAATGTACAAACATGAGAAGATAAACTAGACAACAGGATCCTCCTAAAAATTAAACATTTATGTTAATCAAAAGACTTCTCAAAAAGAATAAAAATAGAACCTAGAGACTGGGGAAAAAAAATTGGCAACGACATATCTGACAAGGGACTGATTTCTAAAAGTTATGGAAAACTTCAACGCCTCAACAACAAAAAGACAAACAATCCAATTAAAAAATGGGCAAAGGACACCAGGCCATGGGCAATGACGAGAAGGCAGGAGGGGATAGGAAAGCTGGTAATGGGGAACCCAAGCTTGAGAATGGGAGAGTGCTGACATGTAGTGGGATTGGCAACCAATATCACAAAACAAAATGTGTACTGTTTAATGATAAACTAATTTGCTCTGTAAATCTTCATCAAAAGTACAATTTAAAAAAAAAAAAGGGCAAAGGACATAAACAGACACTTCACCAAAGAAGACATTTAGGCAGCCCACAAATACATGAAGAGATGCGTGTGATCATTAGCCATTAGACAGATACAGATCAACAATGAGATATCACTTTACCCTGGCAATAACGGCAATGATCAAAAAAAAAGAAAACAACAAATGCTGGCGAGGGTGTGAGGAGATTGGAACTCTCATACACTGCTGGTAGGAATGTAAAATGGTACAACCACTATGGAATATGGTATGGCACTTCCTCAAAACGTTAGAAATGGAAATACCACATAATCCAGCAAACCCACTACTAGGATATATCCTAGAGAAATAAGATCCATGACACAAATAGACATATGCACACCCATGTTCACTGCAGCATTATTCACAACAACAAAAAGATGGAAACAACCTAAGAGCCCATCAGCAGACGAATGGATCAACTGTGGTACATACACACAACAGAATACTACACAACATTAAAGAACAACAATGAATTTGTAAAATATCTGACACTATGATGAACTTGAAGGACATTATGCTGAGTGAAATAAGTTAATCAAAAAAGGACAATACCGAATGAGACCACTGTCATAAAAAGTCAAGAAAAGGTGTATACACAGAAAGACATTATTTCATGGTTACCAGGGATGGGAGGCGGAGGGGGAAAAAAATCACTAACTAGATAGTAAAGACATATTGTCATGGATTGAATAGTGTCCCCCCAAAATATCTGTCAACTTGGCTGGGTCATGATTCCCAGTACTGTATGATTGTGTACCATTTTGGAATCTGATATGATTTCCTTATATGTTATAAACTGTCACTATGATGTAATTAGATGGATTAGCAGCAGATATACTGATGAGGTCTGCAAGATTAGATACTGTCTTAAGCCAATCTCTTTTGAGATATAAAAGAGAGAAGCGAGCAGAGACACATGGGAACCTCACATCACCAAGAAAGCAATGCCAGGAGCAGAGCGCGTCCTTTGGACCTGAGGTTCCTGTGCTGAGATGCTCCCAGACCAAGGGATGACTGATGACAAGGACCTTCCTCCAGAGCCAACAGAGAGGGAAAGCCTTCCCCTGGAGCTGATGCCCTGAATTTGGAGGGTAGCCTACTAGACTGTGAGAAAATAAATTTCTCCTTGTTAAAGCCATCCACTTGAGGTATTTCTGTTAGAGCACTACTAGCTGACTAAGACACGTATTAACTTGGGTGAAGCGAAAGACAGTACACAACGTGGGGGAAATCAGCATAACATGACCAAGGCAAAGGAAGACACTGAGCAGTACGCAAGAGTAACAGGCAACAATGGCAAATACTATTATATACACAATCATGCAATAACAACAAACAATAATTTACAAGTGGATATATAGGTAGATATGTAAGTGAACAGGTGTGGGATGGCATATGGGAGTACACTCACAAGTACATATAGGTTTAGCAGAGGATATTTCTATGTATGTGTCTGCATGTGCTACAAATATATCCATATATATAGTAGAACACAGAAGGGGCACAGTTATGAAAAATTCTTCACCATAATCAAGCACCTTGAGGGACTGAGTCACTGGAATTGGGGGCTTAGGACCATAGTCTCCAGGAAGATCTAGGTCAACTGGCGCAACACAGTCCATAAAGACAATGCTCTACATTCTAATTTGGTGAGTAGTGACGGGGTCTTAAAAGCTTGCGAGAGGCCATCTAAGATACAACTATTGGCCTCTTCCTGTTTGGAACAAAGAAGAGTGAAGAAAATCAGAGTTTCAAGCAAACAATTATTCCAAAGGACTAATGGGCAACACAAACCACAGGCTCCACTAGCCTGAGACCAGAAGAACTAGATGGTCCTGGCTACCACTACTGACCACTATTATCAGGATCACAGTAGAAGGTTCTGGATAGAAGGGGAGAAAAATGTAGACAAAAATTCAAATTCATAAGAAAGACCACACTTACTGGTCTCACAGAGACTGGTGGAACCCCCTGAGACTATGACCCTTAGACACTCTTCAAATCTGGAACTGAACCTACTCCCAGAGATCACCTTTCAGCCAAACAACAGACAGGCCTATAAAGTAAACAATAACACTGATGAGGAACATGCTCCTCAGAACAAGCAACCATAGGAGACCTAAGGGCAGCGTTTGTCAAAAACAAACTTCAGAAGGGCAGGAAAAATGGGCAAATGGACATGAGGAACTCAGGGAGGAAGCGGGTAGAGTGCTGTCACATTTGAGGGGATTGCAACTATTGTCACAAAATGTGTATGAATTGTTGAATGTAAACTTTCACTCAAACCACGAGAAAATGTTCAAAAATAAATAAATGAATATATAATCTTGGAATAAATATTCAAAATATTTGAAACCTCTGGCAAAGAACAAACATCTATACGTATACTTTTATCAGTAAGAAATATATGAAAGTACCAGTACAAAAAAAAGACATGAAAAAAGCAAACAACTGATAAGAGACTTCTAAACTGCCAACAAGTAAATTAAAATGTTTGCCCTCACTAATAGTCAAAGAAATGCAAATTTAAGAAGAATAAGGACCCATTTTATCGCAAAGCAGACTAGCAAAGATGAAAATAGATGGCAGGCAGTGTGTGGCATGGTGGTCTATAAATGAATAAATCTTATATGCCACTATCAGTTGCCAATGAGTTGACTTTGACTCATGGCAACCCCATGTGTATCACAGTAGAACCGTGCTCCACAGGATTTTCAATGGCTGATATTTCAGAAGTAGATCACTCAAGGCTTTCTTTCGAGGTGCTGCTGGGAAGACTCACATCTCCAACCTTCCAGTTAACAGCTGAGTGTGTTAACCATTTGCACCACTCAGAAACTTCAAAATCTTATATACAGCTAATAGAAAAGTAAGTGTTCGAGCTTTTCTAGCGCAAGTAAGAACATGGTTGTTTCTCAAAAGTCTTAAAAATGTGATTTTCCTCTGACATAATTGTTATACCTCAAGAAATTCTTCCTAACAACAGTGATGAATATGCTTTATGAGCAAGAACATTCACAGTAGTATTACTTGTAAGAAACAAAAACAAGAAATAATCTTAAACATCCAAAAACGGAGGACTACTTAAGTAAATCATAATTGCAATAAAGACTCTATCTACCCAATATCCAGTCTCACCTTCTTCCTTCATGACACATGCTAATTATGTGTAATGAGAGTAACGGGTGGAGTGAGAAGGGAAGTGGTAGAAGTGACACTGTGTGACATCAAAGGCTAGGTTAGAAAAGGCTATGCAGCTGCTGCTGGTTCTCTTGGGATACTTACTCTTGGAACCTAGCACTATGCTATGAAGAAGTCCAAGCCGCTGTAGAGTCCTGCATGGAAAGCAATTGAAGCTCCCAGCTCACAGCCCCAGTTGCATTTCCAGCCAATAGCTAGCACCAACTTGCCAGTCATGTGAAAAAGTCATCTTGAAAGTCCAGCTAACACTACGTGGAGCAGAAACGAGCCAAACTCACTGAGCCTTGCCCAAATTATAGATTAGTGAGCAAAATAAATATTCTTGTTTAAGCCACTATGTTTTGGGATAGTTTATTACATAGCAGTAGATAACTGAAATCCAGCTTATGTATGTAATGAAACAGGAAAATCTTACTGGCACAAATAAAGTCCATAAAGTAATAGTCATAATTTTAAAATACAGAAGTGTTCAAGAATAAAAGATGATGAGGTCAATTTTTTTATTTCTTCTTGATGTAGTATGCAGCTATTAATAACAATTTGCAAAACTAAAATACTGTGCTTATGATTTTGATTGAAACAAACCATAACAAATTTCAAAATTTAAAATTACATGTGATTTATTTGTAAAATAATAACTATGTTCCTGCAACAGGTGTAGTGTATTATAGACTCCAATTTTGGATCTAAGCCTAAAACTATCTTGTGTCCTAAATAAATTCTCATTAAGTCATTAAAGAAAAAACAAAATGAACAGTAATGACTTTGACTGCCTTCAACTAACTGCCAAGAGCTCCGTATTTAATCTTAAACAACGTGCACCACGCCTCTAGAATGGTATTAATCTTACAACACTTGAGGATGGAAGATCACAGGCTGCAAGTAAAGACTTAGTGCCAAGAATGAATAATCAAAACTACCTTTAAAGAACCAAAAATGACCTCAGGTCATTTCAGTTTGCAATCTACTATGTATGCAGCTTTGATTTACATTCATCTTGTCGTACAGCCCAACATACCTAAATATTACACGTGGAGAGAAAGAGCAGACGCTGTTTAGGTCTATAACCCAAATCATAGCACGACAACTTCATGACCAGCATTCACGACCAGGAGCAAATGGTACTTGCTGTGGATTTCTCATCACAGTACAGAAGACAGAGACATAGGCATTTCTATCCTAACATAAAAACAGTTTGTGATGAAATGTTCTAAGTGTTAGGAATTTAATCTGTCCAAAACATATGAAAGCTTCCATCACAAACAAAATGCTCCCTTAATCAAATTAAGCAAAAGGATAAAACATCCCTCTAGTACACATCATAAAGGCAAAATTATTAGATGAATCCAAAATAATGATGAGGTAGAGAACTTCAAAATTATTCTCTGCAACTCTCAAGAGGTAAAATTGATCTACTTCAACAAACTGTCACAGCTAAAAATCAACGAGTACAATCTGGCCATCAGCTGGTAACAGCCTCAAGGAAAAACACTAAGAAATGCATGGGGATAATGACGTTGACATCATTTTCCTGTCTAACATTGATCGAAACTAAAAATGCACTGATTAAATCTAAAAATGCTTTTGGATTACACTTTCTTTAAACATATTTAGCCATATTTATAGAACACACCTTTATAAATGTAGACAGACTCAAAATAGTATCACAATAAAACTCATAATCTGATTAATATGTATAAATTAATTTCCATATATTAAATGCTTGATTAGAAACTACTGAGTCTGTATGCCAAGTTACTTTGTGAGAAAAAAAAATAAGTGGGTTTAGCATTCAATTTTTTCAAAATTTTACATGCATGAAATTTCACAGTGGTCTTCCATGGTACTTCCCTGGAAATCTGTGGCTTCAGGCTAATTATTAATCACTGTTGTGCTACTTGGTTAAAATACTAAAGTCAAATAAGAACTTGAAGTGCCTGCTACAGTCAAACTAGGCTGCTAAGCTAAAAATGAACAGTAGTTAGTTTCCAAATAAATCAGTAAAGCAAAACCACCTCTCATCAATGTCAATTACACTCAGAAGGAACTGTCTTACCAATGATCATGAAAAAACCCTCCTGTTAAACATAGTAGGACTTTAAAAATTAATGTTTACATCTTTAAGTGACCTCCAAAGCCAATTATACGAAGTCTAAAGTGTGTTACTGATTATCTAGCTACAAAGCCTGTCCAAGGTCACAGACCTCAGGAAAAAAATAACTGAGGCAGATGTGAGTGTATGTAACTTTCACAAGTTGGTGTGAGTTTTCTAAGCTCAATTAATTGAAGTACAGCACAGCAGAGCTCCAGGAGTTTTACTGGTTTTCGATTTTCTAACATAAAAATCCGGCACTGAATTTTTATGTATGTTCTGCTTGTTTTTTTTAAAGCCACACCAGAGATTTATTTACAGAGTAGTCTACTAGCTTATGGTGCTTTTCACATACTTTCCACCTTTTCCTCTTTCCCTCATTTTCTCTCTCTTACACACACACACACACAGTCAGTGCAGGTTTAGAATGACATACTATTTTATCATACTTAAAGAGCTTGGCTGCTAACCAAAAGACTGGCAATTCGAATCCAACAGCCACTCCTTGGAAACCCTATAGGGCAGTTCTATTCTGTTTTATATGGTCACTATGAGTCAGAATCGACTCAGTGGCAGCGGGTTTGGTTTTTGGTTTATTCTCATTATTTAGCCTAAGTTCTGAAGGTAGATATCTTCAACATTCACCACCAGTCCCCAGTGCTGAGGTTTATCCAAACATTTCTTGATGGTTTCAAGCTCATTCTCTGGCAGATTCACGGGAACTGATCTTGCATGTTTCAAGGCATCTATCTGTGATTTTTATAACTGAAGACCCAAGATGATTGAATACAAAATACTCAGCTCACATCTTCTTTCCTTAAAAGCCTTAAATACCTTACTCAACCAACTTGTCATTAAGTGTTGTTGTTGAAAAGTTAGATGCAATGTAATTGTCTTTGCCTAGTAAGTGACTTGGTCCTTATGCTTGGATGCCCAAAGGACTTTTCTTCAGAATGTCTTGGTGCTGCTATCATAGGCTGATCTTCCTAGGTGTACTGTGTGCCCTTCTGATCTGTACATTCAAGAAGTCTTATTTCAGGAAAATATTTTATGGATTCTATTTTTTCCGTAAAATGAACAAATCCTTCTGTGAAACATAGTATGAAACACAGTTCATGATCATTGGTCTGTTCCATTGATTTCATTTTCTTCTTTGTATGCTAGATTATCTCTGTCTTCTGTATCTACTACTTTCACTCAGACGCTTTTTATTTTTTCCTTAATCTGATATATTTTTTTATTTTTCTCCTTTTCATCTGTATTTCCCTTATTATAAGTAGTATAGTGTCTATTTGCTCTTGTGCTCCTGTTTTTCCTTTTATTTCTTAATCTCTCCAGAGAAAGGCCAGCTCTTTTTGAATCCTCCTGAAGTCTAGTAATCTTTTTTCTGGGCTTTCCTACTTTTGATTTGTGAAGTTCTTCAATACCTTCCATTATTTTCTTAATTTGTTTTAGTTTTTTCTTTTTTTTTTTAAATAGCAGGGTATAAGTGGCCTGACATGCTTTGTAGCCATATTTTTCCCTAATAAGCCTTCATTGTCCATCAGGATGTTATTCAAAAGAATTTATTCTTACACCACCTTGTTATGGGATTTGACCACAATCGTTTTATGTTTTGCTGTCCAAATGAATCGGATTTTCTATATTTTTAAGGAAGAAGTTCCTATGTAGAAACTATGGGCCTGTATAACTTAGTTGTATTTTCATGGCTGTAGGGCTCCTTCTTATGTTGTTACTTTGAAATAGTCACAAATATGGTCCTTCAGAGGCAGCTCTACAGTACCTTCCCACAGCTGCTTTATCTGAACTTTATCTGAACTGCCCCTACGCCTTGATCCTTTTCTTGAGCCTCAAGATTCCCACCACATTCAATTTGCATGGTAATCCCAGTTTCTCCAGGATGGAGCCCTGCCTTTCTTGTGGTTCTTGTTAGTTGACATCCAGTCAGCTCTGACTCATGGAGAGACCCTTATGAATAACAGAATGAAACACTGCACAATCCTGTGTCATCTTCATGATGGTATGTTTGAGTCCATTGTTGCCAGTATTGTGTCAATCCATCTCATTGAGAGTTTCCCTCATTTTTACGGACCCTGTACTTTACCAAATATGATGTCTTTTTCTAGCGATTGTTCTTTCTGTTGGGTAGTTTTGAAAGCCTCGAAGGGCCTAAATTACCATTGCCAACACTGACTGTCCCTGTCTGCACTCACCACACACTGGAACCTGTGAAGACTTCTGGAGTTGCAATGACTTATCTAAGAATTGCTTGCCAGGCTTTCTCTTTTGAACGCAGGCTGGGTCCTTGTTAAAAATTCCTCAATTCCCCAGTTCATAAGACTCTCAGAATTCTCCTCATTTCCTGTACAACCTCCCCGATAGTTACTAACCCCACACTGTCATTCATGATTTGATCCCACCTGCTTATATTCGAGGGTTTGTAGAAAAACCTTCACATCTTTATTTTTGTAGGGAGATGGTAGAATTTTACAAGATATATATGCAGCAGCATCTTCCCCCTCCCCAAATCTGGCCCCAACAGGAACTCATATAAGGTTTATCCTTTAGTTTTTGTCTAGAGTACATAGGCAAGAGATGATATGATGTCCATTATATCATTTGAATAATCTTTCCGTTAAGAAATTATAATCTAAGATTAATTATAGAGCTACAATCTCAAATATAGAATATGTGGACATACTGGCAACCATATAAACACTTGTTAAATAAGTATTCTAAGTATATAATCTGTATCCTACTCAACATGCACTCATTTCACCAGGTGAGTATCATTATTTGAAAAGACACAAAATGACCAGCAATGACCTTCATCCTAGTAAATAAAAGCATCAAGGCCTTCCTAAACATCAATCCAAAACAAAGGTAACAGCCTAAAACACCAAGAAAATAAATCAAGAAGGAACACACACAAGTCTTAGCCAACTTGCCAATCTCCTGAGTATATCATAAGATCCAGTGAAGGTTTGGTAAATTACTCAAATCTTCCACAAAAATAATAAACCTATTCCCTCAGAGCACACTTTCACACCATAAAATAATCTTCTTAATGCTATAGGGTCAAGGGCTATTACTGAAAGCTGTTACAATTTGTGTGTGAATTCTATAGAGTGACACTTTCCAAATCACAAATTGCAGGGAAGGGGGAACCTGGTTGACTTTTAGACAGGGAATATTAAGCTATTTTTGAAAGCTGAACTACTAAAAACTATTTTTTAATTAACTTCAAATTCTTCCCTGAACTAAACATGACGACCTACAAATTGAAAGAAAATAACTAATTTCAAGAATAGTAAGAGACAATAAAAAAGAATAATAACATCTTTTCTTATACCTTAAACATGCAATGTTGTTGTTGTTAGGTGACATCAAGTCGATTCCAACTCACAGTGACCCCATGTGACAGAGCAGAACTGCCCTATAGGGTTTTCTAGGCTGTGATCCTTAAGGAACAGATCATCAGGTCTTTGTCTGCAAAGTCGCTGGGTGGGTTTGAACCAACAACCTCTCCACTAGCAGCCAAGTGCTTAATCATTGCACCACCGGGGCTCCTTACTCCAGTTAACAAAACCTGCCACAAGGGAACATCAATAGTACAGACTCGCTTGCAGGCCTACATCCTACTCCAACTACCTCTGTCAATCATAAAACAGTACTTTACAAATAGTACTTTACTCATCTGTCAGAATATTTCCATTAAAATGTATGTGGCAATGCTCAAAGTTAGTTGGTTTAATGATCCATATCATTTTCAACAAAAGGCACAGTCCCTAAAATCCCAGCAAATATTAGGACTTTCTACAAGCTTTAAGAAGAAATAAGAAAAATTACATACTACACTGTTTGCATCTTCAAATATGTTTCTGAAGAACAGATGGAAGTTTAAGATCACAAATGATGCCAAAACTCAACACATGTAAACTAAAGATTTGTGCACTTCATTTTTAGCAAAACTGACTCCAAAGAAAGCACATCACAATTTTTAAAATAAGAACTCTTCTACTTCGGGGGGGGGGGGGAAAAAACAATAAAAAATGAATATCTGTGAGATGACAATGCTTTCCCTTTCAAACAATGCTGCACGTGGGTAAAAACTGCAAGGTGGTAGGTAGGTTATAATACCTAACACCATCACCACAACCGCCACGGGAGTGGGGGGAACAAATACTGAAATTTCCCCAGAGAGCACCTAAAAGCTCAAAAGTTAGGTAAATAAAAAGTAAAATATTATAACTTACAGTGCTATAATGCCACTGTATTTAAATTATGAAAGATTTCAGACATACATAAAAGTAGAGTGACTTAAAAGTCCATTCTATTTTATTAAGTCTTAATGTTTTAAACATATAAGACCAAATTCTTTTTTTTTTTTTTTTTTTTTTTAAGAAACAATGTATTACTAACACAGCTGAATCCCTGGCACACCCTCTCCAATCTCACTGCCCTCCCCTCCAGCCTAAGAAGGAAGTACTGATTCTCATGGGTCTCACTGCCACTAGTATTTTTTACATATAATAATGTATTCATAAAAAAAATAAAGATTTTGTGTATTTTAAACCTCATATGTATGTTATCACATTGTCCATATCCTTCTGCAACTTGTCTTTTTCACTCAAAGTTCTGTTTATGAGGTTTATCTATATCAATACTTATCAGTCTAGACTGTTCATTTTAATTATACTGTGGTTACTGTTAGTTGCCAATGAGTCAGCTCTGACTCACGGTGACCTTATGTACAACAGAATGAAATGCTGCCTGGTCCTGTACAATCTTCATGATCACTGGTATGTGTCAGCCCCTTGTGAGGGCTATTGTGTTAATCCATGTCATCCTGTCATTTAGGGTTTCCCGCGTTTTTGCTGACCCTCTACTTTAGCAAATGGGATGTCCTTTTCTAACGAAGTTCTTTCCTGATGACGTGTCCCACGTAAGCAAGCCAAAGTCTCATCATCCTCAATTCGAAAGAGCATTCTAGGGGTATTTCTTGTAAGACTGATGTGTTTGTTCTTCTGGCAGTCCATGGTATATTTGACATTTTTTGCCACATCAATTGAATACATTAATTATTCTTCTGTCTTCCTTTTTCATTGTCCAGCTTTTGCATACATATAAGGATATTTAAAAGACCATTGTCAGCTGCACCTAAGTTCTCAAAGTGACATCTTCACTTTTTGACATTTTAAAGAGGTCTTTTGCAGCAGATTTGCTCAATACAATACATTGCTTGATTTCTCAACTGCTGCTTCCATGGGCATTGATTGTTGATTCCAACAGGATGAAATCCTTGACAACTTCAATTTTTGCTATATACTATTCCACTATATCGATATGTTGTTGTTGTTAGTTGCCTTTGAGTTGATTCTGACTCATTGACAACCTCATTTTACAGAGAAGAACTGCTCCATACAGTTTTCAAGGCTGTGATCTTTCGGAAGCAGATCATCAGGCCTTATTTCATACTACAATTTAATTATCCAGTGTCTTGTTGCTTTACCTTTACAATGTTTGCCATCTTGTGTTACTAGAAACAATGCTGTGATAAACTACTTTTACATGTTTCTATATGCACATGTACTAGGGTATATTCCTAATACAAATATTTATTGCTATGATATGGGCATCTTCAACTTTATAGAGATTATGAAATTGTTCTCCAAAGTGATTATACCTCTTTGCCTACATAAGCTCTCACTGGTCCAAGTCTTTCCCAACAATTCTTACTGTCAGACTTACATTTTTACCAAACTGAAGTATATGAAACTGTAAATCATTTTAACTTTCATTGTATTAACGAATACAATGTTTGTATTTAGTTTGAGCAACTTTTCTGGGATTTATTAACCATTCTACTTCTTTTTCCATGAAGTAACTCTTCATATCCTCTGCTCATTTTCTCTTGTCTTTTCCTCTGTATTTGTAGAATATATTTTATATGCTGGTAACTAATTGTTAAGAAGGAGCCCTGGTGACACAAACGGTTACGCACTTGGCTGCTGACTGAAAGGCTGGCAGCTCAAACCCACCCAGCTGTTTTCATGGGACAAAGACTTCGCAATCTGTTTACATAAAGATTACAGTCAAGAAAACCTTATGGGGCAGTTCTTCTCTGTCATGTGGGGTCACTATGAGTCAAAATCGGCTCCACGACACCTACCAACAACAATTATTAAGAAAACTTTTCTACAACAGGTCACAATTTAGTCATTTGAATTTTCTTTAAAAAATTTTTAAGTTTTCCTTTTCACATTTTAGTCTTATAATGTAAAAAAAAGAAATCTTATACTCAAACATCTGCCAATAGGAGACTGGTTGAATAAAATGTGGCACATCCATACTATGAAGTACTGAGAGAGAGACACAGTAGAGAGATTTAGAGTGATAAAGAGAGAGCGAGCAGAATAGACAGATAAGTACAGAGAGAGATAAGGAGAGTCAGAGAGAGAGGCATACATTTTTTGTTAATAGAAGATTAAAACAGGTACACTAATAAAAATGTTTACACCAATGGGGGTGGGGGAGGGAACAGGGTGAAGGAGACAGAGATGGAAACCAAACTTTTCTGAACTGATCTTTTGTAAATTTGACTTTGGAACTCTGTTTTATATGATGAAAAAACAAATTAAATCAAAATTTAAAAAAGCAATTCCCCCAAAATCAAAAGGAAAATGATATAGCAAGCTGGTGGCTTAACAAGACAAAGAATTATTTGATGAGAATTTAAAGCACATTATTTTTGACTGTACCTCTCTAGTTGGAAATACCCTAAGTACAAAAAGAACTGCAAAAAAATCATAAATTGCATTCAGAAATCATGTTGGTCATAGTTATTATTCTGAAGCTATTATATAATAATACAAAATTATAAGACAAATTAGGATTTATGTTATTGCCATTGGGAACCATGATTTTCTGCTTAAGAGAAAAAATTACAATATAAAATAAATTAGGCAAAATACCGAAATTGGGAATGCCAGGATGAACAGTTGATGTTATTTTTTTAAATAGAATTTCCTAGCTCTGCCCATTGAAAAGACTTAGAAAAAATAACCAACGCAGTAGCAACTAGTATTCCCCCCACCACCACCATACTGTGGCCTCTAAAAAATACTTTCACTAAAGGAACCAGTGCTCCTTGGTGAAATGGATGATTGCAGGCCTATAGCTGAAAATGTACAAGATAAGCCTGGAATATCTTGTCATATCAAGCAGCAAGAAGAAGAGAAAAAAAAAGACTAGTCAAGTTATAGCAAAAGGACTCAGAAGGAAATTTTGAGACCTCTATTGGCTAAAGATGGGACAAACAGAGTATAAAAAAGGATAACGTCTACAAAGAATTGAAGTACATCAGAAGTCTTAAAACCTGTGAGTTCAAAATGACACTAAAAGAATCAATCTTTGGAGACTGTTAGGGAACCAACTTAATATTCTGAAAACCATGAAATAAGTGAACCGAGTATTTTTCCTGCTTTTGCTTGTACAGACTATATTTCAGAGAAACCAGTTGATAAAAGTTCTCTCCAATAAAAGAACTCTAATTAATAAACAAAGATAGAATGAAAGAATTAGAATATCAGTATAACTCTAAAAAAAAAAATCTAACCAATGATCACTGATGGCTGCTAAAACAATTAACTGAAAAGCTGATGGGGAAATTCATAATCAATGGACTGAAATTGCCCTGTGGGCCTGGAAGGTGGAGTTGAGGCCCAGGGCCAAGAAGCCTCCACCCAGAATCCAAAGAGCATGACCAACACTCAGAGTCTGGACAGCGAGGCTCTTGCCCAGATGGTCCCAAGGAACAGAGGATTATTTTCAAGCCTTGAGAGCTAATGTAAATTGTTCTGCTGGGTTTTGGACTTGCTTGGTGCCCATTATCCATTCCTTTCTTCCAATTTCTCCCATTTGTAATGGAAATGTCTATCTTGTGCCTGTTCCACCACTGTACTTTGGAAACAGAAAACTTGTAGACTAGATTTCACAGGTTCATAGATGAAGATAAATTTTGCCCCAGGACAGAATATGCCTAAAGTCTCACTCATATTTGGTTTAGATGATTCAGAAGATGAGTTTTTGGACTTGGAGTTAATTTAAGACTTTTGGGATGATGTGATGGGGTAAATGTGTTTTGCATGTAGCAAGGACATGAATTTTCGGGGGCCAAAGGCTGGAATGCTATGGATAGAATTGTGTCCCCAAAAACTTGGGTTGTAAATACTAACCTCTATGCCTGTGGAAAGGGAGTCCTGGTATCACAGTGCTTAAGCGCTTGGCTGCTAACCAAAAGGTCAGCAGTTCAAACCCACCCAGAGACTCCTCCAGGGAAAGATGTGGCAGTCTGCTTCCGTAAAGATTACAGCCTTGAAAACCCTCTGGAAGCAGTTCTACTCTGTCCTATAGGGTCACTATGAGTCAATTCAACTCAAGGGCAATGGGATTTTTTAGTTGGGATGCCTGTGGTTATAATTCATTTGGGGATGGGTTGTCTTTATGTTAATAAGATTAGTGTAGGGTGTGTCTTTAATAAATGTCTTACAAAATATAAAAGCAGCAGATTAAGCAAACAGAGATGAGGAAAAATAGATGCCACACCACATGAAGATCACCAAGGAACAAGGACCTTCCCCCAGATCCAAAAGAGAAAGAAAGCCTTCCTCTAGAGCCAGTGCTCTGAATTCGGACTTCTAGCCTTCTTAACTGTGATGTATTGCATTGAGCAAATCTGCTGCAAAAAACTCTTTAAAGTGTTAAAAAGCAAAGATGTCACCTTGAGGACTAAGGTGCTTCTGACCCAAGTCATAGTATTTTCAATCACCTCATACGCATGTGAATGTTGGACAATGAATAAGGAAGACCAGAGAAGAATTGATGATTTCGAATTATAATGTTGGGGAAGAACACTGAATACACCATGAACTGCCAGAAGAATAAATAAATCTGTCTGGGAAGAAATACAGCCAGAATGCTCCTTAGAAGCAAGGATGATGAGATGTCATCTACGTACTTCGGACATGTTATTGGAGGGACCAGTCCCTGGAGAAGGACATCATGCTTGGTAAAGTAGAAGGTCAGTGAAAAAGACGAAGACCTTCAATGAGATAGATTGACACAGTGGGTGCAACAATGGGCTCAAACATAGCAACAATTGTGAGGATGGCGCAGGACTGGGCGGTGTTTTGGTTCTGTTGTACACTGGGTTGCTATGCATCAGAACCGACTCAACGGCACCTAACAACAAACTGTAACAAAATAAATTTGTCTGTTAAAGCCACTCACTTGCGGTATTTCTGTTGTAGCAGCACTAGATAACTAAGACAGACCTTATCTAGTATCTTTCTCCCCAGGGAACAGCAGGACACATTGATGAACTCCCGAACTCCTTCAGTTTCAGATCGTGAAGATCTAGTATTTGTAGGACGCGTTAACAGCTTGGAAAAACTAGAAAAAACTACAAAAGAAAGTGGTGGTGGGGATATACAGAGCAAAGATTAGCAGATAAACTCATCTACAAGGTTTTCTCTTCCACCTGGTCAGCAGGCTTTCAAAAACCCTGTTGTTCACAGTCACTGAAGCATCTGAATTGTGCTAAGGTTCAATTTCTTATACCTAGTAATGACTCAAGAATTACACATAGAGTGCCATCTACCAATGCCTCAAAGAGTTTCTTACTGTTAGCGGAAATTTATAGAAAAGTGGCTTGTCAATTTTTGTTCTGCCCAGTTTCTCCAGTTACCGAAATATGCAAAGCAAGTGATGTGATTGCTAATTCAAGAGGGTCCCCTCTCACCACGGCTGCTATCATTCACTTTTTACATCACAGTATATGCAACTAACACTTGTTTGGGATAAAGGAGTTTTCTGCCATTTAGCACATCTATAAGCCGGTAGATCATTTCAAAGACGATACAAAAATAAATAAAGCACCAATGATGCAAATGACTGCTGATGCAAACGGCTGCTGGATAATGAACATCTAAGGACACTGAGACCCAAGTAGCTAATGCAGGTGGACAACATGGATTGAACAAATTCTTTCAATACATTAATATCCATTCATTCAAAACAACGAGAACAATTCAGAAGGGCTAATATCATAATACAATCTAGCTAATTTAGTTCAAGATAAAAACTTGATAATAGTTACACATTCCAACTAGAGAGTCAGAGAAATTAACTACTCACTGCAAATGACTACGAAAACATAAAGTATTTTTCTGCTAATTAAATAATCATCAAGTCTAAATTTTATTATTAAAAAAAACAGAGCATGCGCCTTAAATGACTGTCGTGGAATTACAAGTAAATGGTACTCTCATTATCTACTTTTCTACAGAAAAATCTAGCAATTATTTGTGTAGAGCTGTACATAAAGATGTAGAGCACACAAAGACATACATAATAGGATGTGCACTGCATCAGGCTTAGTAGAAACCAAAAAAAAAATTAGAGGCAAACAGTTCAATAAAGGAAGTGTTAAATAAATAATTGTACATCCACAAAAGGGAAAATTATTTAAGTTTTTAAAAAAGGCATATTCTTGAGGAATATTTAATGACATAGTAGCATACTCATGAAAACAGCAAGATAACACTTTTTTTTCCCACCAAACAACTGGTATTATGCTATAAATATGTGTAAGCATAGGGTACAAAAATCAAAAGGCAATAATTGGAATAAAGTGAAAAGTAGTTCTGTTTTCCAGCCCTAGGTCTCAGCCACCCAATTCCCCTTCCTGCCACAGTCATGTGCTTTTGAAAATCAAACTCAGGGCGGCCTTTGCTTGCAACTGCCAAGATTTACGAAATAACCACTTCAGCCTGATTCACATTAGCGAAGACAAAGGCTCTTTTCCTTTAGCCTTCAGGGGTGAGGCCTCTTCCCTCCCCGCCCCCCCCCGCCCCCAACAGCAGAGTAAACACCTATAAAGGTGTAGGTTGTGACTGGCTGTTATTCGGTATTAGGTTAATTAAAACATAACTGTTTAAAATTCTTTTAAATGTTTTTACATTTCCACTTAAAGATAAAAATGTGTTGCTAACTGATAGCATTTGAAAGGACTGTACTGCAAAAACTCTGATTTTTTCCAGTAAAACTAGATATGGGGAACCTATATTGTCATTTGGAGCCCTGGTGGCGCAGTGGTTAAGTGCTATAGTTGTTAACCAAAAGGTCAGCAGTTCGAATTGACCA
Source organism: Trichechus manatus latirostris (assembly GCF_000243295.1). Classification (NCBI taxonomy): domain Eukaryota; kingdom Metazoa; phylum Chordata; class Mammalia; order Sirenia; family Trichechidae; genus Trichechus; species Trichechus manatus. Next base: position 20,944,845 of record NW_004443937.1, read on the forward strand.
CATGCTCCTTGGAAACCCTATGGGGCAGATTTATCTACTCTGTCCTATAGGGTCGCTGTGAGTTAGAATCGACTTGAGGGCAACAGGTTTTTTATACTGTCATTTGTTGTAATATGGGCAGATATCATAGCCCCAGCATAGGCTGTGGGTTCAATGTTAAGCCTACACTTTCAGAGATCGTTTTTACAGTTCCTTACTAGCGAAGTGCTCTGAGCATGAAGAGTACTGAAAACCATGAGGAGGAAGGACGGTGTTCTCTCCTGAGCATACAGCCGACTATTGGTGTTCCTTCTCTAAAATTGCCATTTGCCATCGATGAGCATTCTCTTTTTGAAAGGAGGGAGAGAAAAAAGAGTCTGAAAGCCTTCTGTTTTGATTTAGTTTGAAAAAGTAGATGCTGTCAGAAGAAATTTTTACTTTTCCCTTAAAATTTCCACGTAGTATTTGCTTTTCCTGCTAATCCCCACACAGTGACTCATGTTTTTAGTTTGGCTTCCAATTCTTGGCCTTTTTCCTTGTAGACTTCTCCATGGTATTTGAATTCTTCTTCCTGAAGTACCCTAGCCGAACAAGTTTAGGCATCTAATGTGCTGATGGAAAGAACCTGGGCTTCACTATTTCAAGCATTTGACACACCTGCATTGTGAGCGACGCTCCCCAGTGGAGCCTATAGAATGAGCCTACCTTCTATGAGTTACAAAAAAAAAAAAAGCAACTTAAAGTCATTTTAAGTGGGCTGTTAATATTTTCTTGGACAATGAATAGGAAGACCAGAGAAGAATCGAGGCCAAAGAATATTGTACATACCATGGACTGCCAGAAGAACAAATTTGTCTTGGAAGAAGTACTACCAGAATGCTCATTAGAAGCAAGGATGGCAAGACTTTGTCTCACATAGTTTGGACATGTCATCAGGAGGGACTCGTCCCTGGAGAAGGACATTATGCTTGGTAAAGTAAAGCGTCAGCAAAAAAAGAGTAAGACGCTCAACAAGATGGACTGACACAGTGGCTGCAAGGATGGGCTCAAGCATAAGAACGATTGTGAGGATGGCGCAAGACCAGGCAGTGTTTCAGTTCTGTTGTACACAAGGGACGCTATGAGTTGGAACTGAATCGACAGCACCTAACAACAACTAACAATCATTTTAAGATATGTTACTTTCTCTTTGCTTTTTGCTCAGCACCATGCTTAGTCCTTTTATGGTTCTTTAGTAAAATGACATTTTAAGTCACGCTTTTTAGTCTGGTGTGCTATCTTTTTTTTTCCATTTTCTTTCCATTCCCTATATTAAATATTTTTCTTTGCATTTGTAAACCTCAACTTTAAGTTACTCCAGGCTAATAAGATCTTTTTCATATCTGTCCTAGGAAGCATAGAGAGTGGATCCTCATTGCTACCTCTGTTTATGCTCTGATTTTACACTGGGCTAGAACATTCTGCAAAATATCATGTAATTCCACTGACCATTATGTAATACAGTTCAGTTTAGATAGAAACAAGCTTCATTTCTCATTGGAAACGGCAACACCAATGAAAACCGCCTGTACTAAGCTGAGAAAACAACGGATATTCAGCTTATTCAGTTCTCATGCCAGCCAGTGAAGCTACTGTTTTCTCTCCACAATATTTCACTTGTCTGTCACCACCTTCCATTCTGCTGACACTTGCCCAGTCCTTGTTCTGAAGATCTGGATTCTCACTTCTATTCTCACTTTTCCCCCTGGGTTCATGGCTTTAAGAAACCTCCCGGAACTACTTTCCTCTTGGGAAGTATTGAGAACACTCTTCCCTGGATGTGACCCTTGAACATTTTTTCTCTATTAAAAAAAGTTGTATTACAAAAGTAATATGAAGGAATTATAACCAGTGAAATCAACCAAAGATTCATATTTTTTAAAGTTGCTAATCTGACTCCCTCCCCCCACTCCATGTCAGTTAGGGTTACTAGAGCAAAACAGCATACACACAAATATGGGCATGGAGGGTCTGGGTATCACTATTTTTTATAAAACTGGTATACCATACACACTCTGAAACTTCCTTTTCTACTGTGGTAAAATACATGTAACAGAACATTTACCATTTCAGCCATTTAAACTGTACAATTTAGTGACATTAATGATATTCACCATGTTGTACAACAGTCATCACTGTCGGTTTTCAAATTTTTTCCTCACCCTTAGCGGAAACTCAGTACTGTTAAGCAGTAACTCCACACTTCTTCCTCCCATCTGACCCTGGTAACCACTGATCAACTTTGGTTTCTGTGCATTTGCTTATTCTAGATATTTCATGTAAGTGGGATCATACAATACTGGTCCCTTCATGTCTGACTTATTCCACTCAGCATAATGTTTTCAAGGTTTATCCACGTGGTAGCACGTAACAGAACTTCATTTCTCTTTACGGTTGAACTGTATGGATATACATTATATTCCATTGTATGGCTATACTACATTTTGTTTATCTGTTCATCTGTTGAGGGATATCGGGTTGTTTCCACCTTTTGGCTATTGTAAATAATGCTGCAATGAATAATGGTGTACAACCATCTAATTGAGAGCCGGCTTTTGAGTCTTTTGGATATATACTTAGGAGTGGAAATGCTGGGTTATATAGTAATTATGTGTTCAACTTTTTGTTTTCTACAGCAGCTGCACCATTTTACATTCCCACTAGCAATGGATGAGAGTCTCAATTTCTCCACATCCTTGCCAACACTGGTTATTTTCCATTTTTCTGATAAAAGCCATCCTAGTGGGTGTAAAGTGGTAGGTCATTATGGTTTTAGTTTGTATTTCCTAATGACTAATGATGTTGAGCATCTTTTCATTTGCTTAGTGGCCATATCTTCTTTAGAGAAATATCCAAGTCCTTTGCCCATTTTTTGACTGTCTTTTTGCTGTTGAGTTATAGGACTTATTCATATATTGTATATATTAAACTGTTACTAGGTATATGGCTCCCAAATGTTTTCCCGATTATGTTATTGCTTCACTTTGTTGATAAAGTCCTTTGATTCACAAAAGTGCTTAATTTTGATGAAGTCCAGTTCATATATTTTTTCTTTTGTTGCTCATGCTTTTGGTGTCATATCTAAAAATCCATTGTCAAAAACTAGGTCCCAAAGCATTACCCGTGTTTTGTTCTAAAAGTTTTATGGTTTCAGCTCTTATATTTAGGTCACTGATACCTTTTCAGTTAATTTTTTAATATGGTGTGAGGTATGGTCAAAATGCATTCTTCTGCATGTGGAGATTCAGTTGTTCCAGCACCATTTATCAAAGAAACTATTGTTTCTCCCATCGAATGGGTTTGGCACCCCTGTTGAAAAGCAAATGACCATACATGCATGAGTTTATTTCTGGACTCTCGATGCTATTCCATTAGTCTATATATCTATCCCTATATGAGTCCAACACTGTTTTTATTACTACAGCTTATGGTATACTTTGAAATCGTGAAGCATGAATGTCTTAGGCTGAGTTCTCTAGAGAAGCAAAACCAGTAAAGCATATAAACATATATACAGAGAGATTTATATCAAGGAAATGGCTCATGCAATTGTAGAGGATGGAACATCCCAAGTCCATGGATCAGGATAGATGCTTCTCCCGATTCACACAGCCGCAGGGGCTGGTGAACCCAAGATTGGCAGGTCGGAGAGCAGGGCTCCCGATCACAGGCTGCAAAGGTCGACAAATCCCAAGATCGACAGATAAGCCGATAGCTCAAGTCCCAGGAACCAGAGGTCAGACCAACAGGAGGCAGCCACAGGATCCAGAGGGAGTGAAAAGCCAGAACGTCTGCTTATATTCGGATACAGGCCACACACCCAAGGAAACTCCCTTTCAGCTGACTGGCTACTCACAGCAGATCCCATCATGGGAGTCATCACATGTAAACACTGAGAATCATGGCCGAGCCAAGTTGACACACAATCTTAACCATCACAATGAGTCTCATTTTGTTCTTCTTTTTCAAAATTGTCTTGGCTACCGTATTTTTACACGCGTAAAGCACACCTTCTATGTTTGTTTGCAAACCACCCTCTTCCTTCAAGGTATTTTCATAAGCATGCTATAGTAATTTTTTTACAGCAACATGAAAAAGAAATTGGCATAGTGGCACTTATGAAAATACCTCACAGTGGGGAGGGCACAGTTGGCAAACAATTGTAGAAGGTGCGTACTATTTTAGTGAAATAGGTCCCTTGTCATTTCTTGTTAACTTGAGGATTGGTTTATCCATTTCAGCAAAAAAAAGGCTGCTGGAATTTTGAATTTTGATAGGGACTGGACTGAATCTATTGATCATGTTTGCTCCCTTGTTTATTTTCTGTCCCTCCTAAGTAGGGTATTAACTCAGTGATATCAAAGACCAAGTTGGCTCTTGACCACAACTATATTCCCAGGGCTTAGTACAGAGCAGTGGCCCAACTGAAACTTGCAATGTAAACAAAACAGCAATGTCCCAAACTGAGCACCAATTTTCTAAGTTCAATGCCAGAAAACTTTAGAAAATAAATGTTCTAAAAAATTAAGGATAATTAAGCAACAGCACTGCTTGCCTATCCCAAGCTAGTTTACAGGCTCCAAGAGTTCAGTGTTTCTTTTAATTTTTCATATAAAAGTTAAGAAAACCACATGGATTTTAGAACCAGGAAGTCTGAGATCCTTCAGCCTAGCACTTATATCCTCCATGAACTTCACAAAATTACTCAACACACTGATTTTCATCTGTGAACGTTCCAGGGTTGCAAATCACTAAATGTCTGGCCCAGAGTAAAGGTTAAATGTGAGGTAATTTTTTTTTTAATTAATAAAAAATAGAACCTTGTATTTTTTAACATAAATTCACTACATATTAACGGGAGCCCTGGTGGCACAGTGGTTAAGAGCTATGGCTGCTAACCAAAAGGTCGGCAGTTTGAATCCACCAGCTGCTCCTTAGAAACCCTGTGGGGGTAGTTCTAACTCTGTCCTATAGGGTCACTATGAGTCAGAATCAACTCAACAGTAACAGGTTACATATTATTAAGCTGTCATAGATACATTTAAAATATTAGAGAATAAAAGAGAGACGATGCATTTTTTGCTATTCCTCCTATTAAGTACAGCTAAAAACCTGAACATTATATATAAAACAAACATTAAAACCTCATTAACATAACAAAAGAAACCTTATTTCCAAACAGGATCATATTTACATGTGCAGGGGTTAGGATTTCAACAAATTTGGGGAGAACACAATTCAATTCATAATACCACTCTACTCCAACCAAACACCATGGAAAAACAGCAGCTCCACCACAACAGCAAAGAGAAAATGAGAAGCCTAGATTTCTATCCTCACACAGCTGTGACAAAGTATTCCAATCCTGCCTCTGGCCAGGGTGGTATCAAAAAAGACCAAGTAGGGAGATGAGCCTTTCATCCCAACTCAGCAATAACAAGCCCCCCTCCCCCCACCCCCAACAATGTCTGTAAAGACCTAGTGGGGAGCCTGGTCCTCCCACACACAGCAGTGATGAGGTGCCCCTCTTTTTCCCTGCTGAGGTACTGTCAAAGAAAGCAAAGCGGGAAGCCTGAACCTTCACCATATTCTGCCAGAAACAAGCCACCTCTACCCTATCATGGTATCACTGGGGTTAGGACAAGGAGCCCCTCTCCCTCTCAGTCAGGTGGTATCAGAGGAGCTCTAGTAGACATCCTGAACCCCTACCCCTGCCTAGAAGTAATGAGGCACTTTTCCACTCTTTGGAGTATAAACAGTGGACAAATGGGGAACATGGACTTCCACCCTACAAGGCAGAGTCCTCCTTCCTCAGCCAGTCTGGTATCAGAGGCAGCCTAATAAAACAGTGTATTTAAATAAAATACCTCACAACAAAATATCCAAAATGTCCAGGATACAATTAAATATCACTCATCATAACCAGAAAAAGGAAAATCTCAACTTGAATGAAAAAGAACAATCAATAGATATCAACAGCAAGATGACAGAGAGACTGTAATTATCAAACAATAATTTTAAGGCAGTCATCATAAAAATGTTTCAATAGACAATTACACACTTGAAACAAATGAAAAAATAAAGTCTCAACAAAGAAGGAGAAGATACAAAGTAGAACCAAGTAAAAATTTTAGAACTGAAAATTACAAAAACCAAACTTAAAAACTCAATAGATGGGCTCAACAGGAGTATGGAGAGGACAGAAAAAAGAATCAATGAACTTGAAGTCAGAACAACAAAAATTACCAAATCCAAAAAACATAAATAAACTTAAAATAATAATGAAAAGAGCCTAAGGGACTTCTGGAACGACAATAAGAAATCTAGCATTTGAGTCATCAGAGCCTCAAAAGGAGAGGAGGAAAATGGTAGAGCAGAGAAGTATTCAAAGAAATAATTACTGAAAAGTTCCCAAATTTGGTAAAAGGCATAAAATACAGATTCAAGAAGTTGAGTGAATTATAAACAGGACAAACACAAAGAAAACTATGTCAATACACATCACAGTCAAACTTCAGAAAACTAAAGACAGAAAAAAATCTCAAAACCTACCAGACAGCAACAACACCATACCTATAGGAGAAAAACAATTTAAATGACAGTGCATTTCTCATTTGAAACCATGGAGGCCAGAAAGAAGTGGCACAACAGTTTTCAAGTGCTGAATGAAAAAAAATCTGTCAAGCCAGAATTCTACATCTAGCTAATATATCTTTCAATCCATAAAGGAAAAAATCAAGACATTCTCAGATGAAGGAAAACTAAAAGGATTTTTAGCCCTAAAAGAATGGTTAAAGGAAGTTCATGAAACAGAAAGGAAATGATAAAAGAAACTTGGAATATCAGGAAGGAAGAAAGAACCATGAAAAGAGCAAAAGTATAAGCAAAGACAGAGTTTCCTTCTCATGAGTTTTCTGCATTGTGATTGATGGCTGAAGCAAAAACTCCATTTTTTAATTTAATTGTCAATGTACATAGAGGAAATATTTCAAACAATTATGTTATAGATGGAGGAGGGCAATGAGACTTTATTAAAGAGAGATAAGGGTTTCTACATTTTACTCAAACTGGAAAAATGTTAACATCAATAGACTGTGACGAGTTATGTACGCATAATATAATTATTTAGAGCAACCACTAAAAAAATCTACACAAAGAGATATACACAAAAACGCTATAAAAAAACCAAAATGAAATTGTAAAAAATGTTCAGGTAACTCACAGGAAGGCAGGAAAGAGAACAAAAATGAAAAACAAAAAACAAAAACGAAGTGGCAAACTTAAGCTCTAAATTATCTAATAATTAAATACAAATGACCAAATTCACCAATTAAAAGACAGAGATTGGCAAAGTGTATAGCAAAGTGCCATTACCCACCTCTATAATTTGTAATATCCCAATTTGGAAAAAAAAACTAAAATGTCCCCGAATAGATGAATGGTTTAACCACCTGTACTACATCTTCAGCACGAATACTACTACTCAGCAATAAAAAGAAACCAACTATTGATGCACACAGCAAATTGAATGAATTTCAAGGGCATTATACTGAGTGGAAAAAAAAGTCCACCTTAAAAGGTCACACTATATTATTTCATTTATACATTTTTATAATGGCAAAATTATAAATGAAAAACTGACTGGTGGTGGCCAGGAGTTAGAAAAGATGGCAAGGAGGGGGTTAAAAAGGGACAGCATGAGAGAGATCTTTGTGGTGATAGAACAGTTCTGTATAGATTGCAGTGGTAGTTACATGAACCTACACATGATAAAATAGCATAGAATTCTACACATACTTTATACCAATGTCGATTTCCTAGTTTTGGTATCGCATTCTAGTTTTATAAGATGTAACCATTGCAGGAAACTTGGTGACGGGTACATGAGACCTTTCTATATATAATTTTTGCAACTTCAAGTGAATCTGTAATTATTTTAATAAAAAACATAAATAATTATTCAGGCACCAATTCAATACTAGTTATGGCCTATGACTAGAGGAAAAACAATTGACAAAAATGGCTCACTCAACATTTACTTAAAAGTACCAATACTAATGAAAATCAAAAGATTACTTACCATTCCACACAATTATACATTCATTTATTTCTTTAAGATTCATGGAATATTAGTTAAATGTTATAAAACATTTACTAAGTCATATTACTTAATGCATCTTGTTTTTACTGTCTTTGTGAAATATCATATTTGAAGCAAAATAAATCCATGCCTGTGCTAAGGGTGAAAAAACAAACTGTGCTCTCAGCTTATCTTACTACAACATTATACAACAAAATTACTCAAGTGGTACTTTTTCTAATACAATGATGTAACTTTTAATGACTTGGAAAATTTAATATCAAAAAACAGATTGTTGAAACCAAATATATTTGCTCTAAGACTCAAAATTCTTAGCAGAATCTAAACCAGAGTAAATTAAATGGAAGACATGGCTTATTCCCCATTTGGACTTTCACAGATCAAACTTACTATGCATATTTGGCAGTTATTCATATTGATTATTCAAATTTTAACTTTTATTATAAAAACAAAATTTAAGGTATAGCATTTAATGCAGAAGAACCATGGCAAACACTATATTTAAGTGGTTCCATTCTACACTCCTAAGCAGCACTGCCTTTACCATATTCTGCAGAATCCAATTTGAAAAATGCTCCTCTCAAAAAAATAAAAGATAAACTGGTCCAATAAGTTTGAAGAATGCTGCACGCTATATTCCCCTCATAAGGATTCACAATACACATTAGCACATTAGAAACTGGGAGAAGTTATGCAATTGAAAATCTCTAACTTTGACCCACTGCTTCCCAAACTTATATATAATCATGGTCCACTTTTTCATATCTCACTGGACCCTACTATTAAAGGGCACATCTTCTCAATCTTTAAAATTCAAACAAGCCACCTGGAGATCTTGTTAAAACGCAGGCTCTGATTCAGCAGGTCTGCGGTAAGGCCTGAGATTGTGCATTTCTAACAAACTTCCAGGTGATGTCAATGCTGCTGGTCTAGGGGTCACTCTTTAGCAAGGGGCTAGAGAAGACACTCTGAGGAAGGCTAGTATAGAGACTCCTTTATAGCTACACAGCTTTGTGATATAACTTTAATACCTACAGACTCTACACAAAAGAATATCAGAGGACTAGAAGGTGACTAAACTGAACCCAGAAGAAGTGGGACTCTAAAGGTAACCTGGATTGGTAGAGCATTAGACAGAGAAAGGACTAAAAATAGGTCAGAATAAGCAGAGGATATGAAAGGACCCCTCCCTAAGAAAAGAAAAATATATGAAAAAAGAAAGACCAGGGCTGGGCTTGATGATGCATAAGAAATACTAGCATACAGAAAAGACTCATAAAATTTCTAATTTTTCATTATTAAAATTGAGGACAGGCAGACAGAAGCTTTTTAATGGATTTCTATTTTAATCACTAAAAGATTCTTAGAATGTCTTCAGATAAATGCTCTGTGGTACAGAGGTTTGGCAAAGTTCAAAAAAGCCCCTTGAGATGAAAAACAAATTCTAGAGATGACACATTAGTTTGGTGAGTCACTAAAACAGTAGGAGAAAAAAAAAAAAATTTTTTTTTTAAAGTAGAGTACTAAGGTGAAATCTAACCTTTTCTTGGATAAGTCGTTGAAGATGAATCCCACAGGACAACATAGCAGTGAATAAGGTCAACATGTACTGCTGAACTTTGCAGATGGCAGAGGCTAGGGAATTTAACACCATGTTCAAGCCCACCTTCTCAATAACATTCTGGAAGGCAGTAGGAGAATGGCGAGTGATTCTACACAAGGCCTGCAGAGATAGAAGAACAGATTGTCAGACAAATTCAAGTGCATCAACCATGTTCCCAGAAGATAACATACGCTTTTGTAAAAGGAGAAGGTGCTTACCTTGCTCCTTTATTATGTATTTTGGCACAAAAAAGTTGCAAAATTTCAGCACATTTAAAAATAAAACAATAATCCAAATGTCAATAAAAACTAAGGTTGTTTTAAAATGTTAGATAGCATTACAATAATCATATAAATTAATAAGTTAACCAATTCATAAGTGTATATAGAAATATATCCCTTTAAGTAATTAAAAACATTATTAAGCACCTTCTTTGTGCAAACACTGAGCTAAGTGTTAAAAAAGTCATAACGTTACTATCTAATATTGATTGAGTGCTCACTATATGAGGGGCACTAGCTGAGAATATCTGTGATCTCACTTAAGCCTCCTGATAATATATAAGAAACATATTATTATCCCCCATTTTATAGATAACAAAACCGAGGCACAGAACAATTAAGTAGCTTGCCCAAAGTCACACACCCAGTTTAAGTTGCAAAGCTGAAATTCAAAAGACAGTCAGCTCCATTTATGCTCCTGCATTACTCACACTATTAGAGATGAAACTTACAAATAATAACAATAGAATTTATTATAGGTTATAATAAAAGTAGGCTCAATTAAGTAAGCTTGGGAAAGGAGAAAAAGCAATTCATCAAAGCTACATAAGGAGGATGATGTTGAGCTTTGAAGAGTAAGTAGGAGATTAAGACAGGCGAAAAAGTGAGTAAAGATCATTCTAGCCAGAGAAAACAGAACACTATTCACATGGAGACATGACAATGAAGAGCATGTTCCAGGCGGGGCAAGCTGTCTAATAAAATTAGCACATACATCAGATGTAGGAAAAAAGGAAAGTATGATGAAACATTTTTAAAAGTAGGCTGGAGTTAGAAAGTTGGTCTACCAAGTTAGGAACTGAATTTTATTACATAAATAACAAGAAGCCTTCCAAAGTTTTTGAGCAAAAGAGACGGATGGTCATATCCCATGTGTACATAGGAGACTCCAAAAAGAGAAATAAGTGTAAGCCAGAAAGTTTTACAAAAGCATTCATTATAATAAATGTCATATAACCTACCTCTCCCTGATTTTAAACACATTTATAACGAAAAGATTAACTAATGTCATGAACAACAGGTGGCCTTTCCTCAAGATGATCATGAGAGGGAAGGGAAAGCCCCTTTCTCCATCCTTCCATACCTCTAAGTGAAAGGTGACAATGTGATTGGGTCGGCCCTATGATATATAGTGGGTACATTTATTACTAGATAGAGGAGCTGTGTGTTTAAAAACGTTCTGTGTGTGGTCCATATGATACGCTTACTTAGGGCTTAACTCTTTGGGACAAGCCCAATCACTCTTTTTCTCTTTTGGCTTTGACAACTACCTACAGGTTGGGAGAGATGTCACTTAAACCTTAACCCTACACCACAGTCTCCAGCCCAGTTGAACAGAGCATTCTGCACTAGAGGTGAGAGGTAAGAACCAAAACAACAATAAAGTGGTACAAAAGTTAATTTCCATATATCATCATTCCTATCGGTATGTCTCCCTCGAGGAACCCACAGGGAGAGGGTGGCGATGGTTTAGGACAGGATTCAGGTATTCTCTGGTTCCTGACCGTTACTGTATCTCAAAACATTATAAGAGAACCCAACTCTAAAATACTACACAAAAGGAGTTTTTAGAAAAACTCAGAATGGAAATAAAGAATTACAAAATGTGCTGTCTCTTACAGGAGCAGCATTGGTCAGCCTAAAAAAACACAGTGGCAAAGGAAAGAAGGTTTAAACTATTCTGAAAAAGGGGGAAAAACAAAAATTTCTCAGTTTTATGAACCTAGTATAGCCTTCCCAACTACAGTTGAAAAAAGATATTACAAAAGGAGAATAACACATAACAAATTCATGTATAAACATGAATAAAATATTCTAAACAATATTCTAATAATTGAATCTCATTCATTCTTTTCTGTTTATTGTTTTCTGGGGTTTTTTAATATAATTATGTCATCTACAAAAGAAAATAATTTTGTATTTTCCAATATGAGTACTGATGATTTTATTTTCTTAACATATTAGTTATATTCCCCACAACACTATAGAATAGTGTGGCAATAGTCAGCAGCCTTGTCTTGTGTCTGATTTTACTGGCTATGATTTCAGCATTTTAGCATTTAGTATGATGTTTCCTATTGCTTTTTGAAAGATTCTATCATGATTAAATGTTTATTCATATTTAACTAAGACTTTTTTAAATTAACAATGATTGCTGAATTTTATCAAATATCTTTTCATCAACTGTAGACAGATATATTCATATCGTTTAGCTATCTTTTATTTACTGATATAATGAATTATGTTGATGTATTTCCTGATGTTGAACCATCCCTGTAGTCTTTAAGCGGCAATCATCATTTTGATACTCTACTGAATTCAATTTGCCACTATTTTATGTAGAATTTCTGCATCTATATTCCTTAGTGAAACTGGTTTATCATTTCCTTTATTGTTCTATCTTCTATCAGCTTCACAAAATAAATTGGGGAGCTCTCCATCTTGTTCTCAATTGTCTACAATAGTTTAAATAACATAGGAATCACCTGTACTTTAAGACCCAGGTAACACTCAACACTAAAACCACTGGGACTTCTGCCTCTAATGGTCTGTGATGGTTAATTTTATATGTCAACTTGGTAGGCTTTGGTCCTTAGCTGCTTGGCCAAATACTACGCTATTTGTTGTCATGGAATGTAAATGTGATTAGATCAGTTCACCTTGGGCAGCACAGATTATCTTCCATAATGTAACATAATGTCATGTAATTACCATATATCTAATGTACTATAGGAGTCCCTGGGTTGTGCAAATGGTTAAGCGCTCAACTAACCAGCCGAAAGGTCGGCGGTTCAAACTGATCCAGAGGTACATCAGGAGACAGGCCTGGCAATCTTTTTCCAAAAGCTCACAGCCTTGAAAAACCCATGCGGTAGTTCTACTCCGTACAACTCCGTCATGAGTCAGAATTGACTCGATGGCAACTAACAACAACAAAATGTAAAGCAACATAATCGTCTTTCACGTGTAATCTAAGGTAATGCAATCCATCAATCTGTTGAGATAATAACAGTGTAAAGTAGATCCTAAATTAGAGTTATAAAAACACCAGAACACACAGAGACACACAATGACAGGAGAAGACAGACGCTATGTGAGGACTGTCTACAAGCACAGAAACACCAAGAAACCAAGGTACGCCCAGGCCTACCAACAAGGAAGGAACTGACACAGCCAAGACCCTGATTCGGACTTTTAGCCTCCAGAATTGTAGAAAAATAAATTTCTGGTCGTTAAAGCCACTCACCTGTGATATTTGTATTACAGCAGCACCAGGCAACTCAGGAGAAGCCCTGGTGGCACAGTGATTAAGCGCTCAGCTGCCAACCAAAAGGTCAGAGGTTCAAAACTGCCAGCCCTCTTGGGAGAGAAAGATATGGCAGTCTGCTCCCGTAAATATTTACAGCCTTGGAAACCCTAGGGGTAGTTCTACTCTATCCTATAGAGTTGCTATGAGTTGGAATTGACTCAATGGCAAGGAGGTTTAGGTCACTAAGACAATGCTGCTCAAATTTTTCAAATAAATGCATATTACTTTTATGATAACTTCTTAAAATTACATTCCATTGCCAGTGACTACACTAGACATTTTCAAAAATTATACAGAAATATATAGGAAAGTCTGCTTTATTAATCAATAAATATATATTTACTACCCTTTCTGAAGTTATCAAGTAAACAAAATGAACTAGAAAATGAGCATTTGCAAAGCATTAACTCCATGTTGTTGTTAGCTGCTGTCAAGTCAGCTCTGACTCAAGGCAACCTCATGTGTAATAGAACGAAATGTTGCCCAGTCCTGTGGCATCTTCACTGTTGTGGTTATTGTGTCAATCTACCTCACTAGGATTCCCCTAACTACATACTGTTGTCTAAAAACACAAAGTGTCGCTTATCTCGTGGAACTTTATATGGGACATGTATGAAGTCTTAATAACACACATCAGGGATTTGTATTCATATAGAGATAGCCAGAACAGAATGAAATTCCAAGAAAACAAACTCTATGCTGGGCATCTTTCAAGGAACATTCCAGTCTCTCCTTTCTTCTAAGAGAGTTCCAGATGGATAAGCTACACAGCATGGTTTAGAAAATATGAAAGCAGGGTTGTTCTTCAGAACTAAAATCCAAATTACATAAGGCTAGGGGAAAAAAAAGTCACAGCTTAGTACCTGAAAATAAGAATATGAAAAAGAATTCACTAAAAAAGAAAGCTGGTTTTGATCAAGGAATTGTGAAAGTTTTTAAAATTATATTTGTAATAAGTAAGAAAATGGTGATTTATGAAATCAAAACAAAACTGTTATTATTTTTTTAATTCAGGGATTTTAAAAAAAAAAAGAGCATTTTAAAAGAGTCCCTAAAGACCACACTACATCTGTAATGTTTTCAAGAAGATTAAGGGCTCTCCCAAGAGTGACTTCAATACTGAAAAACAGTAACTCTCGTTAGCACTATAACAATTCTTGTAGCCCCTGGCACAGCAAAATTGACTTTCTACTGATATAAAATCCTTATCCAACTATCACGGGGAATTTCTTGATAAAAGATTTGTCTAGAATACTTCTAAGTAGAACTCAGAGCAATATAAAGGCAACTAGAATGTCTCTTCCATTTTGAAAAGCTCACAGAGAGTATAATCTTTAATTAGTCACTTCTGAATATCAAACTCAGTTAAAAGTTTCAGAGCAATTGAGAGGACGTGAGTTTTGAGAGCACATTAATCCTTGTATTTTTTGAATAAAAAAAAATCACACCTGAAGTCTGATCAGTGATTTCATTTTGAAATATTTACTTACTAAAACAGAGTTTAAGAGAATGACAAGACAAGCCACACTCTGGGAGAAAATATTTGCAAAACACCACCTGATAAAGGACTTGTGTTCAAAATATACAAAGAACTCTTAAAACTCACCAATAAGAAAACAAATAACCCAATTACAAAGTGGGTAAAAAATCTGGACAAACACACCTCACACCAAATAAGATATGAAATGTTGTTAAGTGCTGTCAAATTTGTTCTGACTCACAGTGACCCTATGTACAATAGAATGAAACACTGCCAGGTCGTGCATCATCCTCACAATCGTTGCTATGTTTGAGCCTATCATTGCAGCCACTGTGTCAATCCATCTCATCAAGGGTCTTTCTCTCTTTCGCTGACCTTCTATGGTGCCAAGAGGTGACTAGGAGGCTGACAGTTCCAGGCAGAAAAAGGAGCAGACTGTTGCCTCAGCAATGAGAAACACCATCCTGCCACCCCATGCTCATTCATTCATTCATTTGGCCAACAAGATCTACTGAGCACCTACCATGTGTTCAAGCAGGGAACGAGATGCCTTCCTGCAACAGAGACTCTGGTAAAGCAAACTATGCATACACATGTTAAATAAATACAACTATGTTCATCACTATGAGAGAAAATAAAAAGAGATATGACAGTTATCCAGAGAGGAGGGGGCCGCAACCAGTGATGTCCTAAGAAAGTGACATCACTTCCCTATATCCCTCCCAAGAATAAAAGGCCTGATCTGATCATGAGGAAACATCAGATTGATCCTCACCCTACAAAATGAAAGCTCTGTTCTCTTTTAAAAAAAAAAAAAATTATAAATGACATGAAGTAAAGGGAAATACTGAG
This sequence comes from Trichechus manatus latirostris, assembly GCF_000243295.1. NCBI lineage: Eukaryota > Metazoa > Chordata > Mammalia > Sirenia > Trichechidae > Trichechus > Trichechus manatus. The sequence continues at coordinate 20,960,490 of NW_004443937.1, forward strand.
GAACTATTCCAGACTACGGGAGATTGAAGAGATATGAAAACTAAATACAACACGTGATCCTACGTAGGATCCTGGAAGAAAAAGGGAAAAAGAGGCATTGCTGGGGCAACTGGCAAAATTTCAGTGAGTCATTAATGATTCAGATGAATGTTAACAATAAAGTATAACAAGCTGAAGATGAAACAGTAGAGTTTGATGGGTCAGATGAAGATAACAGCTAGATGGAACGAGACTTCAGTTAGAACGGTTAGAAAAAGTTTGCCAAGAAAGAAACCATGCTGAAAATGAAGACAAAAATGACAATATAAACCCAATTAAAGCAAGATAGATGTTTTTAAAGCCCCAGGATTAAAATGGATGCCTTAAAGATATGATTCAAGGATGCCTTGAGAAAGTTTGCTGGTGGACTTTGTAACTCTTTCTGATGGGTTCCCTGTAATTACTAATACTGTACATTTTTGAACAAGATGTGTGTGTAACAAATCGCCAGGTCTTTTCTCCTACAGAGACTCTGGGTTGGTTTGAACTATCAGTCTTTCAGTTAGCAGCCGAGGGCTTAACCAGGGCTCCTTAAATATAAGGACTAAAAAATATCCATAAGTATCCATGGGATTTAGCAACATGAACATCATTAGGGACCTTAGCCAAGATCAGCTTCAGTGGCACGTGTAGTAGAGACAGCAGACTGGGTTGGAGAACAAACAGAGGCTGAAAATGGGAAATTGTTTTGTGATGATAACTCTCAGGAGAAGTCAGGCTAAAAGGGGAGGGTATGCACCCTAAAGAAACTTTTTGATGTGTATGTGATTTTTGTTTGTTTGTTTGTTTAATGGAGCAAAGTAAAGAATACCTTAGTGCCGATTAGAAAGATCTAGTAGAGAAGGAAGAGCCCTGGTGACACAGTGGTTAAAGCATCAGTTGCTAACCAGGTCAGCGGTTCAAACACACCAGAAGCTCCTCGGCAGAAAGCTGTGGCAGTCTGTTTCTGTAAAGACTACAGCCTCAGAAACCCTATGGGGCAGTTCTACCCAGTCCTATAGGGTCATTATGAGTTGGAATCGACTCAACAGCGGTGGGTTTGATTTGGTTAGTAGAGATGGAGAGATTGACGATTTAGGGAAAAGCAGAAATAACTATTTGAGTTAGGTTCCCAAAAAGGGAACAGGAAGATGTAGAGAAACACGGACAGGATGTCTTCAGTTTTCTCTGGGCAGTACATGAAGAAACGTCATTTACCGAGAATGGAGGAGAGAAGTGCAGGAAAGGAACGAGGATAAGGTATGAAACTGCCACAGTGAAAAGTGAAGAAGGAGCTGACTAGAGAAATACAGTAAGGTTGCAATATAGCATGAGGGTCCTGATGAGGTTGGTAATTAAAAAGAGTATTTAAATCATATGAGAAAGGGGTTGTATTTATTCTACAGACTATTAAATCAATACAACCATGTGAACACATCTTTATACAAAATTTTCCTTTACACAAAGTCATTGTAACCATACCAGCAAAATGGGTAGACAACCAATCAAAATACAAAAAAACTGCAAAATCACACGTGCTTAAAAATTAAAATGAATTCATTTGAACCACATGACAAACCATTTATCACAAAATGTGAAAGGGGGAGCTGACACAAGCAGTCAAGGAACACTAAAAATATGACAAACCAAATCCAGTACCCTATCCACTACCACAGTTTTCTACTGTCACCTCCAAAGAGTTTTTTGAAACCAGAGTGTCATGGTCCCACAAGGTCCTGTTGGAATTTCCTGGCAGCCCCAAGGTGTTTCCAGTTTCAGTTTTAAAAATTCTACTTTAGGGGAAAATCAAGTTTTTGCTCCCACTATTACTTTGGTATTTCTATTTACTACCTATCCAACCAAATGTACTCTTCTCCTGGCACGTTTCTTCAGACCTAAGTGTTTAAATATACCCACCTATATCCCCAAAAGATACCCTGTTGTCTTAGTTATCTAGTGCTGCTATAACAGAAATACCACAAGTGGTTGGCTTTAACAAAGAGAAATTTATTCTCTCACAGTCTAGTAGGCTACAAATCCAAATTCAGGGTGCCAGCTCCAGGGGAAGGCTTTCTGTCAGCTCTGGAAGAAGGTCCTTGTCATCAATCTTCCACGGTCAAGGAGCTTCTCAGCACAGGGACCCTGGGTCAAAGGACACACTATTGTCCTGGCTCTTGTTTCTTTGTGGTATGAGGTCCCCATGTCTCTCTGCTTGTTTCTCTCTTCTATATCTCAAAAGAGATTGACTTAAGACACAATCTAATCTTGTAGATTGAATCCTATCTCATTAATATAACTGCTGCTAATTTCATCTCATTAACATCATAAAGGTAGGATTTACAATACATAGGAAAATCACATCAGATGACAAAATGGCAGACAATCACATAATACTGGGAATCATGGCCTAGCCAAATTGATTCATTTCTGGGGAACACAATCCAGTCCATTAACACCCGTCTTACCGATATTGTTGTTATCCTAAGAGAATCAACAGTGGAATGTTTGAATAGGTACCATAAAACAGGCCCAATTTCTCCTGTAATAAAGCCCTGGGCCTGAGCAGAAAAGGTTGTGCAGACATTTTCAATAATCTTAGCTGCCATGTGGTTCACAACACGTTCTTCCTAGAGAAAGAAACAGACAACACAAAGATTAAAACAGTATTATTTAGTATGAGATACATACATGTCACCACTTCATAACTATTGCAAATAACGGCCTGATAACAAGATGTGAGTTTAGCATTTTCAGAGGTGTGGTGACTCCTTCAGGCTACTACGAAACTATTAAAAAGCAGAATCATTTGGTTATTTACTAACCTAGCATAACATCTGGATCCACAATCAACACCCATGAAAGCAGCAGTTAAGAAATCAAAAGATGCATTGCACTGGGCAAATCTAATGCAAAAGACCTCTTTAAAGTGTTGAAAAGCAAAGATGTCGCCTTGAAAACTAAGGTGTGCCTGACCCAAGCCATGGTATTTTCAATCACATCATATGCATGCGTAAGCTGGACAATGAATAAGGAAGACTGAAGAAGAATTGACGCCTTTGAATTGTGGCGCTGGAGAAGAATATTGACTATACCATGGACTGACTACCAAAAGAACAAACAAATCTGTCTTAAAGAAGGACAACCACAATGCTCCTTAGAAGGAAGGATGGCGAGACTAAGTCTTACATACTTCGGACGTGTTGTCAAAATGTTCAGACTGCTCCTATATTCACTCTACTCAATGGGGAAATAAAATGCTTCATCTGTTTGGCAAACTGTAAAAGAATAAACTGGGCATGCCTAAGCACTCAATTCAACTCCTCCCTCTTTTCCCTTGGACGTGAGTGAGGCCTGCCCACTCAGAGATGTCCTCTCAAATCTTCACTGTAAGTCTTACCTGAGTAGGTGCCCCACATGGAAAACACTATTTCTGGGAAACTAATGTTCCCTAAAGTAGCCCTTGTGGCACAGTGGTTAAGCACTCAGCTGCCAAACGAAAGGTCAGTAGTTCAAACCCACCAGCTACTCCGCGGGAGAAAGATGTGGCGGTCTGCTTCCATAAAGATTACAGACTTGGAACCCCTATGGGGCAGTTCTACTCTGTCCTACAGGGTCACTATGAGTCGGAATCAGCGCGACAGAAGTAGGTTTGGTTTGGTTTGAAGGTTCCCTAATGTGAAGGTCCACATATAAGCTAAGTCCTCCACCCCAGCTTTCATTAGATACAAATGTTTGACATATTCGTCACACATGCCTTACTAAAGAGCAATTAATAAGTAATTACTTATTGCTCAGTAAGTTCTGAACCTTTCCCCTGCACACAGGGAGGAAAGGTGCTATTTATGGGGGGCCTCTCAAATACCCGTCTATTTTAACTGTCAGTCGATCCTAGAAGATTCATTCCTAGTACTGAAAAACCACAACTATTTTAGCAGCTTGGTTGGAAAGGGGTTGTGTGTCATCCCTGTGCCCTATAAACTCAGTGAGGCTGTCAGGCCAATTCAAATTGCTATTACCTTAAACGAGCTACCTTAGTCCCTCTGGGATTTCCTGTGGGACACCACACAAGCAGTAAGATTGGTGCTATCTTCTGCTTAATTAAGTCTTTAGAAGGGATCATGGGACTAAACTAATACCTATCATTTTAATCAAATACCTATTTCATCATATCATGAGAATAAAAGCTATGATGATTAGAAAAAAATAGCTAGGCTTTTTAATGAAGCACTGTACTATGTTTTAATGGTATTAAGTAGATCTAATGCATTGTAGGTAGTCTTTAAAAAAGAAAACCTCACTGCCAATATAATTTTAATTAGCATGCCTACTTTTTCCAATAAAGAATACCAAAATTAACATTTAAAATGTTGACATTAATTATTTTCACATCAGTTATTTAATAAAAGTATAATTTTTCCTCTGAAGTCTTCAAGGTACCTGGAACTTATTTTACATAGCTTATTGTTTTAGTAGGAGCCCTGGTGGTGCAGCGGTTAAGAGCTCGGCTGCTAACCAAAAGGCTGACAGTTTGAAGCCACCAGTGGCTCCTTGGAAACCCTACGGTGCAGTTCTACTCTGTCCTATAGGATCACTGTGAATCAGAATCGACTTAAAGTAACTCCTTGAACCAAGAAAATAGGATTTCCATTTCTTGCAATGTAGTGAGCTAAATGCCTGGACAACTGTACCCATCTGAAAATAGTACATATAAAACAAATAAATAAACCTTAAGAGCATTCATGTGCTAGCACCAAATTCTTAGGCCAGCAACTTTGACGTAGGTAAAAACCCTGAGAGGTTCCCAAAGAACTGCAGCTGGCTTTTGGCTGAAGAACATTTGCCCAAAAGGGGGACAGAAAATGAGAGGCAAAGGTGAGAGTCCAAACAAGTGGGAAGTCAAATGAAGACTCCCCACCAGTCTGAGCTGGGGGCTGAGTGTGTATGTAATAGGATAGAACAGTCAAAGGAATATGAAAATTTACACAGAAAGCCAACCAATATTAATCCTTGAAAAGGGCATTACTACTGGTATTTTACCAATGCTTACATGCCAAACCCAGAAAAGCCAGACTCTAGAACCTCCCCTACAATACACCTGCCATAGGAGAAGAGAAGGAGCAAGCCTTACCTTTGCAGTGAAAATGTCACCCTCTGTGCGCTTCTTAAAGGAGCCCTGGGGGCACAGTGGTTAAGAGCTCAGCTGCTACCAAAAGGTCAGCAGTTGGAATCCACCAGCTGCTCCTTGCAAACCCTATGGAGCACTTCTACTCTGTCCTATAGGGTCGCTATGAGTCACAATCAACTCAACAGCAACAGGTTTGGTTTTGGTTTGGTGGCACAATGGAGCCCTGGTGGCACAGTGGCTAGGATCTTGGCTGCTAACCAAAAGGTCAAAAGTTCAAATCCACCAGCTACTCCTTGGAAACCATATGGGGCAGTTCTACTCTGTCCTATAGGGTCACTACAAGTCAGAATTGACTCAACAGCAATGAGTTTGGTTTTGTTTGGGTGTGCTTCTTAACACATCAATTATCTAGATGCTCTACTCTACTCAGTGCTAGCTCAGGACCCATTCTCAAAGGCAACTGGCTCACTTCAAGACACATTAGGTAGCTCCACACTTGATAAGCCTTTTATGGATTCTACTAATAATAGCATTCATAAAACTATGTATCTTTTTGAATTGTCAGATTCATAATGATGTCGAAGAGGGAAAAAATGCATTGCATCCTTCCTGTTCCACACACGTTGTCTACCTTGACTGCAGAAAAGCAAGGGGAATCGTGAGTACCCACAAAGAGTCCTGATGGTGACGGCACACACATTTATTAGGAAGATTAAACTTGAACCTAACAATAAAAGAAAATATAACTGTAAGTCTTATCTCTTACCAAATAGTAAGAATTTTAATTCACTTCTCTTCTTGTTTTAGGAAATGCTGAAAACAAATACATATAATGGCTAACATCTCTAGTGCTTTTTAATTCACGACCAGTCTCTTCCAATTAAACACATAAGCAATTTACCACTGGTTTTCTCAAGAAGACAAAGAGCTCTAATTAAAAATGAAATTAAATATAATTTAATGTAGTTTAAAGTAGAACTGCCCCAGCTAACTGGCCTACACAAGGATTAAACCCATAATTTTGGCTTCACTGACAGTGTAAACAATTGACCGCACATATGCACAAGAACAGCTGGTGGATTCTAACTGCTGACCTTTTTGTTTAGCAGGCAAGCTCTTAACTACTGCACCACCAGGGCTCCTATATGAAACCAAATGGTCAACAACTACCCTAAAGCAAAGATTCTCGAGAAGGTAAGGGGGGCGGGGGGGTCAGGGAAACTAGATAGCTAGAAATGGAACCACGAGAATGGAATTAATGAGAATGTTGACACACTGTAAAAAATGTAACCAATGTTACTGAATAATCTGTGTAGAAATTGTTAAATGGCAACCTAATCTGCTGTGTAAACTCTCACCAAAACACAATATTATTTAAAAAAAAAAAAAAGAAACACCAATCAATCTAATGTTTAGCAGTACACTGGTGGCACAATGGTTAAGCACTTAGCTGCTAACCAAAAGGTCGGAGGTCTGAACCCACCAGCAGCTCCACGGGAGAAAAGACCTGGTTATCTGCTCCCATAAAGACTACAGCTTAGGAAACCTAATGGGGTAGTTCTACTCTGTTGTATAGGGTCGGAATCAACTCCACAGCACACAACAACAACAATACAAAGATAGAAACACTATAAAGAAAAACTTGGGAATGTTTATCCCCAAAGTAAGAATAGTGTTTACTCCTTAAAGGAATAAAATGGAATCCAATAAGGACAGAGACGACACCTCCAGGCTACCATCCATCTCACTTTTTTTTTTTTAAAGAAGTGTCACTGTGTGCAATACAGTCTGTGTATTTTTAACTACATATACATTTTATATATTCTCCCATGAGGTGTATTTCACAATAAAAGAAATTACATTCAGAAATATCAGCAGGGGCTGAAAAAAGTGTTAATTATGTCAAAAAAATTTAAAAACTGTTAAAGACTTAAAAATTGTCCTAAATGCATTAGACATTATGTCCTAAACGCATTAGACAAATTTGCTATTTAAAGAACAGCTATAATCGAAACCCTGTGGGCAGTTCTACTCTGTCCTATAGGGCCACTATGAGTCAGAATCAACCCAAAGGCAATGAGTTTATAATCGAATTCTTTTTTCTAAGGATAACCAAACCAAACTCATTGTCACTGAGTTGATCCTGACTCACAGCAACCCTGCAGAAATCCAACAACAATCATCCCCCAATCTATCCGTTTTGTAGGGACAATGCTAGTGCATATGCTACCAAAGCACGTACTTACCTGCTTTTCAAACATACAAACATAAAACGTTCAGAAATTATTGTGTTCTGGACTCTCCCCTCTTTATGAAAAATACACAAAATTTGCCATACATACCAAGACAATAAAAAGCAAGTGTATTACTAAAATACAAAACTATGGCACTATTTTATAATTATTAGCAGTAATAATTTATGTAATTAATAACAACAGTACATGGATATCAAACATCGTTCATACTACATATCCAGTGAAAATCATTGTGGTCGCCATAAGCAGGGAGGTACTGGATACAAGATAAAACTTCAGAGATTAGAATTAATCATATTTTACTAGGCAATCACTTAAGTTTTAAAAATTAAAAGATAAAAGGTTTTTCAAATTTCTTTTACCCTTGTAAAGGGGATCCCAAAACGACTTTTTTCTCCTTTAAGTTCCTGTATTTTTTTTCTTTTGCATTTATTTACATATTCCACTCTATGCAGTGAAATCTGTGAGAGCCAGAACACGACAGGAGTGTCTTGGTTTTCCAGGTCTTGCAAGCTTTCCGTCTTTGACAGGGTACAGTCTTACCACTTTTCTATCACGCTTTAGAAATGGAAAATATTTGAGATTTCCTTCTCTGACACGTTTCCACCTTACACAGGTTCTGGTTTTCACAGGTTTTACTGTATTTTTATCTCCCACAATAGGGGAGAGCTGTGAGTGAGGAGGAATTTCACCTGGTTCATCTCTGTGTTCCCAAGTATGTCTTGCTTGAGGCCTTGCATGATAGACCCAAATATGTCTTTTAACTCAAAGTGAAAATGACTCAATTGTCATATTACTGATAAAACAGGATTTAGTTCCTTCATTCACATCCCATAATGACAACTGACTCTTCAACCTACAGGCAAGGAAGTATTCAAAACCCATTTCTGGATCACTAGGGGAAGGCCTTGGAGAGCTTTTCTACACTTCGAGCATCACGCCATTACCATATAACGCAGGGAATAATTAACTCAAAAGGAAGATGTTTATCTTGATTTTTTTTTCATTTCTTAAGAAATGTTTCTAGCCTATGGCTTTGCCTTGGGTGAGACAATGTCAAATAGTCTAAAGCAAACAGAAAAATGCCAACTTTTTAGGTTGTTTACTAAATCCTTTACATAGTTACACGTAGGAGTTGCACATATATGAGTTGGCTGGCTGGCCAGCCACTGATTTTCAGCCCTTAGCAACTGCATGAGAAATGAGGTGAATAAATTGAAAATTCACATCATATAATAAATACAACTTAATATTAAAATCAACATATAACTAGTGGAAGCTTTCCTGTTTCAGAATCTCAAAATGGCAACCTGACAAGATAATCATGGGGTGTTTGAGGCTCTCAGTGGCTTACTCTGATAAAGGCAAAATCTCTGCATATACCTGGCTTACTAAACTTGTTTTACCAATAACTTACAAGGGGGGCTAATTAAAAGTATGTTATAAAAAGTAAATTATGTTGCTTATATTTGCCATCATCTCTTTAAAAGCAAGACACTGAAACAAGAGTTCATTTTTACACTTGCTCCATTGTGGGTCATTTGCTCACTGTGGCTTGTCAGGATTATTTAAATTCAGGAGCAATACTTGGTTGACAAGCCTCTGGACTGCTGCAGGCTACTCTCCTCACACAGCGCCTGAAGGGTTATTACAATTGAGTGTGTCTACAGAGGACAACAAAGAAGCTTACCCCTTCCCGAAGGCACCTCATTAGCACCGTGTATGCAGCCAAGGGAACAGCCCAGCATTCTCTAGGGTTCTTTTTTTTGTCTTCCTAAAATGAAGTGGAAGGAAAGGCGGTGAAGCTAACAGCACAAAAGATATTTACCCATTCAAGAAAAAGGCAGAGCTTCAAAACTACAAACTATCTAAACTTAATACTCCTCTGAAAGCACTGCTTACTACTTGCCAATTACGACCTGATCACGGGTATTTTGACTACATAGTACAGACATTTCTTCTACTTCTCATTATATTACACACAATGCTGAGATCCTCTCATCAGAAGCTAGGTAACAAAATTGACAAATGACAATATGATCTGATGGACAGAGAAATCACTTTATTGATAATTGTAGGTGATAATATAGATATCCCCACCTAAAAATATGACGTTATCCAGAATGATTTGAAAGCACAGAAGACTCAGCTGTGAGTAATATCTCAAGACAATACACAAGTCAAAGGTAGTATGTTACCTATTAAGACAGTGTGCTAAATAAAAATAAGACAATGTGGTTAGGAGGTGCACTGAATTTAATGGCATCAGCAGTAATTCTCTCACACGAGATTAACCAAATCCGTGTAATAGCCACGAGGACACTCCTGCAACCTATCAAATACAATCACAAAATAAACCAGGTGCCACACAGAAAGGTGGAAAAAAATTACTCTTTTCAACACAAAAGACATTAGGTTTTATTTGTGAAATATTTCTTTAACTTTTAGGTTGTCCAGACTGGTGCATTACTGATCCCAAAGCATTTTATTCCCATGATGAGAATTAGGACCCTTTAAAACTATACCCTCATCATGAAATTCCACATATGGTCACACCCTGGATATTTTCACCATCAGGAGCTGCTCCAATTCAGAAATCACTAATTCAGCACCCAAAATAACTTCCAAATACAACTTGTTTTCCTCCCTGCTCACTTGTTCATCTACTCCTACCACAACACCTTTCTTTACCATTTACCGGACTCTGGTCCTCCGACTCCTCTTCTTTTCCCGAGTCCATTACCTGCCCTCCCTCCCAGCCACTTAGAATCCCTGGTACATCATCTAATCACTCCTGCGGAAATCTGAAGTACTTTTCCCTTTGACCTTCCCTTTATCCTTGTGCAGGGAAACGCCAACCTCGGGAAGCCAGCCGTTTGTTTTCTCTAGGCCTGCACTCTCAGGCAGCTGGGCTCCTAAAGAAGGTGAAGCCACAGAACAGAGAACATCCATTACACTGGATGATTAGCAGCCTCAGGGGAACTTCAACCTCTCAGTCCAGGCCTACAATGTTTCTAATTCATTCTCCAAAAGGACTGTTTCAAACCCTTGAGTGTTCCCACCACCTCACCTACTTTCCTCCTTCACAGAGATAATGAAAGGCAGCATATAGAACTACAAATTTCCCTACACCTGAAGCCATCTGCTACTTCCACCTGGTGGTTATAACAGGACAGGCTCCTCCAATCCTTCCATTTGGCCTCAGGATCCCGTCCAGTTCTGACTTCTTTAGGCCATTAGGTTATGGATGATCCCCTACTGCTCCTAAATTTTGTCTCTACTGGATCCTTTCTGCCACCACATGAATAGGCTCAATGTCTCCCATTGTAAAAACAATGTCCCCTCCTTTCCCTTTCACAACCAAATCTCTCTTTACACTGATTTTCTCGGTTTCCTGGTCTCCAACTCACTCCTTAACCCACCTAATCTCAATTCTGTCCCCATCACTCCAGGTAAAGTAAATAAATACGTAAAAGAGCCTTTGTGGAGTCATCAGTGACTTTCATGTCATTCAATCCAATGGACTCTTTTAGTCCTCTTTCTTGGACCTTAAGCTATATTCAGCACCCCTGACTCCTCCCTTCTTGAAATACCCACTTCTCTCTCCTGACTTTGTTCCTACTTTGCTTGCTCTCATTAGGTTCTCAGAATCCTCTCTCATATTCTCCAATCTATTCACCACATTTAAACAAAAGTTGTCTTTTCACATAAAATCACATTACATCATCACCCGGCTTAAAACTCTAATGACTTCCCCTTGCTTTTAGGACCTAGATCAAGACATCCAACTGGACCAACGAGCCCCCTTCATGATTACGTCCTTGCCAGGCTCTCCAGCCCTGCCTCCTTGCTCACTTCCCCCGTCCCAGTGGCCTTGATGCAGTTCCAAGGAAAAGTCATTCATGCATGGAAAAAGTATCTACTATGTTCCAGAAACTCTTCTCATCAGTGGCCATGACAGATCAATTTTCTCCCTAAATAGTGCTTAGTGTGGGACAGACATAAAGGAGCAAAGAAATTAAATACATGAGTCAATCTAATGATGGGTGCTGTAATGAAAAACACAGCAGGACACAGTGTTAGAGGAAGACTGCAGATGCAGTAGCTCCATGTGTAGCCAGGGAAAGCCTCTCTGAAGGGATCCCTTTGAGCAGAAAATAAATCTAAGCATGAGGGGCAGGGGGAGGATATTGCAAATAGGAGGAAGATCTAGAAAATCTCGTGTAATGGTGCTGAGGCAGAGGCACGGCATAGTGGGTTTGAGGAAATGAGGGAAGTCACGGAGGCTGGAAGGAGCAGGAGGGCAGTGAAAAATGAGGTCAGACAGGTAGTGGCGAACCAGCCAAAGAGGGCCTAACCGACAACTAAAGGGACCTTGGCTATGACTGAGTGAGAGAAGCAGCACTAGAGGGCTCTGAGCGGAGGAGTGACACTGCCAGTCTGCTGTGGGTTTTAACAGGCTCATTCTTGCTTGAGTCTGGAAAACAGACTTTAATGGAGACAAGAGCAAAGCAAGAGAATTTCTGGGAGTTCTCCCAACAGTTCGGGTGAGAGATGATTATGGACTGGACAAAATAAGAACACTTACACTCAAGGTATTAGGTATCCTCGACAAAAGAAAAAATGCCTAAACGTATAGTTCTGTCTCGTAATATCTTCTGTAGAATCATAATCTGGCCTTCTGTCTTCAAGCTTGTAACCTTAAGGTGTTACTAGAAAGCCAACAGGACAGGACTAAAGCCTGCAAAGGATATTCTGATACATAGTATATAACACCATCTCAGGTCAGTCCCAGTAGGTCAGCACTCATCTGAGATTTTAACGTTTACCTATATTCAAGTGACAAATCCACAAAAGCTTGCATATCTCCTGAGAAGTTATTTTTGTAGATCAGTAACATAACTTCCTTTACTGGTCTGCTATCACAAGGGGCGGTCAGGGCCTAGATGTACAAACTAAAACCATAAAAGTCTTAGAAGAATAAGCAGGAGCAACACCGTCAGGACTAGCTTTCAACAACAGATTACATAATATAATAACAAAAGACAAAATAAATGAGACATCATAAAAATTAAAAACTTTTGTTCATCAAAAGATTTTACCAAAAAAAGTGAAAAGACAAGCTGCTGACTGGGAGAATATGTTTGGAAATCATATATCTGACAAGACTTTAATAACCAAAATATATACAAAATATCGACAACTTAACAACAAAAAGACAAATAACCTAATCATAAAATGGGCAAAGGATTTGATTAGACATTTTACCAAAGAGGACATTCAAATGGCCGCCAAACATATGAAAAGATGCTCAGCGTCATGAGAGATGCAAATCAAAACCACAATGAGACACCACTTCACTCCCACTAGGATGGCTAAGATAAAAACATACACACACACACACACAAAAAAAAAATAATGAATATTGGTGAGGATGTGGTGAAACTGGAACCCTTACCCATTGTTGTGGGAATGCAAAATGGTACAACAGATGTGGAAAACAGTGTGGTGGTTCCTCAAAAAACTAAAAATAGAACTACCATATGACTCAGTAATTCCACTCCTACGTATACACCCAAAAGACCGAAAGCAGAGACTCAAAAAGAGACCTGTATACCAATGTTCACTGCAACACTATTCACAAGAGCCAAACGGTGGAGCAACCCAAATGTCCATCAACAAATGAATGGATAAACAAAATGTGGTACATACAGTCAATGGAATGCCACTCAGCCAGAAGGAGAGAAGTCTTGATACATGTTAATAGTATGGATGGAGCTTGAAGACATTATGCTGAGAGAAATAAGCCAATCACAAAAGGACAAATATTGTATGACCTCACTTATATAAAAAGTCAAGAAAAGGCTAATGTATAGAGACCAAAGTTTATTAGTAGTTATCAGGGGCAGGAGGGTGTGGGAAAAGAAGGCTAACAGTGATAGAAAAAACAAATTGATTAAGGGTAGAGTTGCACAGCCAATTATTGTACTTGCTGTCAATAAGCTGGACACCTATAAAAAGTTGAACTGGCGAAAGTTGTGTGACAGATATATTCAAAACAACGACGACAACAAAAAAGCAGCTGCTGAGACTGCTTATGTACAACCAAACATCTCACTGAATCTGGCTCCTTGGTTTGGAGGTTTAGGGTCATGATTTCATGGGACATCCCACTTAATTGGCTTAATAATGTGTTTAGTGCTTCTGTCCTATCTCCTAGTTCGTTTCCTAGTGCCTGGGGTCTTAAAAGCTTGCAAGCGGCCATCCAAGGCACAACAATTGGTCTCTATTCACCTGGAGCAACAGAGGAAGGAGGAGAGTCAAGATTAGGAGGAGGATATAAAAAGTGTGGCTAATTGCCTCCATGAACAACTGCTTCCTTTGCCATGAGACCAGAAGAACTGGATGGTGTCCGACTATCATAACTGAATATTTTCATCAAAGATTCCATAGAAGAATCCTGATCAAAATGGAGAAAATACAGAATAGAATTTCAAGTTTTCATGGACTCTAGACTTTCTGGAGTCATGGTGGATAAACCCCTGAAACTAATGCCCTGAGATAATCTTTAAACCTACCAAAAATACCCCCTGAAGTCATCTTAAAACCAAATAATAGTTTAGCTTAACTAGTAAAGCAGTTTGCCTTTAGCATTGTGCTCTTTTAAGAACTACCTATATGGGATCAAACTGACAACAGCAACTCAAAAGATTAGATGGGAACTTTAGGGGGCACTGAGTTTATGTTAATGAGGGAGGAAAAAGTCAGAAAAGGAAAGTGAGAATGGCTGTACAACTCGAAGAATGAAATCAATGTCACTAAATTGTGCATGTAGAAACTGTTGAATTGGTGTATGTTTGCTGTGTATATTCTCAACAATAGCAAAATAAATAAAATTTAGTTATTAAAAAAAAAAGGCAAGAAAATGAGATGAGAAGCTAAAGCAGAAATAACTGCAGGTTCATTGTGAAGTGTGGCTAATGGTGGCAGGCTGATAAGCTGCAAGCAGGAGGAGCCCAAGGTGATGTGGTATCCCATTTAAATCTGACAAGTGACTTATCAACTCAGCTCCTTATAAAAATACACAAAGACTGTGCTGGCAGAAGGCTGAGAATTTAGAGACCTGCAAAGCACAAAAGGGAAAAGAGACTGAATTTTCCAGAAAAGGCAAGAAAAAATTCTGGAAAGCCCCAAAGGTTCTCAAAGTGTCTGGCACGTGGGTTTGGGTGTCCTCCCTAATTGGGAGGATAAGGCTCCTAAAATTCCCAGTGGGTAGGAAAATTGTAGTTAGGGCACAGAGGTCAGGAAAAAAACTAATAAAGACTAGATAAATAGTTTTAATCTCATCAAAATAAAACAATAATGTTAGTACACACACACAAAAAAAAAAAAAATGTGGTCAAATGAATCATTCCTTTATTAAAAGAGCCTAGCTTAAGTCCAATTAAGTAAGTACCAAAAAAATTATTTAGATCTACTTTCAGAAACAAGTAAGACTACATACTGTATGATTCCATTTACACAATATTCTAGAAAATGCAATCTAATCTATAATGATAGAAAGCAAATCAGTGGTTACAAGGAGAGCAGGAAGGTGTGAGAGGGAAGGATTACAAAGGGATTGAGGAAATTTTTGAAGGTGATGGATACGTTCATTATCTTGATTGTGGTGACAATGTCACAGGTGTGTACACATATAAAAATGTATCAGATGGTTACCTTTAAATGTGTGTAGTTTATTGTATGTCAATTATACCTCAAGCTGAAGAAGAAAGAAAAGAAAAAAAAAAGACAACAAAAACAATTAGACTAGATTTCCATTCCTTGCAAGACAGCACACAAGTTACCAAAGCACTCTTCTGATGAAAACATCAGTTGACAACATTTTTAAAAGGCATCAAAGATCTGACCAGAAAACAAAGAGCAATCAAACCAAATATTAGACAACTAAGCACAAAAGGGTAAACTGAGCTGGCTTTTACCCTGAAGGCCTGAAAATTTGGAAAACTTTAGCTTTGATGTCAAGGCCTTGAGGGGAGGGCCCAGGGTATTGGTAAAGAAGAAATAAACTCTCTGGTCCCACTCCCAAGGAACTGCAAAGAAAACAAACTTTCTCAAAACATGGCACACAATGGTACATCACACAAAGGAATGTTCCACTACATGAAAAGGAAAGGAAAGAAGGGAGGGAGGATAAAGAGAGGGAGAAAGAAGCTATATGTATTAATATCTCCAAGTTACACTATTAAGTTAAAAAAAAATAAGCTGTTACCTGTTGTATAAAACAAGCCCTATAAGTAAAATAGTAATCAGAGTGGTTACTTATAGGAGAAGAAGGCAGTGGGAGACAAAGATAAGAGACTTTTCCCTGTATACCTTTCTTTACCTCCTAGTTTTCTAGCCTAATGAATGAATGTGCTGTCACTTCAAAATATAAAATTACCTAAGAATAAATCCAACCTAAGATAGGTGTACAAGAGTTTTATGAATAGAATAAAATAATAAAAACACTTACAAAAACAAATATATGGGGAGTAACACCATTTTTCATTCATTGGAGGAACTAATTTATAAAGATATCAATACTTTCCCAATTGATATACACATTTGGTACAATTCCAAACTTGTATTGGAAGACTCAGAATCATAAAACTATCAGTTCTTCACAAATTGATATGCAGTCAGTGGAGTTTTTTTTTTTTTTTTTTTTAAAGCAGAGTGTTTTGCAGAATTGGACAAGCTGATTCTAAAATTTATTCTGACATGGGACTGGCCAGAAATAGCCAAGACATATCTGAAAAAGAAGAACAAGGAGGAGAGATTTGCTGTACCAGTTATCAATGCTAATTATAAAGCTACCTTATTTAAAATACTGGTGCTTAATAACAATTATGGTAGTTGTCTTAAACTGATGATTGTCCAGAAAGTTAGTTTAATTTAGATACTAAGGATACTGAAGTTATGTAATATTTAAGCAAGTTCTAGAAATGAAAACCTAAGAAATTCAATGAGAAAACTTTTGATTAACTTATAGATTGTTAGCATTTATTTAAAATTTTCTGAATGTATGGCATCAATAACCCATAATTTATATCTATTCAATATTCTTTTTAAAAAAACACACACATTTAATGAAATGTTAAGTTTTCCCTATTGAATTCTATCGCAACTTCCATATCGTTGCTTTAGAAACAAGAAATCAAATATCGCAGCCACAGATGCCCATGGCCACATTAAAAGACATATTTGCACAAAGTAGTGTTTCACACTGATATGGAACTTTTATACTGGGAGAACCAATGGCTTCCTCTTACTGGAAGGAATCAAATATGGTAGCAACCTAGGGCATACTTTGGAGCCATTCTGTTTTAAAGTAAGTCCTAAGAATTTCCTATACCTTAAAGGAAATGAGGCACTGCGAGGTAAGGAATTAGGGAAAGAGGAAGACACACAGGGTGACACAGAGAGAAAGACAGAGAGACACCGAAAATTTCTCCTAAGTTCCTTAGGCATGCTCTAAGGGGCAAAGTCAAAAAACTTTTATAGGATATTAATACTTGTCAGTCAGGATGTGTCAGAACATGTCAATAGGCAACAGAGTTAATCAGATAGTCTCACCTGAGTGGCTACAAGATATATCAGCTCTCCGAGGGTTGGTAAAAGGCACTGCTTTAATTTGCTGTTCCTGAAATTTTCCCTAATTAATTCAGTTAAGAGAGTAATTGCCTGAAAAGAGAAGTAAGTATTATTTCATGTGTTTCTCTCAATTATTAACCCATATATAAAAGGCAAGATACTCTACAAAATTCATATTCCGCTTTAAAGAACTAGTTTCCAAATTATTTCCAAACTATCACCCTTACTTCTGAAGAAAAAAAGAGTAACACTCTCATATGAAAGTGAAAATACATATGGTGAAAGAACTTAATTACATATAGCCCTCCGCATTTTACAAAGTACTTTCGCTACTATCACTGATCCTGTGATGCAACTGTTGCCAGATCTTTAAAGACAAGAAACTGAGGCACTGCAACAAATTATCGAACCCAGCAGAGAAGCAGAGAGTGCCGTGGGAGGGATGGCTAGTGTCAGAACTGGTAAAAAAAAGGTTGGAGAGTGCAGGTACATCTGACCTCCACCTCATAGCGGATCAGTTTTAGGCTGATGTAGATGGTAATTATCCTTCCCTCCCCTGAAGTCAGAGGAGGAGGTCTGAAACCACCACATTACATAAAGTATGCATTCTTTGTCTGCTTTCCTTCACTTAAGATAATGAATTTGAGATTTATCCATTACTGTGTGTGTATCAACAGTTCATTCCTTTTTATTGCTGACTAGCATTCCACTGTACATACACGCCATGATATGTGTAACTCCCACTATTGCACAGTTAATCTTCTATATAAAGTGCTTGACGAGAGAAGAAATTATGTGGCATCATATTAGCCTTTATAGCAGGCCACTTTTTCTATACACAATCTTACTTTTGTCTTGAACTTTACTGATAATCCACAGTATTACACTGAACCATCTGAAATTTCCAATGTTAAGCCACTTTTTACCTACAAAAACAGCAATTTCATAGGTTCAACCAACAAATTGAACTATAAAACTTGGATAAGTCAATACAGAATATGACTGAATATCTATAAAGAAAATATTTGTAAACATCATGATTTTTCACCTTCCTTCTAATTCATGAATTATTTCATACTGTAAACACTTGTGAAATAACCATAATTAATGATGTTCCTCTATTATATGATTAATGATAATATTAGCTTACAGGGGAAAAAGGACTCCCTAATTAAAAGATATTTCTATTAATCATTCATATAAGTCATAATTCACATATTTCCATATCTACCAATTCTGCATCATCCCAACCCACATAGTCTTTATACCACAGTTTTTAAAAAAAAGCTTTAACCCACTATGGCTTATGAAGAATATTCTAAACCAAATATATTATTAGAGTAGGTGTCATCTATAAGAACAAGATAAATTTAAAATTCACCAATAAGGACATAAGGTTAAAACATAAATGGAAAATAACTGTACTTATTTTAAAGCATGCTATTTGTTAGAACGAACAAATCTTGAAGTGTAAATTAAAATTTATTTCAAATGTCAGTAGATGGAGTAAACATACTTTTCCTTATTCCTCTGCTAACCAAAACTAAAAACCCTGCACATTATATATATTGTTTAAAAAAGAAAAGAAGACCCTAGAAGGTGAAGACAAGAAGGCAGACAAGCTACATACCTCAGTCCCAAAAAATGACACGGTGGTGATCTCCCTGCAATTTATTTTTGCCTCATATATCCTAGACTGGATGCTGGAGAAGCCATGAACCCAGAAACACCAAAAGGTGCAGACTATAAAGGTCCTTCAGGAGTGGAACCCTACCAAGACCAGAAAACTTTTAAACAGTAACAATCCTACTCCAGTCAAACACCACAGAAAAAAAAAAAAACTTCTGACTCCACCACAATTCATGTCAGCAAAGGCCAGGTGAGCAGCCTGGACTTTTATCCACGCAAGTCTGAAATAAAGTCCCTAAACATCGCAACAAGGTGGTGTCAGGGACTTTCATCTCTGCCAGTGGGTAAGAAGGCCCCAAATCTTGGGCTCTCAGCTTGAATGAGAAAAGACAACCAATGCACACACAAAACTGACATAATACAGTTGTGAGAATTATACAAGAAGAATTTTTAAGCAGTCATTATAAAAATGCTTCAATGAAAAATTACAAACACGTTTTAAACAAATAAAAAATAAAAACAAAGAAATAGAAAGTCTAAGCAAAGAATAATAGATATAAAGAACAAGAAAATACAGTAACATTCCGGACTGGAAGTCTTAACCAGGAGAAAATGTTAGCACTACCCAAAGTAGTTGAATCTACAGATTCAACACAATCCCAATTAAAATTCCAACAACATTTTTTACAGAAATGGAAAAACTAATCATCATCTTTATATGCAAAGGCAAGAGTCCCGAACCAGCCAAAGTAATTTTGAAGAACAACAAACTAGAAGGCCTCACATTTCCCAACTTCAAAACGTATTACAGGTGTCCCCCACTTTTCCAAAGTTCACTTTACGCCACTTTGCTTTTACAAAAGACCTACATTAGTATCTATTATCAGTAACCAAAAGAAATCTGGAAAGGATTTTCGCTCTTAAGCAAAAAGGTGAAAAGCGGAAATAGTGTTCAGAGTTTATTTTGCAGTGAGCTGTTAAAGAGGCAGCACGTACCGCAAGCAGGAAGAGTAGCATCGCAAAGCTCCTTTCCCAGGAACTATACTCAGCATCTCAGCATCAAGCTGCCATAGCTTTGAACTGTGTCTGTGAACATCTGTGCTTTATCTTGATTTATTCAGATATGATTTAGTGGGTTATTTTTTGGGTCTGGGAACGCTCAAAAAATTTTCCCATATAAATTAATGGTAATCACTTCTTCACTTTATGCCATTTTGGATAATGAAAAGCTTCATATGAATGCTCTACTTTCAGATAGCTGGGAGAACCTGTATACAGCAACAGTAATCAAAAAAACCTAGTACAGGTTTAATGATAGACAGACCAGTGGAACAGAATTGAGAGCCCAGAAATAAAACCATACATCTATCTATGGTCAACTTATCTTCGACAAAGGTGCTAAGTCCATTCAGCAGGGAAAGAACAGTCTCTTCGACAAATGGTGCTAGCAAAATTGGATCTCCACATGCAGAAAAATGAAGCAGGATCCATACCTCACACCGTACACAAAAACTAATTCAAAATGGATCACGGGCCTAAATAATAAAGCTAAAAGCATAGAGTTCTTGTAAGAAAACACAGGGATGAAACTATGAGACCCAGTCTTTTTTAATGATAGATTATCAAATACAACTACAAATGCACAAGCAACAGAAGACAAAATAGATAACTGGAACTTCATAAAAATTAAACATTTATGTTCATCAAAAGACTTTGTAAAAGGAATAAAAAGACAACCTACACCTGGGGAAAAATCTTCAGGAATGACATATCTGATAAGGGTCTAACATCCAAAATATACATAAAACTTCTACAACTCAACAAAAAGAAAAAAGACAATCCATTCAAAAAATGGGAAAAGGATAGGAACAGACACATGACCAAACAGGATATTCAAGTGACCAACACACAGATGAAAAGATGCCCACCATCATTAGTCATCAGAGAAACACAAATCAAAACTACACTGAGATACCATCTCACCCCTGCTAGAATGACAATGATCAAAAAAACAGAAAAAAACAAATGTTGACAAGGATGTGAGAAGATCAAAACCCTTATCCACTGTTGGTGGGATTGTAAAATGGTACAATCATTGTAGAAAACAGTATGTCAATTCCTCAAAAAATCAGATTTAGAAATATCATGTTGTTGTTGTGTACCATCAAGTCAATTTTGACTAATAAACACCCTGCTATGACAGAGTAGAACTGCCCCATAGGGTTTTCCAGGCTATAATCTTTACAGGAGCAATCTCCAGGTCTTTCTCCTGTGGAGCCATTGGATGGGTTCAGACTGTCAACCTTTCAGTTACCAACTGAGCACCTAACCATTACAACACCAGGGCTCCTAAATAACACAGCAATTCTACTCCTAGGAATAAATCCTAGGGACTTAAAGTAATGATATGAACCAACACATGTACACTGATGTTCACTGCAGCATTATTCACAATAGTAAAAATGTGGACAGGACTCCGGCAAGATGGCGGTCTAGGCAGAAGCACCACGCCGTCCCTCCACAACAAAGATCGAAAAACTAAGCCAAACAGAGAATCAACAATCCTGAAACCCTAGAACATCAAATGAAG
>NW_004443937.1:20987517-21096757 GCF_000243295.1 Trichechus manatus latirostris
TAAAACAGCATGTGTGTTACTGTTACATGAGAAACTATCTGTTCTGTAAGCCTTCACCTGAAGTACAATAAACTATTAAAAAAAAAAAAAAAAGATATACAGGACTTGAAATACTGAAAACTACAATGCTGGTGAAAGAAATCAAAGAAGATCTAAATAAACAGAGGGAAATACAATGTTCATGGACTCAAAGACTCAACACAGTAAAGATGTTAATTCTCTCCAAATTGACAGACAGGTTTAATTTAATTCCTGTCAAAATTCCAGCAAGATTTTACGCAGCTTTGTGCTCATCTGCTAAACAAAAGGTTGGTGGTTTGAGACTACCCAGTGATACTGAGGAAGAAGGCCAGGATATCTGCATCCATAATGATTACAGCCAAGAAGACCCTATGGAGCACTTCCCCTCTGTAACACACAGGGTCTCAATGCATCAGAACTGACTCAGTGACAGCAGGTTTGGGTTTTTTTGTTGTTGTTGTTCGTTTGTTTGTTTATAGATAGGATTATTCTAAAATTTATTGAAATTTATGGAAAGGCAAAGGAACTAAAGGAGCTAAAACAGTTTTAAAAAAAACAAGGAGTGTGGAAAGACTCTGTCTGGTTTCAAGACTTATCATATAGACAGAGTAATCAAGACTGGCACTGGAAGAGGAATAGACACATAGGTCAACAAAACCAAGAATCCAGAAATAGGCCCACACAAGTTTTGCCAAGTGATTTTTTTTTTAATTTATTGAGAAGAAAGTCACATACCATAAAATTAACCATTTTAAAGTGAAGAATCCAGTGGCATTTAGTTCATTCACAATGCTGTGCAACCACCATTTCTATCTAGTTCCAAAGCATTTTCATTACTCCAAAATAAAACCCTATACAAATAAAGCAGTTTCTCCTGATTCTCCTTCTCCTCTCAACCCCTGAATGCAAACACCAGTTTGCATACTGTATCTATTTACCTATTCTGAATATTTCATATAAGTAGAATCATACAATGTGTGTTTGCGTTTGACTTCTTTCACTTAATGTTTCAAGGTTCGTCCACGTTGTAGCATAAAATAGTACTTCATTCCTTTTTATGGCTGAGTAATACTACATAGTGTTTACAAACAAAGTAGTGATAAACACCACAAGTGGTTTACCATTCATCCATTGATAGACATTTGCGTTGCCTCTACCTTTTTGGCAAACTGGTTTTTGACAAAAGTGCAAAAGCAATTCAATCAAGGAAAGTTAACCTTTTCAGTATATCGTACTGGAGTAATTGGACATCCATAGGCAAAACAAAAAATGAACTCCAACCTAAGTCTCACACATTATATAAAAACTAACTCAAAATAGATCATAGACTTAAATGTAAAACTATAAAACTTCTTTAAAAAGATAAAGGAGAAAGTCTTCAGGATCTAAGGCTAGGTAAAGAATTCTTCGACTGACACCAAAAGCGTGATCAATAAAAGCAAAAATTGATAAGTTGGACTTTATCAAAATTTAAAACTTTACTCTGTGAAAGATCCAGTTAAGAGAATGACTCTGTGAAAGATCCAGTTAAGAGAATGAAAAGACAAGCTACAGACTAGGAGAAAATATTTGCAAACCATATATCTGACAAAGAACTTACGTCTAGAATTATTTTTTTTAAACTCTCAAAACTCAACAGTTGCTGGTTTCATTGAATTCTACAAGTGAAAAACACTGAATTGGCAAATGTTGTGTTACTTAGGCTATTTTTACAAAGGAAAAAAGAAAAAAGAAACCCAACAGTTAAACAACAAGGAATCTATTAGAAAACAGGCAAAAGACATGAAAAGATATTTCACTGTACAGCATATACGGAGGACAAATAAGTGTATGAAAAAAATGTTCAACATCATTAGTCATTGGGAAAATGCAAATTAAAAACACAATGAGATATCACTGCCCCCCCACCAAAAAAAAACCATTGCCATCAAGTCACTTCCCACTCATAGCGACCAAAATGGCTAAATTTAAATAATGGTGACAATACCAAATGCTGCAGAGTAATTTCAGAGAAACTGAATTACTCATACATTGCTAGCGGGAATGTAAAATAGCACAGTCAGTGTAGAAAACAGTTGGGCAGATTCTCAAAAAAAAAAAAAAAAACTAAAATGCAGTTACCACACAATCCAGCAATTACACTCCTGAGTATTTAACCCCCGAAATGAAAATTTATGCCCACAAACTTGTACGTGAATGTTTACAGCAGCTTTATTTGTAACAGTCAAAAATTGTAAACAACCTAGATTATTTTTTAATCGTGAATGGATAAACAAACTATGGTACATCCATACCATGGAATACTACTTAGCAGTAAAAAAGGAAGAAACTAGTGATAAACACAACTTGGATGAATCTCCAAAGAATTATACTGAGTAAAAAAGACAGTCCCAAAAGGCTATATACTATATGGTTCCATGGTATATATTCTTGTAATAACGAAATTATAGAAATGGAGAACAGATTAGTAGTTGCCAGGGATTAAGGAAATGTGGCAGAAGGGAGGGAGTTCTGAGGGAGAGAAGTAGGTGTGGTTATAAAAGGACAACATGAGGGATCTGTGTGGTGATGAAACTGTTTCTATTCCTTGTTGTTTTTGTTGTTGTTGTTAGGTGCCATTGAGTCAATCCTGACTCACAGTAACCCTAAGTACAACAGAACAAAATACTGCCCAGTCCTGTGCCATCCTCACAATCCTGAGCCCATTGTTTCAGCCACTGCGTCAATCCATCTCACTGAGGGTCTTCTTCTTTTTTGCTATACTTTACTAAACATGATGTCCTTCTCCAGAGACTGGTCCCTCCTGATAACATGTCCAAAGTAAGTGAGATGAAGTCTTGCCATCCTCACTTCTAAGGAGCATTCTCTGGATTTGTTCGTTCTTCTGGAAGTCCATGATATACTCAATAATCTTCACCAACACTATCTCAAAGGCATCAATTCTTCTTCAGTCTTCCTTATTTACTGTCCAGCTTTTGCATGCATATCAGGCAATCAGAAACACCATGGTTTGGGTCAGGTGCATGTTAGTCCTTCAAAGTGAGTTAGTCCTTCAAAGTGACATCTTTGCTTTTTAACACTATAAGGAGGTTTTTTGCAGATTTGCCCAATGCAATGCATCATTTGATCTGACTGCTGCTTCCATGGATGCCGACTGCAGATCCAAGTAAAATGAAATCCTTGATGACTTCAATATTGTTTCCATTTATCTTGATGTTGCTTATTGGTCCAGTTGTGAGAATTTTTGTTTTACTTTATCATTTTTTACTATTACAAACAACGGTGCTATAAACATTCATGAACACGTTTGTGGTGTAAGTCTTCATTTCTCAGGGATAAATACTCTGGAGTGCAGCTGCTGGGTTGTACAATAATTGCATCCCAGTTTCTTGTTTTGTTTTCTGTTCCTTAACTATATCAATATCCTGGTTGCAATAAGGATGATGTACTATAGTTCTACAGATGTTGTCATATTAGGGGGACTGGGTAATGCATACACAGAACTCTCTCTGTATTACTTCCTACAACTGTGTATCAATCTATAATTATCTCAAAAAAGAAGTTTAATTAAAAGTCAACCTCACAGTAAATCCAAAACCCACACCAGGCTTTTTCGCTCGCAAAGACAGTGTCAGGGAATTATACTATTTCTCCACTTTATAATCCACTGGCATTTTGTGTCAGTCAGCCATCACTGAAAATTAAAAACATTTCAATGCTGCAGACCCTTAAAGAGATAAAACTGTCTGGACTGCCTCCAGCACAATAGAAGTTGCTTTGGAGCTCAGTGTCTTTAAAAAATAGACACACATCATGTAATCTATTCCAATAATGCCAGAGCAAGCTTATATCTCTCATTTGCAAAAGTTAACTTTGGATAGCGTTAAACAATATTCAACAGATAAATGTTTCTCTGCAGTGGTAACTATATAAGTTTTCCGTCTATTATCTTAAAAAGTAAAGAAATATTAACATATAAGTAGGTACCAAAAATCAAAAAAACACAAACCTGTTGCCATCAAGTCGCTTCTGACTCATAGCAATGCTACAGCACAGAGTAGAACTGCCCCATAGGGGTTTTCAAGGAGCGGCTGGTGGATTTGAACTGTCGACCTTCTGGTTAGCAGCGAAGCTTATGTACATGTAAATACAGATGTGTGGGCAGGCACATATATTCACTGAAGACACAACTATAGATACTCCTTATAACCAAACACCTTCCGAGATTGATTGTCTAGGTTTGAAAACTTAGGACCGTAATCTCATGGAACAACTCAGTCAATTGGCATAATCTAGTTTACAAAGTTCATGTTCTGCATCCTAGTGA
Source organism: Trichechus manatus latirostris (assembly GCF_000243295.1). NCBI lineage: Eukaryota > Metazoa > Chordata > Mammalia > Sirenia > Trichechidae > Trichechus > Trichechus manatus. The sequence goes on from NW_004443937.1 coordinate 20,991,866, forward strand.
AGAGAGTAGCATCTGGCGTCTTAAAAGCTTGCGAGCAGCCACGTAAGATACAACTAACTATCTTGACTCATCAGGAGCAAAAGAGTAAGAAGATAACCAAAATCTCAGAGAACAAACAAGTCTACAAGGCTAATATAGCCTACTCGAGTCACGACCTCAACTACACTGAAACCAGAAGAACTAGATGGTGCCCAGCTACAACCACTGACTGAACTGATGAGGGGCACAATAGGTGATCCTGGTTAGAATGGGAGAAAAATGCAGAACAAAACTCGAATTCTTAAAAATTCTCAATGAGACCAGAGGACTCACTGAAACTATCACCATGAGACACTCATTAAACCTTCAACCAAAACTATCTGGAGATCAACTTTTAACAAAGAAGCAGAGTGACACACCAAATAAAGGATATTACCCGCTACATTAGTTCTCTACCTAAAAAAAAAAAAAATCAGTATGAGTCAAAAAAGGTCAACATTTAATCCAAAGCAAACATAAGAAGATAAGGGGGCAGGGAAACTAGAGTACTGGAAATGGAACAACCAGAACACAAAGAGAATGTTGACAATTGTGAAAATGACAATTCTACCCAAAGCAATTCACAAATACAATGCAATCCCAATCCAAATACCAACAACATTCTTTAAAGAGATGGAAAAACTAATCATTAACTTTATATGGAAACAAAAGAAGCCCTGGATAAGAAAAGCAGTATTGAAGAAGAAGAATAAAGTAGGAGGACTTGCACTACCTGACCTCAGAACCTACTATACACCTACAGTAGTCAAAACAGCCTGGTATTGGTACAACAGACACACTGACCAACTGAACAGAATTGAGAACCCAGATGTAAATCCATCCACCTATGGTCACCTGATCCTCAACAAGAGACCAAAGTCCACCACATGGGGAACAGACAGTCTTTTTAACAAATGGTGCTGGCAAAACTGGATGTCCATCTGCAAAAAAAAAGAAACAGGACCCATACCTCACACCATATACAAAAACTAATTCAAAATGATCAAGGACCTAAATATAAAGCCAAAAACTATAAAGTTCACAGAAGAAAAAATAGGATCAATGTTAGAGGCCTTAATACACGACAGTAACAGGATACAAACCATAACCAAACACATAAACTCCAGAAGATAAGCTAGATAACTGAGATTTTCTAAAAATTAAACACTTACGCTCATCAAAAGACTTCCCCAAAAAAGTAAAAGGAGAACCTACAGACTGGGGAAAAATTTTTGGACAATACAAGTCCGACAAAGATCTAATCTCCAAAATCTACAAGAAAATTCAACACCTCTACAACAAAAAGACAAATAATCCAACTAAAAAATGGGCAAAGGAAATGAACAGACACTTCACCAAAGAAGACATTCAAGCAGCTAACAGACACATAAGGAAATGCTCATGATCACCAGCCATTAGAGAAATGTAAATCAAAACCACAATGAGATATCATCTCACCCCACCATTACTGGCACAAATCAAAAAAACTGGAAATAACAAATGTGGGAGAGGCTGCACAGAGATCGGAACTCTTATGCACTGCTGCTGGGAATGCAAAATGATACCATTAAGGAAAATGATAAGGCACTTCCTTAGAAAGCTAGAAATAGAAATACCATACGATCAAGCAATCCCACTCCTAGGAATATATCCTAGAGAAATAAGAGCCTTCACACGAATAGAAATATGCACTACCATGTTCACTGCAACACTATTCACAATAGCAAAAAGATGGAAACAAACTAGATACTCATCAACAGATGAATGGATAAACAAACTATGATACATACACACAATGGAGTATTAAGCAACGATAAACAACAACATGAATCCACGAAGCATCTCCTAACATGGATAAAACTGGAGGACATCATGCTGAGTAAAACAAGTCAATCACAAAAGGACAAGTATTGTATAAGACTACTAATGTAAAAACTCATGAAAAGGTTGACAAACAAAAAAGAAACAATCTTTGATCGTTATTAGGGATGGGGGGGGAACTAAACAGACAATAGACAATGGTAACTTTGATGAAGGGTAAGACAATACACAATACTGGGGAAGCCAGCACAACTTGTACAAAGAAGTCATGGAAGCTCCATAGACTCTTCCAAACCCCCTGAGGGACCGAACTGCTGGGCGGAGGGCTACGGGGACCATGGTCTCGGGGAACATCTAGCTCAACTGGCATAACATAGTTTATAAAGAAAATGTTCTACATTCTACTTTGGTGAGTATTATCTGGGGTCTTAAAAGCCTATAAACAGCCATCTAAGGTACTCCAATGGTCTCAACCCCTTCAAAAGCAAGGCACAATGAAGAAAACAAGATACAAGGGAAAGATCAGTCCAAAGGACTAATGGACCACAACTACCACGGCCTCCACCAGACTGAGTCCAGTACAACTAGATGGTGCCCGGCTACCACCACTGACTGCTCTGACAGGGATCACAACAGAGCGTCCCGGACAGAGCTGGAAAAAAATGTAGAACAAAACTTTAACTCACAAAAAAAAAAAAAAAAAAGATTTACTGGCCTAACAGAGACTGGAGAAACCCCGAGAGTATGGCCTCTGGACACCCTTTTAGCTCAGTAATGAAGTCACTCCCGAGGTTCACTCTTCGGCCAAAGATTAGACAGGCCCATAAAACAAAAAGAGAATAATGGAGCACAAAAACCCAGGGACAAGGACTAGAAGCCAGGAGGGGACAGGAAAGCTGGTAATAGGGAACCCAAGGTCAAGCAAGGGGAGTGTTAATATGTCATGGGGTTGTTAACTAATGTCATAAAAGAACATGTGTACTAGCTGTTTAATGAGAAACTATTCTGTAAACTTTCATCTAAAGTACAAAAGAAAAAAAAAGAGAATGTTGACACAATGCAAAAAATTAACCAATGTCATTGACAAATATCTGCAGAATTGTCAAAGGGGAATCTAACCTGCTGTGTGAACTTCCACCAAAAACACAATAATATATTATTTTAATTAAAAAAAAGAGAGGGATAAAAATAGGATAGAGACTCAAGAATTGTACTACTATTCTGGGCATTTTTTCCTAAAACTTAAGTAAAAGAAAATGAGCATTTTTTTTTTGGTCATATTTCTAGTATCATCATGCTTTGAGGCAAATCTGCACCATCGCTGGCTCCATTTCCCGAATAAAAGCTATTCTTCTGCAACCATAGGCATGATTGCTGACTACTGCAAACAATAATTTAAGAATGTACCGCCATTTCTCAGACTGCTTCCTTGAAATCAAAAACAACTTTGACAAGGTGAAACCAGGACTTTTTTGGCTTTATCTGAAGTTATCAGATTAACATTAAAAGGTCAAATGTGCCTCAACCCCGTATGCCCTGGACTACAACTCTGAAGTCAAAGGCAGAATGAAAAGAAGGAGATGAATTAACAAAAACACAAAGGCTGGGAAGTTCTGCAGTTATAATGCTAATATTCTGATACTTGCACAGATATAATTTGCTTGCTCTTGACCCTGGAAATATATAGTTTGTAAATGTTAGTGTTAATAGATATACAATTATCAATTAAAAAACTGAATTAAACTTTAGATCCACAAATTATCTGACATTTCGTATTATGGTCAGTGTTTTACTAGACCCAGAGGACAATTTCTTAGGCACTGTTTAACTGCTCCAAATAGGACATATAGGAGTAGTAGTCATGACACAGCATCATCTTTTAAATCAGATACTGTTCAGGACTCCTCCCTAACTCTTGAAACAGAAGGCATTCCACAATCTCAAATGAACAGGGAATTCCAATTGATAACACTCTGCCCACGGTTTTTCTTCCTTAGAACGCCACTTTCAATGTTCCAAACACAGAGGATACACAAGGAGGACATTATAAGCCTGATAAGGTACAGCCAGAATGCTCTTTAGAGGCAAGGATGGCAAGACTTCATCTCACATACTTTGGACATGTTATCAGAAGAGATCAGCCCCTGGAGAGGGACACACACTTGGTACAGCAAAGGGTCAGCAAAAAGAGGGAGACCCTCAAGAGAGGGATTTACACAGTGGCTGCAAACATAGTTTCAAGGATAACAACAACCATGAGGATGGTGCAGGACTGGGCAGTGCTTTATGTTGTACACAGGGTCACTATGAGTTGGAACCAACTCGAAGGCACCTATACAACAATCTTTTGTTTTAATCCAAGTTCTATTTTATTTGTATTAAATCCTAGATTCCTACGGACCCTGCATGTTTGATTTAGCCTTGGCAAATGAAACCACACTGGCAGACCTGAAACTTCAAACCCTCCTTTTCACAAGTGGTGGTTTAAAAAGAGACAGAGAAAGACAGAAAGAGATGAAGAAAAAACTCTGGAAAGTTAAGGGAGAGCTGACAACGCAGGGATGGAAAGACGGTAAAACTGTTTAGAAGAGAATAAAGTTCTCTATGTAGTAACTATGAAAATGTTCATTCTGAGTTGCCTGTAAAAAGCCCTCTCTGACGACATCTGGACATTAAGATTTAGCATTATCTTCTGTAGACCATAACCTTTAATCTCGAATTCTCCGCATGTTAACTGACTAACTGCTTTCAAACTGGCGTCTTAATTGTATCTAACTTCTAAAACTAAATTATCAGAAGAAGGACTGCCATCTTGTCACTTCACTGTTGAGACCTAAACGTAAACAAACTGGTGAATTCCTTTACTTACAGATAATGAACTGTCAAAAATAGCAAATAAAATGCCTAAGTAGATTTCTCATTCAGTTTTTTACAGACATATAAAAAGTTTGGAAGCACTACGTACACAAACTTTATCAACAACACTGGATTTTTTTCTAATTAGATGTCAAACATATGTCAACTGCAAAAACAATCTGTCATTTTTTGGTCCCCAGTCCTTCTTCCTATCACCACTCAACTTCCTTTTGGGGAAATACGTTTCGCGCACTGTGCCTAGCCTTTGTGGGGTAACCAGTCAGGGGTCTGCCCTCCAAATACAGCTCCCTTTCCTCCTAGAGTCTGGTACAATCAAAGGCAAGGCCACAGCCTAAGCTCAGCCGGAGAGGTTGTTAGGAATCTGAACCTTGGAGTGATACAGGATAAAAAAAACAGCTGAAGTTCACTCATTCATGCTAGCAGAGGCCCCACACAAAACTTTAAGAGGGTCCTGTGCCAGAGACCCTGTAGAGCTGCCAGGGCTTTGACTGGTCCAAACCTTTTCTTTGAGCCTTTGACTTTGCTCATTTCCTTCTAATAAACACCCTTAGGCTTAAGTTAGCAGCCCTGGCAGTGCAGTGGTTAAGCACTTGACCACTAACTGGAAGGTCAGCAGTTTGAACCCAAGTGCCAATTGGCAGTAGAAAGATGCAGCAGTCTGCTTCTGTATCTTCCTTAGAAACCTTATGGAACAGTTCTACTCTATCCTATAGGGTCACTATTAGTCGGAATCGACTCAACAGTAACAGATTTGGTTTCATTAACGAGCTAGGCTTAAGCTGAGAAGAAAGACCAATACTTGGAAAATATGGCCTTGGTGACATAAACTATGCTGGAGATCTCACGATGGAATTTTTCAAGACCCACAACTTCTTCATTGCAAATACCTTTTTTCAACAACATAAACAGCGACTATACGTGTGGACCTCACTAGATGGAATACACAGGAATCAAATCGATTACATCTGCAGAAACAGACGACCAAGAAGTTCAATATCATCAGTTAGAACAAGGCCAGGGGCCAACTGCAGAACAGACCATCAATTGCTCATATCCAAGTTCAAGTTGAAAGCTGAAGAAAATTAAAACAAGTCCACAAGAGCCAAAGTACGACCTTGAGTATATCCCACCTGAATTCAGAGACCATCTCAAGAACAGATTTGAAACACTGAACACCAATGACTGAAGATCAGATGAGTTGTGGGATGACATCATACATGAAGTAAAAAGTCATTAAAAAAGACAGGAGAGAAAGAAAAGACCATAACAAATGTCAGAAGAGACTCTGAAACTTGCTCTTGAACATAGAGCAGCTAAAGCCAATGGAAGAAATGATCAAGTAAAAGAGCTAAATGGAAGATTTCAAAGCACAGCTCGACAACAAAGTATTACAATGAAATGTACAAAGATCTGGAGTTAGAAAACCAAAAGGGAAGAACATGCATGGCATTTCTCAAGCTGAAAGAACTGAAAAATTCAAGCCCCGAGTTGCAATACTGAAGGATTAGATGGGCAAAATGTTGAACGATACAGCAGGCACCAAAAGAAAATGGAAGGAATACTCAGAGTTACTATACCAAAAAAACAAACATTTCAGGAGACAGCATATGATCAAGAACTGAACTGATGGTACTGAAGGAAGAAGTCCAAGCTGCACTAAAGGCACTGGCAAAAAACAAGGGTCCAGGAATTGATGGAATAACAATTGAGATGTTTCAACAAATGGATGCAATGCTGGAGGGACTCACTCATCTATGCCAGGAAACTTGGAAGACAGTTACCTAGTCAGTCAACTGGAGGAGAGCCATTATTTGTGCCCATTCCAAAGAAAGGTGATCCAACAGAATTCAGAAATTATCAAACAGTATCATTAGTATACATACAAGTAAAATTTTGCAGATGATAACTCAAAAAGGGTTGTAGCAGTACATCGACAGAGAACTGCCAGAAATTCAAGCCGGATTCTGAAGAGGACATGGAACAAGGGATATCATTGCTGATGTCAGATGGGTCTTGGCTGAAAGCAGAGAATACCAGAAAGATGTTTACCTGTGTTTTATTGACTATGCAAAGGCACTTGACTTGTGTGGATCATAACAAATAATAGATAACATTGCGAAGAATAGGAATTCCAGAACACTTAATTGTGCTCATGCAGAACCTGTATATAGACCAAGAGGCAGTCATTTGAACAGAACAAAGGGATACTTCATGGTTTAAAATCAGAAAAGGTATGCATCAGGGTTGTATCCTTTCACTATACTTATTCAATCGGTATGCTGAACAAATAATCTGAGAATCTAGATTATATTAAGAGGCATCAGGATTGGAGGAAGACTCATTAACAACCTGTGATATGCAGATGATACAATCTTGCTTGCCGATAGTGAAGAGGACTTGAAGTACTTACTGATGAAGATCAAAAACTAACAGCCTTCGGTATGGATTACACCTCTACAGAAAACAGACATCCTCACAACTGGACCAATAAGTAACATAATAATAAATGGAGAAAATACTGAAGTTGTCAAGGATCTCATTTCACTTGGATCCACAATCAACGCCCATGGGAGCAGCAGTCAAGAAATCAAACAATGTATTACACTGGGCAAATCCACTGCAAAAGACTTCTTTAAAGTATTAAAAAGTGTGATCGTTAAGGTTGTGTATCAACTTGGCTTGGTCAAGATTCTCAGTGGTTTGGCAGTTATGATGTAATTTAACAGTCGTGTGATGATGCGATCACTTCCATGATTAGATTTGATAAAATGTGATTACCTCCATGATGGGATCTGCTGTGAGTAGCCAAGCAGTTGAAAGGGAGTTTCCTTGGGGGTGTTGCCTGCACTGAATATAAGTGGACTCTTTGGCAAAGCTTGCAGGCTTTTGCTCACTCTGGATCCTGCAGCTGGCTCTTTTTCTTCTGACCTCCAGTTCCTGAGACTTGAGCTAGCAGCTTACCTGTGTCTTGCCTGCTGATCTTGTCATCGTCGGTCTTCGCAGTCTTTGAGCAAGAACCCTACACTGTCTGACCTGCTGATCCTGGGTATGCCAGCCCCTGTGGCTACATGAATCAGGAGAAGCCTCCAGCCTGACATACAGATTCGGGAAGTTCCAGCCTCCACAACCTCATGAGCCACTTCCATGATACACACCCCTTAATATAGATATTGATATACTTTACTTGCTTCTCTAGAGAACCCAGCCCAAGACAAAAAACAGAGGTGTCACCTTGAGGACTGAGTTGAGCCTGACCCAAGCCATGGTCTTTACAATCGCTTCATATGCATGTGAAAGGTGGACAATGGATAAGGAAGACCAAAGAAGAACTGATGCATTTGAATGATGGTCCTGGGAAGAATACTGAATATACCATGGACTGCCAGAAGAACGAACAAATCTATCTTGGAAGAAGTACAGCCAGAATGCTCCTTAGAAGTGAGGATGGCAAGACTTCATCTCATGTACTTTGGACACGTTACCAGGAGGGACCAATCCCTGGAGGATGACATTATGCTTGGTAAAGTAGAGGGTCAGCGAAAAAGAGGAAGACCTTCAATGAGATAGACTAACACAGTGGCTTCAACAACGGGCTCAAACATAGCAATGACTGTGAGGATGGCACAGGACCGGGCAAGCGCTTCGTTCTGTTCTACATAGGGTCACTTTGAGTCAGGACTGACTCAACAGCTCCTAACAACAAGGAGATTTGATGGCACAATTGTTAAGCAGTCAGCTGTTAACCAAAAGGCTGGTGGTTCAAACCTACTCAGAGGCTCCATGGGAGAAACACCTGGCGATCTGCTCCTATAAAGATTACAGCTTACGAAACCCAATGGGGCAGTCCTACCTGTCACATGGGGTCACTCTCAGTAGGAATCGATTTGATGGAACCTAACAGGCTTACATTAGGCAGAGTCAATATGCAAAAGGACCTGTGGTACATATTACTAGTGCTGTCTCATTCCCCTCCCTTCCTGGACACATGAAAACATTATCCAGCCCCTTTGGAGCTGAGTGGAGCGATGTGACTAGTTCTGGACAATTGGCTGAAAGCAGAAATTAAGTAGGCCTATATGCAATTTTCCATATTCTCTTCCTCCTCCAGAAAACTTTAGAACACCATGCTGATGGAGGAGCCATAATATGGAAGCACCCTGGAGCACCAAGGTCAGCTTCCCTGAGGGCCACCAAGGACTGTAGCAAAGGAATTAAGCTTCTGAGATTTTGATGGTTTTTTTATACCACAACATAAGCTAGCCTATCCTGACTGAGACAGAACTCTAATCTGTCAGTTCAAGGAGACCACTCTACTTATATGCAGTACTGAAAGAGTCTTCCTACTTTAATCATTAGCATAACAGTCAGTAAACTACTGCACCCTACCACTGGGTAGAATAAGGTCTTTTGCATGGTAGCTAAGCTCAGCCATCAACATGTATGTCATGCGTCACAAAACACCGTCAGAAAAGCAGTGTATGAGAACACTAATGATAAAGCTTGCCTTGCAGATTAAGTTAAGAAACTGGATGTCAAGTTGCAATAAATCTGTGGTTGAACACTTGATTAATCTTTAAAATTCTTTCGTGCATTTCTGATGTATGGCAGACAAGATATCCTAAATATTCCTCCCATTGAAAGTAACAAAAATGTTGAATAAAGTATTTAAAAATATCTTCATAAATACAAAGCTGAACTGGCAAGAAATTAAGAGAACTTCAAAGGCCAAAAAGGGAGAGAAAATGGGAAGACAGGTAGACACTCAAGATACTTTAGCCTTAGGGCACGTGCTAAATCTTGATGACCTTGACCTTCTATTTAGAAATGGAACAAGAGGCAAAGCCTAGGGCCTGCCCAAGGTAGGGTATCAAATAGAAGACCAACATGTTACCTTCAGACCCCAAGGATGCAAGCATAAAAAGAAGTAGCCAGCTCTGCAAGAGAGGATGGCAAGTGATCTTGAGACCTTGGTACTGAATGAATGATTCTTGGTACTGAATGATTCTCCCCTCAGAATCAAACCAGGTCTCAAAAGCAGGTCTGCAGCCCCTATTCACAATACCTCTCCTGGGAGACCAGAGATTCAAGCACCTGGAGTTTGCTAGGCTGCCCAAATGAAACATGGTTTCAATAATCGACTATACTTAATGAAGCCAAAATGCTAAAATTTCCAGCAAAGCGGCGATTCTCGTATCTTAACATGCATAAGAATCACTTTCAAATTTGTTAAAACACAGATTGCTAGGTTCAAACCTCAGAATTTCTTATTCACTAGATCTGGGGTGGAGCCTGAGAATTTACATTTCTAACAAGTTGTCAGGTGATGGTGATGCCGCTGCTGCTCTGGAGACCACACTTTGAGAATCCCTACCATGACACTCAAGCTTCTGGGCATGTTGGAGTCATCTGGGGAGCTTTTAAAAATACAGGTAGTCCCCCACTTACGATGGGGTTCCATTCCAACAACTCCATCATAAGTTGGTTCTGACATAGGTCAAATACCTCATTTTTCTTTGAGTTTTCATGTCATTGCTTTTTATTATCAGTATCTTTATAACCCCAACCTTTTTTTGTCTTTAGGGGTTGGAAACATTACATATAAACTTACATACATAAAAAATACATAAATCATTTTTAAAAAGACGATTTTAAGTATGGTTCACTGTAACATACATAGATTGTAAGTCAAAGATACCTGTAGTGATACCTAGGTCCACCTCCAGAGATCTGGTTTAATTGGTCTAGGGAGTAGCCTGAATGTCAGGGCTTTTTAAAGTCCCCATCGAATTCTAATGTGCCACCAAGGTTGAGGAGCTCTTATGCAAGACAGGGTCTGAAAGTTCAGGGAAATGGAATGGTTCTACAAAACGCAACCTGCCCAGCCACTCCTAAATACTAATCTGGAGGCCCCTTTGAAAGAGACCACTGTGAAGTGGCCACAGGTGAATGCTGTGACTCTCCCCCAACAACTTCCTTCCCCAGAGGGTTGTCAGTCATTTACCTTGTGACCAAGTACTGCGGAAAAGGAAATACCCAGACCTTTTGAATTTATAAGATAACTGGCTCTGTGCTTGGGGTGATATCCGGAAACCTAAAATGCACCGTATTCAATAGTCAGATAAGGACCTTATTGACATCAGGTGCTACATGGAGTCTTGGGCCAAATCCATCACTCATCTGTTCAGTGTGCCCAAAGATTTATCCTTGGTTATTTTTCTAGTCCCAGAATCTATAATGGGAAAATACAGACTTAGTAACTGGCAGAATTCCCACACTGGATCCCTGACCAGTGGAGCAAGGAAGGGCCAAAGTGGAACTGCAACACCTACGTTGCCTGCCCACTCAGTGAGAGCAAACCAAAAGTAATACACACCCATGGGGCAGCTTCAGAGTTCAGTGCCACCAGAGACTTGAGAGGTGCAGGAATGGTGATTTCTACCACATTCCTATTTAACTCGTCTATCAGGCTGGTGCAGAAGCCAGACGGTCATGGAGAATGACTACAAATGACTGTCAACTTAATCAGGTGGTAATGTATATTATACCTGCAGTTTTAGATGTGGTACCTTTACCGAAGCAGGTCAACACAGCCACTGGATACCAAGTCTCCCGTTCTCTGTCATCATATGGCCCAGCGGGACCCTGATCATCTTGACAATACACATGACATCAAGCTAGTCCATTAAATTCATGACATTATGCTAACTGGACCTGATGAGCAGCAACCTAAATTGTGTGCCAGAGGGCAAGAGATAAAACCTGCAAAAGTTCAGGGTCTACCATACTGAAGTTCCTAGGAGTCCACTGGTCTGGAGCACGTAAGAATATTCCTTCTAAAGTGAGAGACAGGTTGCTACACCTTACAGTATGCACCAAGATAAAGAAGTCCAATGCTTGCTGGGCCTCTTTGGATTTTGGAGGCTTCAACCCATTTACTGTTCATTTATAAGCTTCCAGTTTTAAGAGGTACCCAAGAAAGTGTCCTGTAGCAGGAGATGGAGTTCAAGCTGCTCTGCCAGTTGGGTCTTAACACCCAGCAAACCTAATGGTATTAGGACTGTCTGTAGCAAGAATGCTGTGGCAAGCCCCAGCAGCACAGACTCCCAGGGTTGTGGAGTGAGGCCTTGCTCTCCCGTCTGCTAACAACACTGTCCATTTGAAAAGCAGCTCCTAGCTTGTTGCAGGCCCTGGTTGTGACTGAATGCCTGACCCTGGAATACTGTAGCATCTGTCTTGCCACCAGGAACTGGGTGTTACCATAAAATTGGTTATATACACAGCATTTTATTTTAAAATTGAAATGGTATGTATGAGATAATCCAAGTAAATTCAGTGCATGTGTAAGTGGCTCAGATTCCCAAGGTATCTGCTCCCACTGCTCAGCTGCTCCTCCACCACTAAACACACACCCAGGATTTCAAAAGGAGTTCCCTATTTTCTCCCTACGAGGAGGAAAACGCATAGGCCTGCCTGCTACACCAGCACCAGCAGAAAACGAACGGTCACTTCACTGCAAGACTAAGCAAAGGTGGCCCAGAAAGATAATGGTGAAAGGAAATCTCCGAGTGGGCAGAACTTTGGGTAGTACATCTACATTTACTACAGACAGTGGGAGATGTACTAAAGAATAGACCTATTCCAACTAAAGTCCAGTGGCCAGCAGGTCAGCAACTTGGAAAGAACACAACTGGACCCCCAAAAAAAGTCTTGGGGAAGAGGGGAACCATCCTGTGAATGCCAGTCGGCATCGTTTACCGCTAACCGTCGTGTTTGCTCAGAGGCAATGATGGAGGCTATGCACGGGCTCAACAACATGGACTTCTACTCACGAAGGCTGACTTAGCTATTGCCCTTGTTGGCTGCTCAACCTGCTGAAAGCAGAAGCCAACACTGAGTCCCGATGTGGCACTCCCTGGAGGGCCCAGCTACTCACCCAGTAGCAAGCTGATTACACTAGAACATGCAGTGAACAACATGCTGTCCTCACAGGAATAAACATATTCCAGGTACAGATTAGCATCCCTGCCTCCTGCACTTCTGCCAACTCCATCATCCAGGTTACTGCCCCTTTCAGGAAGGCTCCCTCTGGGTTCTGGTAACTACCCACCCTACCCCTCTTTTCTCTTTAGGCCTAGAGGTAAGAAAAATTCCACTATTTCTAAACCTGGATAACTGTAATACCCCTTACAGTTAATCATCTTTTGTAAATAAGTCATTCTCAAATTATCCCAATTTGAGTGTACCATCTGTTGGCGTCTGTGACTGACATATTCCCCTTTGATAAACTTCACTTTCCACTTTTTCCCTTATCAGCTGGTGAAACCAATTAATATTGCAAATGACAGCATCCACCCCAATAGCTGGATCCATCCCTTCCTTGCTAGTAACAAAAGATACACCCTAATCATACACTTAGACTGACCAATGAACAAGGTGTCCAGTTACATTTTGGGTAACAGCCTTCGGGTGAGTTGGTGCTGACTCATAGCGACCCTACATGCCACAGAATGAAACACTGCCCGGTCCTGCGCCACCCTCACAATCTTGAGCCCACCGTTGGCAGCCACTGTGTCAATCCATCTTGTTAAGCGTCTTCCTCTTTTTCGCTGACCCTCTACTTTACCAAGCATGATGTCCTTCTCCAGGGACTGATCCCCCCTGACAACATGTCCAAAGTATGTAAGACGTAGTCTCGCCATTCTTGCTTCTAAGGAGCATTCTGGTTGTACTTCTTCCAAGACAGATTTGTTCGTTCCTTAGGCAGCCTTTTAAGCCTTCACAAATTATAAAGCTAACTCACATTTTAAAAAAACAAACAGTTGGAATCACCAGGGGCAATGAATTTATATGTCATCGCAATATCAGAGAATCAGCCTCTGAATTCACTTCTTGACTACCCATCAAGCAACAGTGTTCACCAATGACAAAAGACAATGACAAACGATACAGGTGGAGCCCTGGTGGCACAGTGGTTAAGAGCTCAGCTGCTAATCAAAAGGTCGGCAGCTTAAATCTACCAGTTGCTCCTTGGAAACCTGTGGGGCAGTTCAACTCTTTCCTATACAGTCACTATGAGTCAGAATCTACTCAACAACAACAGGTTTGGTTTTTATAGGATACTGTGGCCAGGACTCTTAGCTGCTATACTGGGAAGAGATGCATACCCTCATGGTTCACTCTTTCCACCCTTCACTGTTCCTCTGTGACAACCACAAATGAAACCTGACAAAGGAGGAGCAAGAGGCTATTCCAGGCAGAGGAAACCAAGTTAGAGACATATATTCTGGGTACCGCCACATTGTTATGGAAAATCCCCACTTCTGTACCTAATGTAAACATCTACCAGGGTGTAGATCATAAATGTGTTTATGGAGGTGGAATGACTTTACTTACGAAATGTTAGTGCACAGCCATGCTCACTAAATAAATGTTGTCTTAGAAGCCCAAGTTACCAGTGTCACATTAGTAAAATTTGGGTCTTTAGAAGCTGTACTTATTTGAAGGTTATGCCACAAGGAACATAACTCCAATATCACAGTTCTGAGCTTGCCATATATAACTAGTACTACTTACTTGGTACCATATTCTTAAAAGAAGTGTCTTCAACACTCCTTAACTAGTAGAAACACAAAGGAAGCCCATTTAAAACTGCATTTTTCTGCTTCAGGAGTTCACCCTGATTAGTTGTGTTTGATGCAATTCTTTCCATCACGGATTCTCTCTCCAGGTTTTTCATCTAATAGAAAATTAAATGTGATGCTCTACTAGGTTCCCAAGGATTACTAAATCACATTGCATTCAAATACACAAGCCTCACAACTACTGCTGCAAAAATATTATAACAAAGGCGTGTTCCCTAGCCCAGGTAAAATGAGCATCAAAATCAGTCATTGCAAAAAACACAGAAGCTAAAATTGTTCTACAAGATGTTGGGTAAGAAACTAAATGGATTCTATCATTGTAAGAAATTAGGAAGCACATCTTTTAAGAATTCTTTGATGTGAGATGTTTAATTTGTATGCAAAAGTGATTCAAATATGGCAATTCCCCAAATGATATGCACTTCAGCATCCCAACTTAATATAAGAAACAAATCCAGACTGCTTCACTTTATTCTCCACAAAAATGTCAATATCATTCAGTTCTCGTTTTATCATTTCCAACAACTTTACCTCTAGTGCTGTCCAAAATGTAACTGAAAAAGAAGTTTGTTAAGCAGCGTGGTAACAAATTTGCTGAAATTAACATTGTGGGGCTCCTCAACACACAGTATACAAAATAATAGAGGGGACCAGTGCAAAGCAGCAGCAGGGTGCAAGGTTCTCTTTGAGGTCACAATACCAACAATGAAGTGGGACAATAGACACCCAACTTCACCTCCAAATGCAACAAAGTAGAAGTACTTTTTCTAGGAAAGCATTCAAGGGCTATTTTTACAAATTGCCCATCAACAAGGAGAAGCATCCTGCTCAAGTTCAGGCTTTAGAAAGAGAAATACCATAAAAGAGAAAATTGTTAAATTAGACTTCTTCAAAATTAAAAACTTCCACTCTTTCAAGGACACTAAAGAGAACAGACAGACAAGCCACAGACTGGGAGAATTTATTGCAAAGCACATATCTGATAAAGTACTCATATCCAGAACGTATGAAGAACTCTCAGATTTGGATATTTAGATGCATGGACAGACGACAGGCAGGCAGCTGACTCTCAAAACTCAGTAACAAGAAGACAAGCAACTTTCAGGAACCTTAGAGATGACAGTTTCCCTGAATTAATCCATACCCATTTTCCCAGTTGCAAAGTGACTGAGATATTCACCAGCTACATCTAGGTCATGAGACTTCTCCCATGCTGTTATCATTCATGCTATTTTGTCTATCTTGTATATTTGCATAAAGTTAAGTAAACTTGGTGCTGAGTGATACAAATGTAACAGAACTCTCTGGAGCTGAAAGAAGACATTGAAAATTCTGAAGAGCCTTTTATCTGTTATTACTAAAAACCTTCCCACAGAAAGAGTTCCAGGCTTAGATGACTTCATGCGTGAATTGGTGGAAGAAGAAAGAACTCACCCATGAAGTCGTCTAAACCTAGAATTCTTTTTATGGGAAGGTTTTTAGTAATGTATTAAGAAATATAACGCTATTCAATTTTACTATTTCTTCTTCCACAGAGTTGTTATTCAGGAAGCTTCTTCATGTCATTTAAGTTGTTGAGTATGTAGACAGAAAGTTATTCAGATTATGTCTTTTTTATCTTTTAATGGATGTTATGAACTGTGTCCCCCCAAAATGTGTGCTGTAACCTCTATGCCTGTGGTTATAACCCCATTTCGGAATGGGCTGTCTTTGTTACTTTACAGAGACAGGATTTGTCTAGAGTCAGCCTGTTACAAGATACAAAAGAAGCAAACTGAGCAAGCAGAGACGGGGTAAGCTAGATGCCCAGACATATGGATATCACCAAGGAATCAGGAAGCAGAAGCTGAAGAGACAAGGATCTTCCTCCAGAGCTGAGATAAAGCCTTCCCTTAAAGCCAGCGCTCTGAATTGGGACTTCTAGCCTCCTAAACTGTGAGGAAGTAAATCTGTTTATTAAAGCCATCCACTTGTGGTATTTCTGTTATAGCAGCACTAGATAACTAAGACAATGAATGTTGGATTTCCACTGCTATCTTTTAGTCCTAACGTTGGTAATTTGTATTTTCTCTTTATAGTCCTAATATCAGTAATTCGTATTTTCTCTTTATTTTCTTTTGCTCAATCTGGCTAAAGGTTTAATAATTTTACTTACACATTCAAGGAATGAATTATTGGTTTCATTTGGTTTTTCTCTATTGTTTCTTTCCAGGTTACTGATTTCAACAATTTCAGCTCTTATGTTTACTATTTCTTTTATTTGAATTACCTTGGGTTTAATCTGCTCTTCTTTTTCTAGTTTCTTACGCTGGAACTTAAAATACTTATCTTCTATTACAGTTGTTCTTCTAATACAGTTGTTCTCAAAGCATCAAAGTACCAGCAGCATCAAAATCACTTGGGAACTTGTTAGAAATACAAATTATTGGGACTTACTCCAGACCTACTGAATAAGAAACTCTAGGGATGAGGCCAAACAACCTGTGTTTTAACAAGCCTTCCAAGTTAACTCTGATACACACTGTTTTCACAACTACTGTTCAAAGATGAGTATTTAAAACCAAGAAATATTTTTCATATCCTCACTTTAGGAGCATCACACAAATTTTGATAGGTTAGGTTCCATCATCATTCCAGTTTAAAATCCTCTGTTTTATCCATGAGTTACTTGAAGTATTCTGCTCAATTTCCAAATACTTGACTACTTTCTAGATCTCCTCTTGTTATTGATTCCATCAATTCCTGGAGCTTTGTTTTCACTAATGCCTTCAGTGCAGCTTGGACTTCTTCCATCAGTACCATTGGTTCTTGATCATATACTACCTCCTGAAATGGCTGAAGATGACCAATTCTTTTTAGTACAGTGACTCTCAGTATTCCTTCCATTTTCTTTTCATGCTTCCTACATCGTTCAATATTTTCCCTATAGAATCCTTCAATATTGCAACTCGAGGCTTGATTTTTGTCTTCAATTCTTTCAGATTGAGAAATGCCAAGCGTGTTCTTCTCTTTTGATTTTCTGACTCTAGGTCTTTGCAAAAGACCTCTTCAAAGTATTAAAAAGCAAAAATATCACTCTAAGGACTAAGGTGCACCTGACCCAACCCATAGTCTTTTCAACCGCCTCATATGCATGTGAAAGCTGGACAATAAATAAGGAAGACAGAAGAAGAATTTGATGCCTTTGAGTTATGGTGTTGGTGACGAATGTTGAATATACCAGACTGCCAAAGAACAAACAGATCTGACTTGGAGGAAGTATAGCCAGAATGGTCCTTAGAAGCAAGGATGGGGAGACTTCATCTCACATACTTGGACGTTTTATTAGGAAGGACCAGTCCCTGGAGAAGGACATCATGCTTGGTAAAGTAGAGGATCAGTGAAAAAGAGGAAGACCCTCAATGAAATGGATTGACACAGTGGCTGCAACAATGGGCTCAAGTATAACAACAATCATGAGGATGGGGCACGACAGGGCAGTGTTTCATTCTGCTATACAAAGGATCACTACTGAATTAGAACCGACCAGACGGCACATAACAACAACAACAGGTCTTGGCACATTTCATCATAATACTTTGTCTTCTCGAGCTGTCCTTTGAAATCTTCCATTCAGCTCTTTTACTTCATCATTTCTTCCTTTCGCTTTACCTACTCTACGTTCATGAACAACTTTCAGAGTCTCTTCTGACATCCATTTTGGTCTTTTCTTTCTTTCTTGTCTTTTTAATGACTTCTTCCAGTCAGCAGTTCAAATCCACCAGCCACTCCTTGGAAACCCTATGGGGCAGTTCTACTCTGTCCTATAGGATCGCTATGAGTTGGGATCAACTAAGTGGCAACGGGTTAGGTTTGTTTTTGCTTTTTTACTTTCTTCATGTAAGATGTCCTTGATGTCACCCCATAACTCTACTGGTCTTTAGTCATCAGTGTTCAGTGCATTAAGTCTATTTTTGAGATGGTCTCCAAATTCAGGTGGGATGTGCTCAAGGTTGTACTTTGGATCTCGTGGCCTTGTTCTAATTTTCTTCAGCTTCAATTTGAACTTGCTTATGAGTAACTGATGATCTGTTCTGCAGTGGGCCCCTGGCCTTGTTCTGATACTGAGTTTCTCCATGGTCTCTCCCCACAGATACAGTCGATTTGATTCCTGTGTATTCCATCTGGGGAGGTCCACATGTATGGTCACCATTTATGTTGTTGAAAAAAGATTTTCAATGAATAAGCCATTGGTCTTGCAAAATTCTATCGTACGATGTTTCATAAGAGATTTCACTCTTTTGAGCAACTAAACCACAAAATGTCTCATTAGGACATTAAAAATCAAATAAATTTTTTAATTTCAAAACAATGATGGCAATAATAATACTGCAAAGCATTGTGAACTTACTGAATAATATGCTGAAAATGAAAAGAAATATGCAATGGCATTTAAAGATAGTTAATACACTGATTAACATGTCATGAGCTAACTAAAGTTGTACAACGTTTCAATTTAGAAAAAGGTTAAAGCAAGAGTTAGAACTTAAAATTTGCTGAATTATTTTCCTATTGTATGTTTAACATAACAGTTAAAGTGACACTGCAATGAGAAAAGATGTGCCTCCACAATGGAGATATTTGGAACCATCACTTTAATCCAACGATCAAAGTATGTATGACTAAAAGGGGGTAACTTGAAATTATGTGCTTCCATCATGTGATGAACTATAAAGCAGCCAACAACATCTATGATGTACTCTTACCAAAAGAAAAATGTTTAATCTGTATCTAATCAGGCCTCTAGACCTAACTTACAGCTTATAGGAAATCTAGGGACCAGAGGAACAAGTTAAATGATACCAAGAGAAAAACAGCAGATGAATTCAGAATGTGAAACACTCTACAAGACAACTGGCCTGGACTCTTCAAGAAATCAATGTCATTAGGGAAAAGATGGGGAGACAATTCTAGATTACAAAAGATTAATGAGACATAACTGTCAAATACAATGAGGGAACACTGACTGGTGTCTTGTCAGGAAAATAAAAAAAGCTTAAAAGACATTCATGGGACATTCGGGAGAATCTGAATGATTATTTGGAATTATTAATTTTCTCTGGTGTGATAATAGTACTGTGGTTATGTAGGAGAATGTCCTTATTCTAAGGAAACACATGCTGAACCATTTAGGACAGTGGTTCTCAACTCGAGGCAGTTTTCCCCCAGGGGCCATTTGACAATGTCTGGAGACAGTTTTGGTTATCATAGCTGTGGGTGGGCTACTGGCTTCTAGTGAACAGAGGCCAGGGATACTGCTAAACATACAATACACAGGACAGCTCCCTACACCACAAAAATTATCCAGCACAAAATGTCAATAGTGCCAAAATTGAGAAACCCTGAATTATGGTGACATGTTATAGACTTTCAAATATATATATATATACATACACACATATATGTATGTATATACATATATATAGTATATACGTATATACACGTATATATATACATATATACATATACACATATATACGTATATACATACATATATACACATATATACACACACACATACATACACAAATATACATATATATATACACACACACACTTGGATAGAGAAATGAAGCAAATATGGCAATATGTTAAGCATTGGATCTAGATAAAGGGTATAGAAGTGTTAAGTGAATTATTCTTTCATGTATATTATTTTTTATAAAGTATATAAAAACTGCATTATATAAATTTTCCTAATAAAATGTTGAAAAAAAAAGAAATAGAAGTGTTTCATTTTGCATTTCAAAAAAATTATCTGAGAAGCAACACAAACTACCACCAATCTTCTGTGTTAATTTAATAACCAACCAAGGGGATTTCGCTTGTTGCACTGATATTAATAGTAGTACTTACTTCATAGAATTGCTCTGATTGAAGACAATGAGATAATATGAACGTAAAAGGCTGAACGTGATGTCAGGCACATAGTAAGTTTTCACAAAAGTGTTAGATATGTCTGCATGTCTTTTTATGCTAATAAAAAAAGAAATAAGATGGCATGATACATAGTGTCCAATTAGAATATAGCTCCAAGTTCTAGCCACTATCCACGTATTTTTTTATTGCCTAAAAAGGCCAATTTCCACAAGAAAAAAAAAAAAAAAAGATGTACAAGTGCCCCTCTAAAACGAAACAAGCAAACAGAAAAAAAGCACAAGCCTAGATGATTTTCATACAGGAAGTGTACCAAACACTTAATGATCAAATAATCCCAATGCATCTTAAGCTATTACAGAGCACGGAAAAGGGAAAACTTCCAAATTCGTTTTATGACATGAATATAGCAATAAAACAGCAAAACCTGACAAAATTTGCATACACATACCAATCTCACTTATGAACATCAATGTAAAAATCTTAAAGAAAACATTATTAAAGAGAATACAACAGCACATTATAAAAATATAAGACATCATGAGCCAAGTGGAGTTTCTTCTAAAAATGTAACAGTGGTTTAATACTAGGAATCCCATTAACATAATCCATCCTATTAATAGAGAGGATCCCTAGTGGCTCAGTGGGTAACAGCTCAGCTGCTAACCAAAAGGTCAGCAGTTCAAATCCACCAGCCACTCTTTGGAAACCCTATGAGGCAGTTCTACTCTGTCCTACAGGGTCATTATGAGTCAGGATCGAATCAATGGCAATGGGTTTTTTATTAATAGAGATAGAAAAGTAAAGTTGTATGATATCTTGGTAATGCCATATAATCAAGTAACACTCATTCATGTTAAAAATAAAGTAGAAATTGGTAAATACTTATTTAACATGATTTTGTAACAATACCAATTATTAATGAGAACACAGACCAATGTGAATTGTTTCATTCCTAGAAAAAATTTAAATTCACACTATCTTTTTGAAAAACAGTTTAGCATTATCCTGTCTTAGTTATCTAGTGCTGCTATAATACAAATATCGCAAATAGCAGGCTTTAACAAATTTATTTTCTCATAGTTTAGGAGGCTAGAAGGCCAAATTCAGGGCACCAGCTCCATGGGAAGGCTTTCTCTCTCTCTGTTGGCTCTGGAGGAAGGTCTTTGTCTCTTCTGAGCTTCTACTCCTGAGCAATCTTCAGGTGGCTCAGCATCTCTCTTCCTCCATCTCTGATTGCTCATTTTTGCTTAGTTTCTTTTATATTTCAAAAGAGATTGACTCAAGATATACCCTACACTAATCCTGCCTCATTAACACAACAAAGACAACCCACGCTCATATGGGATTATAACCACAGGCATAGAGGTTAGGATTTACAACACACATTTTTGGTGGACATAAGTCAATCCATAACACCCTCTAGTTCTGCACATACACATACCCTAAGACCTCAAAATTCTACTTCTGGACAATTCGACTCCCAACTGAAAGCTTGCACAAGTGCATCAAACTGCGCGTGCAACAATTATTTATAATCGCCAAATACGGAAAAACACCCAAATGTGTGTGTTAGCAGTGGTGTGGTATATTCATTCAATAAAATGAACTATAGGTAGGTGCAAAAACAAAGTTGAATTCCACAAACATAAAACAAAAAAAGCCAGACACCAAAGAACACATGCTATATGATTCAATTTAAATAAAATTCAAAAGCAGGTAAAATAATCACAGTATTAGAAGTCTCAGTAGTGGTTACTTTTGAAGCAAGGGAGAAGCAGGAATTGGGAGAGGGCGCAGGGGTCTCTTGGGATGTTGGTAATGTTCCATTTCTTGACCTAGCAGAAGTTACCTGGGTTTTCACTTTGTGATAATTCATTGAGTAGTACATTTATGCTTTGTACATATTTCTGTATATGTGTAATATTTCAATACAAATGCATTAAAATTTTAAACCAAGTAGACAAAAAGCAATCTCTAAATATCTAAAACAAACTTAATAATAAAAACAAACCTAACAATATATCAAACTGGTGACGGAAGTACAATGTGAAGAATTATTTGAATTGACTTTAAAATGCAGTATTTTGACTATACATCCAGTAGATTATAACCTGAGGGGGGAAGAAAACCACAAAAGTAGCTTAAACCGCACTTTTGATTTTTGCTAGTAATAATAACTGTTACTGTTATTTTAAACACTTATATATAGTTTCAGATAGGTTAAAGAAAATAAGTGATTATGTTAATGTATTCAGCAGCTAAGATTTTCCGCTTATAAGGAAAGAGAGCTAAATTTAACATCAAAATGGTAAAAACTATCATTCTGAGTTTGAGTTGGAAGTGTCAGTATGAATTAACAAACTTTTTCTCTTTTTAATAAATAATATTTCCTAGTTCTGACCCCTGAAAAGTTTTAGAAGAAATGAAAATTCCAGTAGCAATGAGCACCCCTACCCAGATTGTGTTCTCTAAAACACCATTTCCAACTAAAAGCAGACAAGGGTTCTTAGAGAAATTATTCCAGGACTAGAGCTGACAATGCCCAAGATAAGCTTGTAAAATCCTGTTGTGACAGAAAGCAAGCAAATCATCAGAGATAATAACAGGGTCGTGACAAAAGGAGAAAGGAACAAACTTGAAAAAACTCCATGGGACAGAGATGGAACAATCTGAGCATCAAAAAGATTAATGACTTCAAAGGACTGAAATATATAAACCATACATATATAAAATCCATAAATTCCTAATACAAAAAAAAAAAATCTCACTGGACACCTCATGAGATTTCTAAGGCAACAAATCCTTAACCTGAAAATTGGCTTATAAAGGGAAACGATCAAGTATTTGCCCTACCTTTCCTAAACTACATTTCAGGACACCCAAATAGGAATGTACTTCTGTAAGAAGAACATACAGCTATAAATGCAAAAGGATTCATAAAATGAGAAAATTACCATTTTACAACTCCCTAAAGGACCTATGCATCCAGGCAATGATCATCAATGGATTCTAAAGCTATTAAGTAAAAGACTGAAGGAAAAGTTCATAATGATAAGATTGACCACATCTGAATCCAGTGATCAATCTTAACGCCACTAAGAGGAGTTCAACCAGACATTACATGCCTTTCCCTATGATGCCACGGGCAATATACAGCACCAACTATGAAGAATGCCTGCCCCCCTCAAAAGAAAGACAGAGAGAAAGAAAGAAAATCTGAACCTGAATCTACTCAAGGCTCCACATCTAACCAGCAGCGTACAGTAAATAATAGACCACGTTAAATGACTCCAGAGGATGCCACCGAATTGCCAACATTCTAGATTTGGCTAAGAAATAAAAATTTATCTTAATATAAATTAAGTGGCATAAAAAAAAAGCAGACAAATGTTTGAAATTGAAAGACTTAAGAGTTTTACCATTTAAATGCAATATGGCACTTTGTCTCAATCCTGGCTCAATTTTTTTTTTTTTTTTTTTTTTTTTTAACAAAATGACACGTAGGAGACCATCAATAAAATGTAAACACTGACTGGGCATTACATGACATTCAGGAACCACTTTTGATTTTCTTAGGTGTGATAATGGTCTTCTGGTTATATTTTTAAAAGTGCTTTTCTGTTAGAGATACATACTATTTATGAATAAAATGATACCTGGGATTTTCTTTAAAATACCCCAGGAAAGAGAAATAGATAAAACAAGACTGGCAAAGTATTGATAACTGTTGAAAGTTAGTGATGATACTTCATTATCCTAGACTATTTTTATATATGTTCAGAAGTTTCCCTAATAAAAAATTTTTAATGAAGGAGGTCAAACTGGAATTTTACCATTCTACATTCAAATTCTGGAATTTTATCATTCTACATTCAATTTCCTAAAATACATCTACTGCATACTTGAGATTAAATACATGTAGCATAATATCAGGAATATTTCTTAAAATTATTATACATAACAACCTCAATGATTCCAGGGTGGTAAATATGTTACCTGGGAAGAAAAGTTTAAGAAGTTGGTTTTATTTCTTCTGTGGAAAAAGAATTCAATATGCAATTCTAAACGCATACAGGCTATCATGACCAGCTCTTTTCTACAGCCACTGCTGACAGAAAAAGATGAACGAGGCTTAAACTATAAGGATAGTAAAACAGATTGTTTCTCCATCTCGTCTGTCTCTTTATAACAAGTAACAGCGCCATAGTTTCCTATCATTCTTTTAATCTTTCGTTAAATCCTTCGACATTGACTGAGTGCTGAAATACACAAGTTACCTTGCTGGCTAGGCACTAGGGGGTACGAAGATAAGTAATAAAATGAGGTTCTATGCCTTTTAAATGCTTACTAAAACTTCAACCACAATTATTAGTGTCCACTGGTAGTAAACCTACCAGAGAAATCAGGACTCATTTCACACTTAAAATTTATTGATGGTTTATTGAAAAATTATCCATAAACACCCAATTATGAGTTTTACAGAAACATGGTCTCAGGAGTTTTGAACCTAAGGCTCATCAACAGGCTTTAGAAAGTTCCCATCACTACCAGTGGCCATCAAGGTGACTCCGACACATGGTGACCCCACGTGTGTCAGGATAGAACTGTGCTCTATAGGGTTTTCAATGACTGATTTTTCAGAAGTAGATCACCAGGCCTTGCTTCCGAGGAGCCTCTGGGTAGACTCAAACCTCCAACCTTTTGGATAGTGTTAACAGTTTTCACCACCCAGGGACTCCAGAGAGTTCCCAAACCCCCTAAAATCACGTGCAAGGTGTTGACTTTGCATTTTTCTGGGGAGGCTGTGTTTATAGTTTTCATTCATCTCAAATGGTAATAATCACCAACGGACTGCCACTGCATTTCACATACCAGAAACTTCTAAAAACAGGAAAAAGATGAAACACAGAACCATATACCTGCTAAGCCTCCACAGAGCCTGCTTCTATGTCGTTGTGTGCCATCAAGTCGATTTTGACTCATAGCGACCCCGCAGGACAGAGTAGAACAGCCCCATAGGGTTTTCAAAACTGTAATCTTTACAGAAGCAGACTGCTTTCTCCCATGAAGCATCTGGTGCGTCCGAACTGGCAACCTCACTAGGGTTCCTAGTTCAAACATACCAAACTAAAAAACCACATCCATTGCAGTCGAGTTGATTCCGACTCACAGCAAACCTATAGGGCAGAGTAGAACTGTCTGTGCCACCAGGGCTCCAAGTCTCAAAAGTTGTAAAACTTTGTTTCCAGTGTTTGAGTGACCTCTAGTGGCTGCATTAATTATCACAGGCAATTGCTCAGAAATTAATACTTAAAGAACTAAATTGTGAGAAATAACAGAAAAATGACATGACAAAGAACACTTGGCAAAATTTCAAGGTATTATGTAAATTCCTACTTATACAACAGAACTTAGTTCACAATGTAGGATGCTGAATTCAAAATAGTTTCCCAAATAGCTAAATATACACTACTGTTTAATGAAATAAGTCTGCATTTTCCCAAGTCCTTGCATTTCAAATTAATAAAACATCCGCAAACACTCAGGAAAGTAACAGTGTAGGAGTAATGGATGCAACGGCCTTAAGAAGTAACACTCCCCTTAAGAAGTAACACTCCGTCTGGCAATAGATACAGCATCAGGAATACAATGTTTGCTAAAAGAAGTAAACAGGAGTTAGAGAAATACTTTGAGCAAACAAAGCATCTGGTCTCTGAAGAGAGGGGAGCACTAGCCAAAGAACTCACCCTGAGGAAGCACAAAGGACGAGTGTAGCTCAAGGACTGCCAGGCCAAATGCAAGAACAATCACAGGAGGACCAGACCACAGGGGAGCAGCTGGGGAGTGTGTCAGGTACACCACCCAGGGCACGTGACAGGTCCCAGGTTCCTGCAGATGCACTCTCCCCAGCCCCTCGCAAATTCCTAATGCAACAGGGCACACTGCCTCCACCACAGCCAGGCCACAAGGAGGCCCAAGCACAAGGATCCCACGGTGGGTGTGGCACTCAGCTCCAGCCTTGGCCTCCTTCCATAGATACTACGCCAAACCCTCACCTCCAGAGCCTTTCAGTGACACCTACCTGCTTATGTCTCTCCCCCATGATACCTAAGTCCCCAGATGGAGCTGACCCTCCAGACAAGAACCACTAGTCCTAGAGCATTTCTGAAAGCATAGATTAGTCTTTCCAGGAAATGTCCTGCTGATGCCTGGGACAACTGCCTACAACTGTGAGAGTCACTCAGGCTCACTGCCCAGTGCTGTAGTGCATTATTCTCAATGCTATATAGTATTCCAGAGCAAACATGCCACGCTTTGTTCATTCTACTGTTGATGGACATATGGGTTATTTCCTATTTAGACCCATTACAAATAACGCTGGTACTACAGTATATATTCTTGTACACATCATTTGGCATGCAGCTGGTGCGTTGGGTTATAGGGTAATGGATGCTGGTTAGCGGGTAGAGATGTGCTCAGCTCTCCAGCAAGGCTGTGGACATTTACTTTCCCACCAGTAACATAATGAGCATTCCTGCTGCACAGTTCTTTCACCAACATTTAGGACTGTGAGGCTCTATTTTTTCTTTTTAATCCACTGTACTTCCTGTTAACTGGTAGTTTGGTCTAGAAGCTTGTTTTGAGATTCACTGTATTGGTGAGAATACATGATAGACGGCGCTGTGTGCTTCCTCCTGCATCACATTAGGAGTCTGCTCGTCTCATCTGCAGTGGTGTTACACTCACCGGCAAGTTCAGGAATTTCCAGTCTGATCCATTCATTACAATGTCCAAATCGATCGCTAAAGGTTTTAACACACCCAATATGATAACTACCTATACTCCTTCTTTTATCCCTTGTAAAATATAGTTTTCTAAATGTTATCTTTTCTACTTTAAGAAGAATTTTCCCTCATCAATAATTTGGTTTCTCTGAGAAAACCAAATTTCTCAGGAAAGACTGCAGCACATTTTAAAGGTGACGGTGTATCTGATGCTCTTCCACTTCTGTCCTTGATCTCCTTCCAGCTTCCCAGCGCCTCCAGACCAAGGTTCATTCTAATCTTCTTTGTATCCCCAGGGCCTGAAGTACAGAAACTACTAATGAATGATACTTTTTAAATTTATTTGTGCTGTTGTTGAGAACATACACAGCAGAACACATACCAATTCAACAATTTCTACACGAACAATTCAGTGACACTGATTACATTCTTCCAGTTGTGCAACCCTTCTCACCCTCCGTTTCTGAGTTGTTCCTCCCTCATTAATATAAACTCACTGTCCCCTAAATTTCCCATCCGATCTTTTGAGATGCTGTTGTCAATTTGATCCCATATAGATAGACCTTAAAAGAGCACAATGTTCAAAGCAGACATTCTTTACAAGTTAAATAAAACTACTGTTTGGTTTTAAGAAGACTTCAGGAGATATTTTTGGATTAAGGTTTAAAGATTATCTCAGGGCAAAAGTTTCAGGGGATCGATCATCCAGCCTCTACGGCTCCAGAAAACATGGATTCCATGAGCAACTGAAATTCTGCTCTGCATTTTCCTCCTTTTGATTAGGATTTTTCTATAGAATCTCTACCCTACCCCCAAAGGTTAAAGATACTTTAAAATATTTAAATAACATTTTATTGTGTTTTTGGTGAAAGTTTACACAGCAAATTAGGTCCCCATTTGGCAATTTCTACACAAATTGTTCGGCAACATTAGTTACATTTTTCACAATGTGTCAACATTCTCTTTAATTGCATACTGGTTGTTCCATTTCCAGTACTCTAGTTTCCCTGTCCCCTTACCTTCTCATCTGCTTTTGAGCAATTGTTAGACCTTTTGGTCTCAAGTAGATGATTTTTGAATGGAGCACTGTACTCACGGATAATATCCTGTATTTTGTGCACACATCTGTTATTTCACCGAGAGGTGACCTCAGATGATAGTTTTGTGTCATGGACTGAACTGTGTCCCCCCAAAAAATGTGCGTCAATTTGGTTAGGCCATGACTCCCAGTATAGTGTGATTGTCCACCATTTTGTCATCTGATGGGATTCTCCTATGTGTTGTAAATCCAACCTCTGTGATGTTTTAATGAGGTGGGATTAGCAGCAGTTATGTTTAATGAGGCAGGACTCAATCTACAAAATGGTGTCCTAAGTCAATCTCTTTTGAGATATAAAGAGAGAAGCTAGCAGAGCAACAGGGAGACCTCATACAACCAAGAAACAACAGCCAGGAGAATAGCGCATCCTTCAGACCCTGTGTGCCTGCGCTGAGGAGTTTGTTATTAACTAGGGAAGATTGATAATAAGGACTTTCCCCCAGAGCCGACAGAGAAAGCCTTTCCCTGGAGCTAGCACCCTGAATTTGGACTCCTAGCCTCCTAGACTGTGAGAGAATAAATTTCTTTTTGTTAAAGCCATCCACTTGTGGTATTTCTGTTATAGCAGCACTAGATAACTAAGTCATTTCGGTTCAAGATTTTTCTTCTATAGAATCTTTGATCAAAATGTTAGTAATGGCAGCTGGACACCATCCAGTTCTTCTGGTCTTGGCAAAGGAGGCATTTGTTCATGGAGGCAATTAGCCACACATTCCACTTCCTCCTCCTACTCCCGACTCTCCTTCTTCCTCTGTTGCTCCAGGTAAATAGAGACCAACTGTTGTTGTGCTGGGCACCTGTGAGCCTCTTAACCCACCAGGGACCCAGGCATGACCGCACACCCCTTAGCTATGGCGTGTGCTGCCTGGGGCTGCAAGTGACACTAGATAGTTCTCCCAGATGTGGCTACTGCCGCCAAAATGCCTGTTCTCTCCAGCGAGCTCTGGGGGCAGCTGGCACAGAGAAAGACAGCAGGTTGAGACCTCGCACCTGGCTTCTTTTGGCAGTTCTAGGTTGGGATTCAGTGCTGCTGTTGGCTCGTGGGCAACGAGTTGGTTTCAAAGTTGCTCTTGCTCAGGAATTGATTAGTCAAACTTCCAACGGCCTGTGCAGCCCTGGCCAAGTGGCCCTCACAGACCCCCTCCCAGACCTCACGCACCACTGGAGCCAGCCTTACCTTGGACGTAGCCCAGCTGTGAATTGTGACTTTAGGTTGCTACACCTTTATTTATCCACACTGGGGGCCACCCCTCTGCTTGGGCCTCCGTAGGGATGATGCTTGCTCACTTTGTAGCCTTCCTCGCATCCAGACATTTCTGTGACTGAGGAAAATGCAGCTTTGCTCTGTCTGTGTTCGAGTCTGTTCCACCAAGTCCCTAGGCTGGCCTCCTCTCCGGCTCTGGCCGGCCCCCCTGAACTCTGCATCACCACCTCTAGATACTGCAATAAGGATACTTGTTTTCACTCAAAAAAACAAGCAAACGTTGCTTGCTGAAAAGTGAAGAGGACCTGAGGCACTTACTGATGCAGATCAAAGACTACAGCCTTCAGTATGGATTATACCTCAACATAAAGAAGTAAAAATCCTGACAACTGGACCAATAAGCAACATCATGATCAATGCAGAAAAGATTGAAGTCGTCAAGGATTTCCTTTTACTTGGATCCAGAATCAGTGCCCATGGAAGCAGCAATCAAAAAACCAAAAGATGCACTACACTGGGCAAATGTGCTACAAAAGATCTCTTTCAAGTGTTAAAAAGCAATGATGTCACCTTGAGGACTAAGGTGCACCTGACCCAAGCCATGGTGTTTTCAATCACATCATACACACATGAAAGCTGGACAATGAATAAGGAAGACTAAAGAAGAACTGACACCTTTAAGTTGTGATGTTGGTGAAGAATATTGAATATACCACGGACTGCCGAAAAAATGAACAAATCTGCCTTGGAAGAAGTACAGCCAGAATGCTCCTTAGAAGCCAGGATGGTGAGACTTCATCTCACATACTTTGGACATGTTATCAGGAGGGACCAGTCCCTGGAGAAAGGACATCATGCTTGGTAAAGTAGAGGATCAGTGAAAAAGAGGAAGACCCTCCACAAGACGGACTGACACAGTGGCTGTGACAATGGGCTCAAGCATAACAATGATCATGAGGACGGCACAGGACAGGGCAGTGTTTCATTCTGCCGTACACAGGGTCGTTATGAGTCAGAATCAACTCGACAGTACCAAACAGCAACAGCTGGCTAATGACACTGAACATCTTTCCATGTGTTTGGTGTCCATTTGAATATCTTCTTTGGTGAAATGTCTATGCAAGTCCTTGGCCCATTTTATGACTGCGTTATTTGTCTTTCTGTTAAGTTGTCGAAGTTTTATATATATTTTGGTTATTAGATTCTTATCAAATATATGGTTTCTGAAGATATTCTCCCAGTTGGTAGCCTGCCTTTTCACTTTTTTGGTAGTCTTTCAATGAATAAAAGTTTTTAATTTTTATGAGGTACCATGTATTTATTTTGTTTTTGTTTTCGTTATTAGATAATTCGTTGTTAAAAGCTAGGCCCAACAGCATTGCCCCTGCATTTTCTTTTAAAAATTTTACGGTTTTAGTTTTCACATTTATGTCTTTAACCTGTTCTGAATTTGTTTTTGTGTATGGTGTGAGGAGGCATGTATCCTGTTTCACTTTTCTGCATGTGGAAATCCAACATTGCTTTAGCTATTCAGGGCCTCAGGCCATTCCATATAAAGTTGAGGATTGGTTTTTCCATTTCTGTGAAGAAGGCTGTTGGGATTTTGATCAGGATTGCTTTGAATCTATAGATCACTTTGGGTAGTTCTGACATCTTATAACAATAGTAAGTCTTCCAGTCCATGAACATGGAAAATCTTTCCATTTATTTAAGCTTTCTTTAATCTCTTTCAGAGTGTTTTATAATTTTCTTTGTAGAAGTATTTCAGGATTGTGAGGCTTTTTAATTTTTGCCAATCTGGTGACTGTCTCAATATTTCATTTTGGTTTGATTTGCATTTCTCCGATGACTCAGCACTTTTCATGTTTATTGAACATTAGAATTTGTATTGATCAATAAAAAGCATCTTAAATCTTTAAGTTTTTGCAGTCTGCCTTCAAATATAGCAATCAGCAAATCTGTCAACACTATCTTCAAAATATATTCATCACATTTAGAGATACACACACACGTATCTCTAAACATACCTAAATATCCGTATT
The DNA here is from genome assembly GCF_000243295.1 of Trichechus manatus latirostris. Classification (NCBI taxonomy): domain Eukaryota; kingdom Metazoa; phylum Chordata; class Mammalia; order Sirenia; family Trichechidae; genus Trichechus; species Trichechus manatus. The sequence goes on from NW_004443937.1 coordinate 21,023,272, forward strand.
TGTGTGTATGTATATATATACACATAGCTCCAAAATAAAATGATTTTTCACCTCCTCCACTGCTAACAACCTGGTCAAAGTCACCATCGTGTCTCGCTTGAATTACTGCCACAGCCTCCTAGCTGGTCTCCCTGATCCTACCTTGCCCCAAAACTGTGTCTATTTTCCCTGTAATAGACAGAGTAACCCTTTTCAAATAAAATCCTCTAGTCAAAGCATTCTTCTGCTCAGATTCCTCTAATGGCTTCCCATCTCACTCAGAATAAGATCCCAGCCCTTACTGTGGCTTATAACAAGGCTCTGTACGATCTGGCCCCTAGCCAGCTCACTAACCTCATCTCCTACCACACTTCTCTCCCTGTCACTTACTCAGTTCCAGTCATCCTCACCTCCCTGTCATTCCCTGAAACATGCCAACTACTCTTCTATCTCCAGACCTTTCCAAATGCTGTTCACCTTGTCTGGAACACTCTTCCCACAGATAACTACATAGCTTGTTCCCTCAACTTCTTTCAAGCCTCTGCTTGAATGTTCCTATCAAAGGTTTTCCCTGACCAACCTAAAATAGTACCACTGCCACCCTATCATTCTACTTTATTTATTTCATAGTATTTATCATCATCTGGCATTTTATATATTTATTTATTATCTATCTCTCCACACAAGAATGCTAGCACCCATCAGAACAGGTATTTTTAATCTATCTTGTTCAACACTATATCCCCATCACCTAGATAGTGAGTTGTGTATACACAAGTACTAAAATAAGCATTTGTTTAAAAAATGAACAAAACATCAATGTCAAGAATAAAAGAAATTATCAATGTCCAAAATAAAACACTTATCTATGAATTTCTCCAACATGACAAAAAATTGCCTTTTCTTTTCCTATTCCTTCCCTGTACCATTCTAAGTATTTTAAAATAATGTAGGATTTATTTCCATGTTATTCTTGACATTACATATATTCTTTTTCAAGAATCTACTGTCCGTACATTAAGCTTCACAACATTAACAAATATAATTTTGACTTGAGTTTTAATGTATTCATTATTTAAGAAATTTGTTTCTTTTATACTTTGTCTTAACACTAATTTTTCATGCTGATTTTTGGGGAAGCTACACCTCATTTTTTTTTTTTTTTAAAGAGATGTTAGGGAAATTCAGACTGAGTCCCTAAATTTCTGAAACTAGCTTTGTTTTGTCCTCACAACAGGCAATAGGGCACACCAGTATATAGAAATTTAAGGTCATACAACCCCTTAATTTTTGTTCCACTGTTTTCTGTATATTCTGGCCTTTAGTGTTACAACTTAAATGCAAACCTGATTCACTTTTCTTTGTATGTAATCTGGTTTTTGGTTTTCTATCTTTTTCTCTTACAAATTTCACAAGGACATGTCTACATGTGCAGAAATAACTGACAACTGGTGAGGATGAGAACATTAAATTTAATGTGAAAAGCCAAAAGAATTTTGAGTTCTGAGCTATACCCTAACTAAAAGCACCTGAGTTATAACAAAATACTGGGTGAACTACAAGAAAACTAGTAATGAAACAAGCCTTATCCAAAAATAATTGAAATAATGATGACTAGAATTCCACAAGCCTTGTTAACTCTGCCATATCACCTTTAATAACAGACTATGCTGTAAATGAGCTTCTGTGTTTAAGCAAGCCTACAGATGTACTGAGGTTATCAGTTTCATTACTATTGCTACAACTCACAAAGGAAAATTAAGGTCAAAGAAAGCTTCATCTTCTAAAATACAAAGTCAAGAAAAATCTTCTCATCATTCATAACAGTTTAGTAATAAATGAAGTTACCTCAATAACAGGTGTATTTTCCTGGAGCTCAGTTGTGTGCGAGGCCAGTAAACCAATCACCCGAGCAACTTTGGCCCGTCTGTAAATGAACAGAAAATAGTTTCTGAAGAGGAGCGTTAGAAACTGAGGAAACCACCCCCAGTTAGATACATTATGCATGCATGGACATAAGATACAAGAAGATAAAATAAAAATTGAATGTGATAGGACAAGCACACACTCCCCCATGTATACAGCCCAGAGAAACTCTCCCTCATGTACACAGGGCACATGAATAGCAACGTTCTTTGCAGCATTGTCTGTATAGCGACAACGTTTAAATAAGTTGTGGTTTAACAGAAACAGGGGAAAATAAAAATGTTAAAAGGCCTTAACCAGAGAGAAGAGGAAAACAGTAATTAATCTTTTTATCTCTGAATATAGAGGCATCTGGCTACAGGCCTCTGTTCTATTTGTTAGTAGACCAATGAGTTTTTACATAAGTAGTAAATAATTACTATCAACACAGCTTAACATATATACCTATATTCTTCACTGTAACAGAAAATTTTACAATCATCAATTCTGCAAATATTGTCCTATTTTAATAAATACTAGTTCAGTGAGGTATTTCTTTGGTACCCAGCAGAAAACAAAGTTGATAAATTACTAAGTATTATTCCACTCTGATTTGAAAAAGCTATTTCACATAGAAAAATAATTAGTTTTGGTTTTTTTTAAACTTTTTTTAAAAACCGAAGAAAAAAATGGTTGAGTGTGTGAGTTGATGAGAACTGCATATTTATTTAGTGATGCTTGCATGTTCTCTGGGCTAATCAAAGTGTGACACTAGCCAGAGGGCCTCTATTTTTCAGGTTACTAGAACAAACATACGCAGGGAGCAGGGAGGAAAACAAGTCAGACTCAGAAGTACCACAGAGAAAACGTTCCTGTTGTCAGAACTCTCACATACAGAAATAATTCTTACTGATTTCCACATTTCCTGAATTAGATACGTAAATCTCTTAATGTAAGATTTAAGAATTCTTGGACATTTGTGTGATTAGCATTCTGCCTCTAAATAAAAGATTATATTCTAAAAGTGATTGTTTTGAAAAACATTTGGTAGGGCCTGGTGATGCAGAGAAAAGGACACTGGACCACAAGGTGCACAAGAAAGCTCCTAGTCACAGTTCTGCCACTAACCAGCTATCCCACCACAGAGAATTACAGTCTCCGGGTTACTAATGGGTTCCGTTCCTAACTGTGTCTTTATGTCAAATTTGTAGGTAAGTCAGAAAAGGTGCACACAGTTCTTATTTAGCCTTCAACTTTAGTGCAAGAACTGGCCCTGGCGGCACAGTGATTTAGAGCTCGGCTGCTAATCAAAAGGTAGGCAGTTCGAATCCACCAGCCACTCCCTGTAAACCCTATGGGGCAGTTCCACTCTGTCCTATAGGGTTACTATGAGTTAGAATCAACTCGACAGCAATGGGTTTGGTTTTTGGTTTAGTGCAAGAAAAGACTAGAAGCCTTTTCAATGATTTAAAAGCTACACATTCAACAAGTGAAGGTGATTGTGATGAAGAATTCTTTGCAAGTAGGGGTTGCTTCAATCATTTCAAAGTGAGGGCAAATTTACATAACATTAAAGGGCAAGTACAAGCTGTCCATAAGTCGGATGTTGGTAACCCAGGAACTTACTGTACAATTCAATTTACATCTGTGTAGTTCAAAGCGAATTAAGTTGGTGAGGCAACAGTTAAGCACTCAACTGCTAACTGAAAGGTTGGCAGTTTGAACTCAGCCAGCAGCTCCACAGGAGAAAGACCTGGAGATCTGCTCCCCGTAAAGATTACAGACAAGAAAACCCTATGGGGCACTTCTGCTCTGTCACATGGGGTCACTATGAGTTAGAATCAACTCGAAGGCACCAAACAACAACTTCTAAGAAGTTTATTCACAATTGTAAAACAAACACTTTTATCAAAACTCACTAATGAGTTAGAATATATCATATACAAAACTCTCTTTTCAAAGATAAGTCCAAAATACTTAACCTAAATCGTTTTTCCAATCTACAAAATTAAGTATTGGCTACTAAATTTACTCAAATAAAAATGTATCACTATGTGGTAATTAAATATTTTTTCTGATCTCAGCAGAAACAATTCCTATTAGGACAAGAGAATACACATAACTTAAAATTATAAGGGTTTTTAGGTAACATAAGTATTTTACATAATAACAACAGTATCTCCTAGGCTTTACAAAAATCAAAATATACGGCTATACCCTACACTCAATGCTCTCACAAGGCTGGCTACGTCTCATGATTCAGGCTTCTTAAACGTTACCGCTTAAACTGCCCCCATGCCCATTACACTCTACCTCAGAACCATCCTCATTTCCATGATAGCATCTAGAGCAGCACTGCCCATCAAACCTTTACACAATGACAAAAGTGTTCCGTTCCATCTCTGCACAGTTTCTCCATTTATCATGATGTTTATCATGATGGCACAGAGTAGGCCCTCAATAAATCTTTGTGAAATTACTATATTAGCATCAAAAACAAAGTAACTAACACATTAGTAGGAAAAGAGCGGGCAAAAATACGGCTACACAAGGCAAACAAAAGTAAACCAGGATTTCCAATGTAAATCTCAAAGTAGAATTCAAGGCTAAAAACCTTAAATGAGAAAAAGGTTCCTTTCAAATTAAAAATGGTCTTAGTCATAAAGGATATAAGGCATAAATCTATATACCAAATAACAAAGCATGAAAAGTAAGCCAGATACGAGTGGGAAACTTCAATCTACTTCTCTCCCTAGCACAGCAGAGGGCAACAATGAATACATACTTGCATATGTACATACAAGCATCCATAATAAAACTCATAAGGTCAAAGAACAGATGTCTATAGCAAACTCTGCACCATACAAACAGTGACCACACTTGTCTATGGAAGGCTGTATAGAGTGCTGGTTAAGACTCTGGGCCCAGACTTGGCCCCACCACTTACACATTCGGGACCCAGGGGTATTTACTCATCCTTCACATGCCCTGGTTACCTCATGGGCTAAGCAGGACGGATAACAATACCCACCTCATCAAGTTGTTCTAAGAATCAAAGGAAAAAAATAATCTATGTGAAGAGATTTAATTACCATGGTGTCCGACATTTAATGTGTTGAATGTGTTAGCTGTTATTAACACATTGTTTACTAAATTCGTGGCATACTTTTAAAAAATGACTTAAATTAGACTACAAAGATAAATTCCTGGAATCCCCAAAGGCAGAAATTATACAGGCCTCATTATTATGCTGTAATGAAAGTATAAATAACAAATATAAGCAAAAACAGAAGCACTTCTATATATCTCATGCACCTAAGAAATCAAAAAGTCCATAAATCAAAATCATGTAAAGAACACATGCCAAAACTTATGAGACATTCTCTTGCTTTATGAGAGCAGATAGAACATGTCACCCATTGCTTTGGTCTCTCAATAGTCTACTAAAATAGAAGGAAAAATTTTTTTTAATTAAGTGATAATTGGAAACAAGAAGAAGGGCTAAAAGTAGACCAGAAAGGTTGAAGAAATCCTAGACAACATAAATAGATAGAACTTGACTGACACGCAAAGAACAGAAGAAACCCTTGTCTAAGAATGAGAGGTAAGCACTGAACTTCCAAAAAGCCCCAGTTGGGATAAACCAAAACAGAAAACCAGGATGAGCCATAGCATGATCACCAGAGCTAGTGATTCAAGAACTGCACAAGGGGAACAGGTGAGCCAATTAGGTCCTGTCTCCTTCCCATCCCCTCCCTGGAACACAGAATAAACTCTGTGGTCCCTGCCTCCTAAGATAAAAATGGAAATTTATTCTTACAGTGAGCGATCTAACTTGTGGGTGCAAGACAAGTGTGTATGTGGGAGCCAGAGACCAGTCCTCCACATCAGATCCTGGGCGGAGAAAGGCGTTAAAGGAGAAAAGTTACCTCCACCCTAAAGAAAAACCCACCCCAGCCACTGCAGAGGCCTCTAGCCTGCCCACTCACTCTTAAAGCCAGCCGGGTGCTCAACATCACAGTCACCTGGTCAACAGGCATCACCCACTCACAGGCCAGCCCTTTCCTTTTGAGGAGAGGCTGTTGGAGAAACACTTACATTATATTACCAACTCCTATATCAATCATTTTAATAATTTATTCATAAACTAACAATCAAAGATCACCAGGCATTTGAGAGAACAATAGCACTAAAGAACAGGACCATGATGAAAAAGAAGTGACCCACAGGCTAATTTTAAAGAGTACGATTTTTATAATCCTCATGTTGAACCTTAAATATTAGCCATAATATTTAAACCTAAACTCTCTTCCAAACAGAATTCTTATAATCCTAATGTTTACCCTCAGATTCCAAAGGATATTATAGAATCAAACATACATATCTAGGAAAAAGGAACAGAGAACAAAAATATGAAAAAAAAAATTAAACATGATTGCTGGAATAAAAATAACTAAATGGAGATCCTCAATAATAAAATGAGCAGGGCTAAATATCACACCTGAGACCTCAAAGGTAAAGTCAGGGAACAGCAGTAAAAGTGACAATGAGAGTTTGGCAGTTCCTCAAAACATAGAGTTGCCATAGGACCCAGCCCTATTTTATATATATATATATACTCTTATTATATATATATATACACACACACCCACATCCCAAGAGAAATGAAAACATATTCACACAAAAACTTGTACACATATGTTTACAGTACCATTATTCATGATAGCCAAAACATGGAAACAATCCAAATGTCCATCAAGAATGGATAAACAAAATGTAGTATATCCATACCATGGAATATTATTCAAACATAAAAGGAATGAAGATCTGATTACTACTACAAAATGGATGAATTGAAAACATTATGCTGAGGAAAAGCCAGAAACAAAAGACTACATATTTTATGATTCCATTTATAGCAAATGTCTAGAAACGGCAAATCTATAGACAGAAAGTAGATTAGTGGTTGTCAGTGGCTAAGAGAGGGGATACTGGTGAATGACTGCTTAATGGGTACAGGGTTTCTTTTATGGGTGATAAAAATGTTTCAGAATTAGATAGTGGGCTTGCTGAGCTTTGTGAATATACCAAATCAACTGAATTGTGTATTTTAAAAAGATGAATTTTATGGTATGTGAATCACACCTCAAAAAAGAGGGAGTAAAAAAGCCAAAGAAAATATGAGTCAAAAGACATGAAATCTACATCCATCCTACAGGAATTTCAGGAGCAGAAAACAGACAGAAGAGCAATGAAAAAATCATGAAACAAAAGAAAAACTAAAGTAGGGCTGAACAATTTAGCAGAGCAACAGCTGGGCAAATTAATGAAAAAAGCTACCTAGACACATTCTAGTAAAATTTCACAAGCCTAGGATACAAAGCAAAACTTAGGCAGTGAAAAACAAAAACAAAGAATAAACAAGTCACACAGAAAGAGAAGAGTCAGGCTGGCCCCGAGTCCCTGACAACCACAGTCAGCATCAGGAGAGAGTGAGCGAACTCCACAGTGCTGCACAGGGGTGAGCATGGCCAAGGTCAAGGGAAGCCTCAAGCAGCCCATGGTGCCTGACCCCTAATACCACAGAGAGGCCCTCAAGGGGCAACTACTCCAGAAGCAGAGCAGCCAGAGACCTCCCTACAAGTAAAAAAAAACTACCAGATGATGAAACCCTATCAGCCAAGAGGTGAATTAAAACAAAGAATTCAGAAATGGAGAAACCGTGCCCCCCCCACAAAAAAGATGAGAATTTTGTTTACACAACAGAGAATAAGTTCCATAAACCATGATAATGTACAAACAGTTGTATCGGTAGATGGGAAGAAATAAAAGAATGAATTTCCTCAGCTTTCCAACAGTTAAAAAGCAATGAGCAATCTTTTATGCTTTTTGTATGTAATCTTTTTGAAACCTTGAAATTTTATGAGCTAACATCTCATATGAAGAAATATCTGAAAATTCTTTTTCTTAAATCCAAGTACAATTAAATAATTTTTATTCTAAAGTAACACGCACAATATAATACTACTTTCCAAAGTATTTCTACTTATCTCTCCTGAATTTATAAAACTCATTGCCATCAAGTCAATTCCTACTCATAGTGACCCTATAGGACAGAGAAGAACTGCCCCATAGGGTCTCCAACACTGTAACCTTTCCAGAAGCAGACTGCCACACCTTTCTCCCACGGGGTGGCTGGTGGGTTTGAACCACTGACCTTTCTGTTAGCAGCCGAGCACTTAACCACTGCCACCAGAGCTTCCGAATATGCAGATGTCTAAAATCATGGTAACTAGATATTAAATATAGAGGCGGGGAGATTTTTTTGAGTACTCTGTTTTGCACCGTCTTTCTTCAGTGCTTGAAATTTTATGTGCTTAAACTGTCTTTTGAAAGAATGAAGTCATTATTTAATTTAAAAATTAAAGCATAAAATACATAGGCTTAGAAAAGCAAATACAAGAATACCAAAAGGAAATAAAAAGCCACTCTTACTCAGCAAAAAAAAGCAGAAATATACAAACTCATGGAAAAGAAATGGTAAATAACCAGAGATACAGAGAATATTAAAATAACTGCTTTCTAGGAAAAAGTAAATTACTAAATCTGACTCATAATTGAACAAAAAAAAATTTCACAAGGGTATGAAAAAAAGTTTAGTACTCACGTAAAATACGATGTACACACAAGGAAACATTATATAGCTATTGAATTTGACACATGGAAGTTCTCAATGAATATGTGTTAGATAACAAATATACAAACAGTTCCTAATGGATGACAAGGAAAGTGGAGGAAATACAGATTATAAAATAACAGGGACAGCACATTACTTAGGTTAAAATAAGAGGTATATCCACCCATCTAAGCATGTCCTGTGGTATATAAAGACATTCAGACATACAGTATAGTCATGTCTGTAGGCAGAGTTAGGACATCTAGGAGGACGGTCACTAATTATCAACAGTGGTCATATCTAAATATTTGCATCTGAAAACTTTCTTTTCCAAATATGTTTCCTTTGTTTGATTCAGTTGATTGGTAAGATTACAAAATTTGATACATATTCAATGTTAAAAGTACTAACAAAAAGGCATTTTTATACATACTGACTAGGGACATATACTGATGAAATTTCTGAAGGGCATTTTAGCAATTTATCAGAAGTCACAAAAATATTTATTGCCTTTTACCAATTTGTTCTAATTCTATGAATCTTCCCTAAGGGCAAAAAGAGAACATACATAGGTACAAAGATTAAAGCACAAACGTGTTTATCAAAATATTGATTACAAAATATAATAATACTATCCAAAAATAGAGAACAGGGTAAATAAAATGATCAGATATCAGAGCATATAATAAAAGGCATCCAATAACAACGTGTCTTCAGCAAATCATTAATGACATTTTTAAAATACATAACATACATATACTGCAGGGGGAAGAGAAACTTGTAAAATTAGATGTAATTCTAATTTAGTTTTTCTATATTCAGAATAAAGCCAAGAATAAATATACCTACTGCCCTGGTGTCGCAGTGGAAGGTCAGCAGTTTGAACCCACCAGATGCTCCATGGGAGAAAGATGAGCAGTCTGCTTCTGTAAAGACTACAGCCTTGGAAACCCTATGGGCAGTTCTTCTCTGTCCTATAGGGTTGCTACGAGTCAGAATCGACTGGAGGCAAGGGGTTTGGTTTTGTTTCACAACAGTTTTCCCCCCAGGGCTAAGTTAAGGACCCTTTTCTTATGCTACCAAGGTAACATGACCTGGGGTCAGAGAAGGCTTCATAGAAGAAAAGGCATGTGGATGTGGAAAAAAATGGACTAAAAAAAGGTCCAGGGAGAGGACTTATCACCTAATTTATTATTTTCCTCAAATTAAAACTTTTTTATGATTAAACTTCAGTTAAAAGAACAGAAAAATTAGTTTTAAAACAGTATTTGGAAAGGATTAAGAAATGTCTATTTTTACAAATCAGCAGGGGGCACTCCATTCAAAGATATCATTTAAATTCTCTCTAGGGTGTTAGGAGATCGACTGGGTTCTTTTCAATGAGCATACCACAAACCTCCTCAAAAGTATTAAACACTCAAAGATTACCTAAAAATCCTATTTTGTAGTGGCAGACTTTGCTTCAGGAGAGTAATGTAACATCAAAAGATACATTATAAGAATGATAAGAACAATAACTAAAAAAAGCAGTCTGTGGTCACCTATTGTCTCCCCCACATTTTGCAGACGTGGAAGAATGATTACCATCATACCCTACCACGTTTCACAAAACTTCACCGCCATGTTTTCACGTGTTTCTCCGAATAATCATGTGAGATAAGCTGGCTCGATAATAATAACTACAACTTCCAAGCTTCCAGTGAATAACTAAGTATCCAGTAAGAAACAGATACAAGGTATTTCACATACTCATCTCATTCAGTTTGTTACCAAAAATCTATGAGGTAAATATGCTATCCCCATTTTACAGATGAGGAAACTGAAGTTCAGCAGGTGAAGAAATCTGCCCAGAGGGCAGATCTATCAGCCAAGCGGTACCCAGGATTATCTGAATCTGAAGCCTGTGCCTTTTCAGTGTCCCACAGACTGTCCAAGAGGTAAAACTCTAAAGAGGAAATCATGTGGCCAAGTCTTAGTGGCAACTGGAGGCTAAAGCCTTCTAACACCTTAACTTACGTGCTTTTCGCCACACAATGGTACCTCCACAAAAAAGCAAGTACACTTCCTTCCATCAGGAGCTTGTAAGTCATATTCCCGTTAGATCTTTAAATAACATTACAGGGAAGCTAAGTTCTACGTGTGGGAAAGACGCAAGTGGTAACGAAAAACTCCTAAGAAATACAACTGGATTAAATCACGGAGATCAGGGTTAAACTATCTGCTAAAGAAGAGTCAAAAGAGTTAATAGTTACCAGAAGTAATTTATATAATCCCTGAATTGTTATTTGTAGTATTAGGATAAAGGCTATTTTTAAATCTTCTCTTTAGATTTACAAACGGGATTCCTAGAAAAACTGCCTATGACAGTATCATCATTACTTCAGAATGACTTACGATAACTATTTAGGGATCTGCTTTTGATAAACATGTATGATATAACTACTTTAAAAAATCATGAAGAGTAATTTTTTTTAAATAAAAATGTTACTTACATATCCCAGTTTGGAGCTATTCGCAAAAGCTGGATTAGCAATTGGAACTAGAATAAAAAATTAAAATGTACATGTCAACCAGAGAACAACAGAGAGACTGAGCACTATGTTAACAATCAGACCTCTACATAACTGAAATGTGAATCCTGCACCAAGGAGAGAATTATTTACAAAGATGCCATAAGCACTGAATAGATGAATAAGATAAAAACTAAGGACAGTGCTTTGTTTCTTCTACCCATTTACGTTCCCTAAATGTCCCCCACACCACAGACACACACCAACTACCAAGAAAGTAACCTTCATACTATGCTGTAAGCGAATACACTTAAATTTTTTCAAGCCAGCTCCCAAGTGAGGGCCCACTATAAAAAATGCCTCCAGAACACTAACTCTTTTCTGAGGATGACTTCAAAACTCTGCCCAATTGCCATGGTTCTACCAATAAACCAAGACAGTCCAAGAAGTAATATAACCAGGGGAAAAGAAACAAAAGTCTCAGAGACTCACCCCCTCCCCCAATTGTCACATCAGAAACCCTGGCGTTTACCAGGTTGGCCCAGGTAAGACGCCCAACTCCACATGGGCAGCTCACTCCAGCAGCTGATGAAAAAGTCTTATGAGTTCAGATATGAAAAGTACCTTACAGTTAAGACAACATAAAATGCAAACCTGAGTATTAAAAAAAAAAAGTCCAAAATCACTTCCCACTCAACTGCTTTTAGACCTAAGGATTAAACAGGATAATTCTGGTAAGCCTATAATATTAATAAATAACTATTTTTTCACTGTAATTAAAATCAAATTACTATTTTAGCACTTGTCTTAATTGCTACAGAAATGCAAACGTTAACGGCATAGGCATGCTGCAGGGACCTTGAGAAAGTCTTTATTTCACAATTTGACAGCCTACCAGCGGGGAGTGGAGGAGCCTGGTGGCCACCTCCTTGTGGCCGGCCACCACACACAAATAGCAAAGGAGATTGAGCTTGGCTCGGGAGGCTCCAGTACTCTTCTCGGTGGAGTCGATCTGCGAGCACACTTGTTGCAAAAAGTCATTCCAATCTTGGTCTTTCAGAAATACTAACTTATCCACTGCAGAGGCAAGAAAATAATAAAAGCGTATTACGTGAAAAGGATTGCTGAAAACGTTACAAGGGAAATAAAATGGAGAATACAATTTCAATAGCTAGGATGAGAACAAAGAACCCCATAACTTGACGCTGTCAAAATCAAAAAACGCTCCAAAGATGACAGTAGTTTTATTTATCCTTCTACACACATCTCTTTTTCTACCCATGGAGATTTTTAAACTATTTCAAGGGAAAACTATGTTGGGGGGTTGGGGGGTAGGCATGAGTCTAACGGAGAATTATCCTGCTAGCTAAAACATAATATAATGCAAAGTCAAATAAAATTGTATTATGAGAAAACAAGATAGTCCTTGTATAAATAAAGCAATTGAGCCATAAAATATTGTAAGAGCCAAAGATTCTACAATGAATCTACTGTTAAACAACCAGGTATGTTATGAAGGCTCAATCATCTGGAATCCCGATTTCCAAACCCTACAGAAACAAAGGGTAAACACTAGAAAATGAGATGGTATCTAAAATGAATACATTTTAGCCAATCTCTATCTTTAAGCAAAATAATAATAATAATAATTTCCTAAATAATTCAAAGTAAGGAAAAAAGAGAAAGATTATTATTTCCAGATAGCAATCCTTTAGGTTTTCATAAATAACAGTTCTACTTGGCAATGAAAGCAATAAAATACCTATTGCCACTGAGTTGATTCCAACTCATAGCGACCCTACTGGACAGAGCAGACCTGCCCCATAGGGTTTCCAAGGCTGTAATCTTTATGGAAACAGACTACCACATTTTTCTCCCACAGAGTGGCTGATAGGTTCGAACCGCCAACCTTTCGGTTAGCAGCCAAGCACTTAACCACTGTACCACCAGGTTCCTTAATATTTAGTAAATATTAAAAACATTTTGCTTCATGCTAGTCTTTCAAAATGTCCTTCTGTACTGTTGTTTTTTTTAATCAGTACTGAGACCTCTATAAACCATCAGCTGATGTATTTAAATTTTACATCAAGTTGTAGACTCCAGCTATGAAGAATTATCTCTAGATAAGCTCAACGAGTTAAAACATAACTTGTCAAACAAAATAAATCAAAATTTACAGAATATAAAAAGTTCCTCTGTTCATCCTAAATAAGAATTTCCATTAGCTGAGAGGAAATGCAACAATCATTCCTTAAGTATTTCCATTCCCCACTGACTCCCAATTCTTCACCGTGGCACCCAACATTTTCACCTATAATAGCACCATAAGTAGTAGAAATTCAACGGGCTGTAACAAAGGGAATGGGCAAGAGAAGGCCCCCACCCACTACACAGGAACACTCACCCTCCTCTACAGGAACTTCCCCAGCCACAAGAGTATAAAGCAGCCCAGACTTAGTTGTGTAATGTCAAGGGCGAGCACAAATGGTTTACGGATTGTTCATAGTTTACTGTATAACACTTCCCCAAGAATACAGCCAACTGGCAAGAAAATACGAATTCAGCTATTCATGTAAGAAAATACTCCATTTACTAATAAATTTTATATTTGTATCTTTATCCAGAGTCTAAGTATTTGATAAAACCTTTATGATCCTACCTGAATATGCTGGCAGATGCAATATTTTGGGATCAAATTTAATCGGTGGCTGTTTCATTATCTGTCGTTTTTAAAAAAAAAAAAGAAAAGAAGAAACTTTGAGGCATCTTTTGAGACAGATGTCTATCTCCTCTACCAGATTAAAATCTATGAGGGCTGGGATTCTGTCTCATAAATCTTTGCATCTCCAATATTATCATATAAAACATCAAGTGCATATGAGGTCCCCAATAAATTGAACTGACAAAAGGAATACTGTAAAAGTGTAATTGCCACCAAAAGAATAAGAATTCAACAATGCCCTTTCAGATTTGAGTATACAAATACAGGTGCATTATTTTTTTTTAAATCATTTCAATTGATATCTGAAATAAAATAAAGCTTCATGGAAAAGATTCACCCTATCTTAGCTTATGCTTAAACCAATTTACCTCTAGGTGGAAAATTTAGTCATTCAACACACATTTACTGAGTATCTACCACGGTGAGACACTATGCTAAGTACTAAGAGAGATACAAAGATATAAAAGACATGATCCTTAGTGTCAGAGAGTTGACACCCTGGGCTGGGAAGATGAGATAAACAATTGAAAACAATAATAAAATATAAAATATTTAAGTAACAATTCAAACCAGGCAGAACATAATTATAGAAAAAACATTTGAGAGAGAGATTTTTTTTTTTAAATTTAGAGAGTGAGCAAGCACTTCAGGCTGATGGGGTGGGGACAAGGTTTGTGGAAGAAGTGGATGGCAGGTTGGGGTCTTGAAGGATGGTTAGGAGTTGATGGCTAAATTAGGAAAGATACCATTTCAGGAAGCCGGAACAGCGTGAATAAGAAAGTGCATGATTTATTGGACGAAACCACATAGTTAGAGGCATGAGTTTATATAAGGAACAGCAGAAATACTTCATATTGAGTAATAACTATGAATAAACTTTTAATAAATTTCACCCCCATTTCCATGTCTAACTTCTCTAAAACCTCTAACAAACACTATTTTAAAAACCTTTACTGGTAGAATTCTTGTCAGAAATGCATAAACACATTCTAACCATGATAAACCTTTAGACAAACCTAAACTGATGGGCATTCTATAAAATACCTGAGCAGTACTCTTCACAAGTGTCAGGTCATGAAAGACAAGGAAAGACTGACAATTATCAAAAGGCCACACAGGACAAGCACAGATCATAGGAAACTAAGGATAAACAACAACTAACCAGAAGGTGGAATCTTAGAACAAGAGCTTCAAACCAGTTCGTTCTGGGTTAAACCCCTGCTGAGAATTTGCATTTCCACCCCAGATATACTGAATCAGAATCTACATTTTAACAAGATTCCCAGGTGATTCTTATGTATAACTTCCCAGGAACTTATTAAAAATGCAAATTATCAGCAGAGATTCAAACCAGAACAAACAGATTGGAAGCCCTGCCTGAAACAGAAAAAGGACATTAATGAAACAACTGGGAAAGCTCAAACAGGTTCTGTGGTTTAGTGAATAGCACTAACTAATGTTAATTTCCTGGTTTTGATAACTGTACTATAGTCATGTAAGATGCTAAGACTAGGAGAAGCTCAAAGGTATACAGAAACGCTCTGCACTATTTTTTAATCTTTTCTATAAATCTAAAATTAGTTTAAAAACTTAAAAAAAAAAAAAAAAAAAGCCTCTACTAGCTAAGGTTTCCCAGAAACTACTAAGTGGTAGTTATTAAAGAAATAAAAAATATAGTGGGAATATGGTCAAAAGACATCACACATTTTTCTAGAAAAGTCCACTGGGAAAAGGTCTCATTACCCATCAAGTTTAGCACAATATAAAGTTCATCTGCCAGACATCCAAACTCATAAAAGAAATTAGTTCCATTATGAAAAACAGCTTGATAATCTATATTAAACTCTGTCTCTCTAGGAAATAAATATGCACCCAAGAACCCAATTGGTCCAAACTATAGTAACGTTCCCCAATAAGATAAAACAGTAATGAATTAATACTGAAAAAGACATTTTCTTTTAAAAAGGAAGGAGCAACAGAGGAAGAAGTGTCAGGAATAGGAGGAGGAAATGGAACGTGTGGCTGACTGTTTCCATGAACAACTGCCTCCTTTGCTATGAGACCAGAAGAACTGGATGGTGCTCAGCTACCGTTATTGAACATTTTGATCAAACACTCTACAGAAGATCCTGATTAAAAGGAGGGAAAATGCAGAACTGAATTTCAATTCTCATGGAACCTAGATTTTCTGCAGCCACTGAAGCTAGACGAACCCCAGAAACTATTGCCCTGAGATAATCTTTAGCCCTGAAATTTTAAACCAAAAATACCCCCTGAAGACATCTTTAAACCAAACAGTCTAGTTTAACTAGTAAAGAATGTCTGCTGTGAGCACTGTGCTCTTTTAAAGAATTTTCTATAAGGCATCAAAGTGATAGCAGCAACTTGAACGATTAGATAGGTAACTTAGGGGGAAGTGTGTTTATGTCAAAAGAAGAGGAACAAATCAGAAAAGGAGGGTGAAAATGGCTGCACAAATTTGAGGAATATAATCAATGTCACTGTACTGTACATAGAAACTGCTGAATTGGTATGTTTGCTGTGTATATTTTCAACAACAATAAAAATAAAGGAAGCAGGAAAATTAACATATGGAATAGGTGGTAGATGTGAATGTGTTGGAGGGTTGGAAATTAATAGAAAACCAGACTGAGAAATTAATTTTTTTTTTTAAAAAGGAGACTATTCCTCATCCCCTAGTTATGTAATATTATGTAGCTAAGGCTACGAAGCAACAAAAATCACACTGGGTTACAACTGCACTGTGAACCACAATTCCCCAAACTCCCATATTGTCTCCCTGCCCTCTGCCGTACAGCCTTCACACCCTATGAGAGGGTGTGGTCTCTAGGATCTGTCCAGCCCACCTCAGCCTGGTGAGTGGTACTCATCGACGACTCCCTTCATAATACATCAGTGACTAAAAAAGTTTGGACTGATTCACACAAGTATGTATGGAGAAAGCAAGGCGCTGAGGGCACAGGTCTGAGGCTCCTCCTCCGTCCGTGGAGAGTGGACTGATGGGAGGCAGAGGTGACACGTCAGAAACAGCGGAGACAGAGGAATTCAACGTTCCTATGAAGTGGAGGCAGGACGAGGAGAGGATGACAGACTGGGTAGGAGTTGAAAATGCAGACATGTGGCATAAATGAAACAGAAACAGGAAATAAGAGGAACAGGAAAGAAAAGAAGGCAAAGAACATTTTGAATGAAAATATCACAGAGTTCAGGCCTCAGTGAAGTCTAAAACTCAGCCCACAGTTTCTGAGGTATCTTTCCATACCTTTGGATTGTCGATAATTGGGGTAACAACAAGATCTGAGTCTGTGTAGATAAGCTCTCTCATCTGGGATTCCAGGTCCTGCTGACTCAGGTGTCCACTTATAATCTGAAATAAGAACAAAAATTAAGACTGATTCTGTAACTAATGAAAAGCTTTAAAAGATGAGCTAATAACATGCTAAGAAGACACCACAAAAAAAGGTCACCTACATCAATGCACTTAACCTGTTATTGAAAACACTTCCACAGATACATAGTCCCATCTGATCTTCACAAAAACCCTGAGTCAGACAGATCACTTCTCCCATTTTACATATGAAAAACGCAACACTCAGAGAAGGTTATCTGACTTTCCCAAGTTTACAGCTAAGGCTGGTTGGACTAGAAAACAGATCTTCTACAGTTTGATGTTCTAAACTATGATGAGGCAAATTGGTTTTTCAATTAGCAGCATGGTTTTTATCTTTCATTCACAGAACACTAATCCATTTATTTCTACTTTACAGACTATTGAATATGAAGTTAAAATGATGGCATCAAAATTTTTCAGGGTGAAGTGCTGACCTGCCTCCTAAGTGTTAAACACTTAATGTTTATTAAACATTCAGGATGCCTCTTTGTGCTCTAGTTAGACAAAACATTTATTCTTAGGGCTGTGCCTTTGTATTTCACACCAGAAAAAGAGGATTAATGTGTTAAAAACTTCAATTGGAACAATGCCCAGCAACTGAGTAACACAGAAAACCAGATCAGTGAAATAAAGAAGGAAGTTATCCAGAACTAAAATAAGGATGTGAATAAAGGAACAAAATAGCTAATGAAGTTCCTGGAAACCAAGGCTACCCTTTACAACTTAGAAGAAAGACAGATACAAAACATTTGAAGAAATAGATGAGGAACTTTGTTTAAAAATAAAAACACAGTTGAAAACCCAATACCTCTACAATAAAAAGACAAATAATCCAATTAAAAAATGAGCAAAGGATATGAACAGACACTTCACGAAAGAGGACATTCGGGTGGCTAACAGACACATGAGGAAATGCTCATGATCACTAGCCATTAGAGAAATGCAAATCAAAACTACAATGAGGTACCATCTCACCCCAACATTACTGGCACAAATTAAAAAAACAGAAAGTAACAAATGTTGGAGAGGCTGCAGGGAGATTGGAACTCATGCACTGCTGGTGGTAATGTAAAATGGCACAACCATTTTGGAAAACAATATGGCATTTCCTTAAAAAGCTATAAATAGAAATACCATAAGATCTAGCAATCTCACTCTAGAAACATATCCTAGCGAAGTAAGAGCCATCACAGGAATAGACATATGCACACCCATGTTCACTGCAATATTGTTCACAATGACAAAAAGATGGAAACAACCTAAGTGTTGATCAACAGATGAATGGATACACAAACTATGGTACATACACACAATGAAATACTACACAACAATAAAGAACAATGATGAATCTATGAAACATCTCACAACATGGATGAATCTGGAGGGCATTATACTGAGTGAAAATAAGTCAATCACAAAAGGACAAACACTGTATGAGACCACTGTTATAAAACCCATGAAAATGTTTCCACACAGAAAGAAATAATCTTTGATGGTTACAAGGGAGGGGAGGGGTAGGGAAGAAAAAACACTAACAAGATAGTAGATAAGTGGTAACTTGAAGGGTAAGACACTATACAATACTGGGGAAGTCAGTACAACTTGACCAGAGCAAAGTCATAGAAGCTACAAGACACATCCAAATGCCCTGAGAGATCAAGCTACTGGGCTGAGGGCTGGGGACCATGGTCTCAGAGGACATCTAGCTCAATCAGCATAACACAGCCTATAAAGAAAATGTTTTACATCCGACTGTGATGAGTAGCAACTGGGGTCTTAAAGGCCTGCGAGCGGCCACTGAAGCTACTTCTACTGGTCTCATCCTGGTTGGAGCAAAGGAGAATGAGGAACAAAGACACAAGGGAAAGATTAGTCCAAAGGACTAATGGACCACAACCACCAAAGCCTCCACTAGACTGAGCCCAGAACAATGTAGAACAAAATTCAAATTCACACACACACAAAAAAAGACCAGGCTTGCTGGTCTGATAGAGACTGGAGAAACCCCGAGAGTATGGCCCCAGCATACCTTTTTAACTCAGTACTGAAGTCACTCCTGAGGTTCACACTTCAGCCAAAGATTAGACAGGTCTATACGGCCAACAATAACACATGTGAGGGATGTGCTTCATAGTTCAATCATGCATACGAGACTAATGGGCACACCAGCCCAAAAGCAAAGATGAGAAGGCAGGAAGGGACAGGAAAACTGGACAAATGTAAACAATGAAGCTGGGGTGGACAAGGGGAGAGTACTGACACATCAGAGGGTTGGCAAACAATGTCACAAAACAATTTCTGTATGAACTGTTTAATGAGAAACTAATTTGCTATGTAAACTTTCACCTAAATCACAATAATAAAAAAATTTTTCAAACAAATTTTAGACTGTCGAATCTCAAGACTAAGACTAGGTTAGACTTACTTTGTCACTTGTTAATTATATGGCTTTAAGAAAGTTAAGCCTAAGTATTTTTTCTTCACTTATAATGAAGACTAAAACCACTAAATTTTTAGGATAATGGAGAATAAATGTAGAGCATTTAAAACAAGGCCTGACAGTGCTCAAAAGAAGGCAGCTGTAATGAATTAAGTTCTTAAAAAAAAAAAAAAAAAAAATCACATTGGTATCTGTGGAGAATGGATTAGACAGGAGCATGAGAGAAGTGGGAAGACCAGCTAGTAGGTTACTAAAATAGCAAGGTTGGTGTCCTGGGCTAGAGAGGGGGCAGAATGAAAGGAGAGAAGTCACTAACAGAGCAAAGGGGCTACCTATCACTGCTGATTTAACACTGTATAGGAACTGTAGTACTCAGATTAGCTCAAAGAACAAAGTAAGACATCAATATTGGAAAGGGAGATGGCTAAATAATTTTTATATGTACATGATGTAAGTGCACATCCAAAAAACCAAAATGAATTCAACAGAAAAACTATCAGAAATGATAATAGAGTAAGGTGGACCAATTAGAAAATTTGTATATAAAAATTATTAGTATCCTATATATAAATGGAATGAATGCACAAATTACAAGTATAAAAATTTAATACCCTACTCACGATATCAAACACAAAATGCTCAGAAATGAACTAAGTGACCAAAGATTGTAATGAGATCTAAACTGTTAAATGAAAAAAATTACGTCAGAAAATTGTTTCCTTGTTTAAAAATGAACATATATGTATAAAACCAGAAGCAGACATATCAAAATGTAATTACTGGTTACCCGAGTAATGAAATTATAGGTAATTTTTCCATTTTCTTTGTGTTCTACTACATCTTCCAAGTTTTCTACAATTAGTACACATTATTTTGTTACTGAATAAAAAAAGCATCTTTTTTAAAAATTATAAACTATAAACTGGCTTGTGTTTTTACTGTTAGCTGCCATCGAATGGTCTCCATCCACGGTGAACTCGTGTGCAAAGTAGAACTGCTCCATGGGTTTTGAAGGCTATGACCTTTCAGAAGTAGATCACCAGCCCTGTCTTTCAAAGTGGGTGCACAACTCCAACCCTTTGGATAGTAGCCCAGTGCTTTAACTGTTTGCACCACCCAGGGACTCCTAACTACCTTGTAGTATCTATATAATTATTGCTTGAATATTCTCAACAAAGAAACTCCATATACTCATCTAAAATAACCATCTGCTACAAGAGCTTCAACATCTATCACATTTCAGAACGTTATTTCTTACTTTTACGGTGATTTTCTGTTTCACATATAACCAACAAATTGTGAGCAGAGAGATTTTATTGTAACCAACTTACATTTCATTTCTACCACTTGTCTGTCAGTTTGTCGTACTGTGCTGGCTTGTGTGTTGCCGTGATGCTCGTAGCTATGCCACTGGTATTTCAAATACCAGCAGGGTCACTCATGGTAGACAGGTTTCAGCTGAGCTTCCACACTAAGACAGACTAGGAAGAAGGACCTGGTGATCTACTTCTGAAAAAATCGGCCAGTGAAAACTTTATGAATAGCAGCAAAACATTGTCTGATATAATGCTGAAGATGAGCCCCTCAGGTAGGAAGGCACTCAAAATAGAACTGGGGAAGAACTGTCTCCTCAAAGTAGAATCAACCTTAACGACACGGATAAAGTTAAGCTTTCGGGACCCTTATTTGCTAAGATGGCACGACTCTGAATGAGAAGAAACAGCTGTAAACATCCATTAATAATCAGGATGTGGAATCTATGAAGTATGAATCTAGAAAAATTGGAAGTCATCAAAAATGAAATGGAACACATACAGATCATTATCCTGGGCATTAGTGAGCTGAAATGGACTGGTATTGGCCATTGTGAATCTGACAATCATATGGTCTACTATCCTTGGAATGACAAATTGAAGAGGAATGGCATCACATTCATCATCAAAAAGGAACATTACAAGATCTACCCTGAAGCCAGTGATAGGATAATATCCATATGCCTACAAGGAAGACCGGTTAATATGACTATTATTCAAATTTATGCACCAACCACTAATGCCAAAGACGAAGAAACTAAAGATTTTTACCAACTTCTATAGTCTGAAATTGATCAAATATGCAAATCAAGATGCACTGATAATTACTGGTGATTGGAATGCCAACACTGGAAACAAATAAGAGGGACCGGTAGTTGGAAAGCATGGCCTTGGTGACAGAAACGACAACAAAGATTGCATGATAGAATTTTGCAAGACCAATGACTTCTTCATTGCAAATACCTTTTTTCAACAACATAAACAGTGACTATACACATGGACCTTGCCAGGCTGAATACCCAGGAATCAAATCGACTACATCTGTGGAAGGAGATGATGCAGAAACTCAGTATCATCAGTCAGAACAAGGCCAGGGGCCAACTGGGGAACAGACTATCAATTGCTCATATGTAAGTTCAAGTTGAAGCTGAAGAAAATTAAAACAAACCCACAAGAGCCAAGGTACAACCTTGAATATATCCCACCTGAATCTAGAGACCAGCTCAAGAATAGATTCGATGCTTGTCTTAGTTATCTAGTGCTTCTGTAACAGGAATACCACAAGTGGATGGCTTTAACAAAGAGAAATTTTTTTCCTCACAGTGAAGTAGGCTAAAAGTCCAAATTCAGGGCATCAGCTCCAGGAGAAGTCTTTCTCTCTCTCTTGTCTCTGGAGAAGGTCCTTCTCATCAATCTTCTCCTGGACTAGGAGCTTTTCCGCACAGGAACCCAGGTCCAAAGGATGTACTCTGCTCCGAGTACTGTCTTCCTAGTGGTATGAGGTCCCCCGTCTCTCTGCTTGCTTCTCTCTTTTATATCCCAAAAGAAACCAGCTCAAGACACAATCCAATCCCACAGATTGAGTTCTGCCTCATCAACACAACTGCCGCCCATCCCCCTTCATTAACATCATAGAGGCAGAATTTACAACACATAGGAAAATCACATCAGATGATAAATTGGTGTATGATCACACAATATCAGGAATCATGGCCCAGCCAAACTAATACACATTTTTGGGAGACACAAGTCAATCCATGACAACGCTTGAACACCAATGACCAAAGACCAGATGAGCTGTGGGATGACATCAAGGACATCATACATGAAGAAAGCAAAAGGTCATTAAAAAGAGAGGAAAGAAAAAAAAGACAAAATGGATGTCAGAAGAGACTTTGAAAATTGCTCCTGAACATAGAGCAGCTAAAGCAAACAGAAGAAATGATGAAGTAAAAGAGCTGAACAGAAGATTTTAAAGGGCAACTCGAGAAGACAAAGTATTATAATGAAATGTGCAAAGACCTGGCATTAGAAAACCAAAAGCAAAGAACATGCTCAGCATTTCTCAAGCTTGAAGAACTGAAAAAAAAAATTCAAGCCTCAAGTTGCAATACTGAAGGATTCTACGAGCAAAATACTGAACGACACAGGAAACATCAAAAGAAGATAGAAGGAATACAGAGTCACTATATCAAAAAGAATTGGTCAACATGCAACCATTTCAGGAGGTAGCATATGATCAAGAACTGATAGCACTGAAGGAAGAAGTCCAAGCTACACTGAAGGTATTGGCGAAAAAACAAGGCTCCTGGAATCAAAGGAATACAAACTAATACGTTTCAAAAAACAGATGTAGTGCTGGACATGCTCATTCATTTATGCCAAGAAATTTGGACGACAGCTACCTGGCCAACCAACTGGAAGAGATCTTTATTTGTGTCCATTCCAAAGAAAGGTGATCCAACAATGCGGAAATTAACGAACAATATCATTAACATCACATGCAACTAAAATTTTGCCAAAGATAATTCAAAAATGGTTGCAGTGGTACATTAACAGGAAACTGCCAGAAATTCAAGCTGGATTCAGAAAACGATGTGGAATTAGGGATATCACTGCTGATGTCAGATGGATCTTGGCTGAAAGTAGAGAATATCAGAAAGATGTTTACCTGTGTTTTATTGACTATGCAAAAGCATTTGACTATGTGGATCACAACAAATTATGGATAACACAGGAAAGAATGAGAATTCCAGAACGCTTAATTATGCTCATGCGGAACCCGTACATAGACCAAGAGGCAGTTGTTCGAACAGAACAAGGGAATACCACAAGGTTTAAAACCAGGAAAGGTATGTGTCAGGGTTGTATCCTTTCACCATACCCATTCAATCTCTATGCTGAGCAAATAATCCGAGAAGCTGGACTATATGAAGAATGTGGCATCAGGATTGGAAGAAGACTCATTAACAACCTGCAACATGCAGATGACACAACCTTGCTTGCTGAAAGTGAAGAGAACTTGAAGCACTTACTGATGAAGATCAAAGACTACAGCTTTCAGTATGGATTACACCTCAACATAAAGAAAGCAAAAATCCTCACAACTGGACCGATAAGCAATATCACGATAAATGGAGAAAAGATTGAAGTTGTCAAGGATTTCATTTTACTTGGGTCTACAATCAATGACCATGGAAGCAGCAATCAAGAAATCACACAATGTATTGCATTGGGCAAATCTGCTGCAAAAGATTTCTTTAAAGTGTTAAAAAGCAAAGATGTCACTCTGAGATGCCTCTGACCCAAGCCACGGTATTCTCAACTGCCTCATATGTATGCAAAAGCTGGACAACGTATAAGGAAGACTGAAAAAGAATTGATGCTTCGGAATTACAGTGTTGAAGAATACTGAATATACCAGAGACTGCCAGGAGAATGAACAAATCTGCCTTGGAAGAAGTACAACGAGAATGCTCCTTAAAAGCAAAGATGATGAGACTTCATCTCACGTACTTTGCACATTTCATCAGGAGGGACCAGTCCCCAGAGAAGGACATCAAGCTTGGTAAAGCAGAGGGTCAGTGAAAAAGAGGAGGACCCTTGACAAGATTCAGGGACACAGCAGCTGCAACAATGGGCTCAAACACAGTAATGATTGTGAGGATGGCACAGGACCGGGTAGTATTTTGTTCTGTTGTACACAGGGTCACTATGAGTCAGGACCAACTTGACGGTACCTAACAACAACACATTTCATTTCACTGCTGCTGAACCTAAACCTTCACTGTAAAAATAAGCCCTGCAAAGACCCGTTGTATTTCACATCACATAAAAATTATGGTAACAACTAAAAGCAATTATATTTATCAGACAATAAGCACAATAAAAGATAACAAATGTTTTTTAATTTAAAATACTTCTGCATTCAAAACAACTATGATTCCAAGAAATTAAAGGAGATCTATAAACAGAAAGACATCCTATGTTCATGGAGGAAGACAATACTGTTTAGGTAGCAATACTACCCAAACTGATCCACAGATTCAACAGAATTTCTATCAAAATCCCAGCTGGCTTCTTTGCAGAGATAGACAAGATGATCCTAGAACTAATATGGAAATGCAAGTACTCAGAATATCCAAAACAACCTTGAAAAGTTAGAAGAATCATACTTCCCAATTTCAAAACTTACTACAAAGCTACAGCAATCAAAACTGTGTAGTTCTAGGATAAGAATAGACATATAGATCAATAGAACAGAATAAAAAGTCCAAAAATAGGCCTTCACATTTGCAGCCAAGTGATTTTCAGCAAGGGTGCCAAGACAATTCAATGCGGGAAAACAGTCTTTTCAACAAATGGTGCTAGGACAATACAAAAGCCACATTCAAAAGGATGAAGTTGAACTCCTACCTCACACCATATGTGAAAATTAACTAAAAAAATAGATCAAAGACATAATTATGAGAGGTAAAACAATAAAACTCTTAGAAGAAAACTTTGGTATAAATCTTTGTGACCTTGGAGTAGGCAATGGTTTCAGAGATATGATGCCAAAAGCACAAGCAACAAAACAAAAAAATAAATTGAACCTCATCACAATTTAAAACTTCTGTGCTTCAAAGGACACCGTCAACCAAGCAAAATGACAAGTCACAGAATAGGAGAAAGTATTTGCGAATCATTTATCTGGTAATAGACTTATATGTACGATATATAAAGAACCCTTACAACTCAACAGTAAAAAGACAAATCAATCTAAAAAATGGGCAAAGGACCTAAACAGACATTCCTCCAAAGAAGATATACAAATAGCCAGTAAGCACATGAACAAAAGCTTGCTATCATTTGCCATGGGGAAGTGCAATTCAAAACCACAATGAAATACCACTTCACAATCACCAAGGTGGCTATAATCAAAAAAGAGGGCCAATAACAAGTGTTGGCAAGGATGTGGAAAAATCAGAACCCTCAAACAGTGCTGCTATGAATGTAAAACAGTGCGGTTACTTTGGAAAACAACCTGGCAGTCCCTCAGATGGTTAAATATAGTGTTACCGTATGATCTAGCAATTCCACTCCTAGGTATATACTCGAGAGAAATGAAAACGTGTCTACACAAAAACTTGTACATGAATGTTCATAACTGCATTATTTATAACAACCAAAAAATGGAAAAAACCCGAAGTCCATCAACTGATTAATGGATAAACAAATGTGGTATATTCATATCATGGAATATCATTTGGCAATAAAAAGGAATAAAATACTGATATATCCTACAACACAGAAGAAACTTTAAAACATTATACTAAATGAAAGAAGCCAGTCACAAAGGGCCACATATCGTATGATTCCATTTATATGAAGTTCCCAGAAGAGGCAAATCTACAGAAAGTAGATCAGTGGTTGCCAGGGGCTGGAGAGGGGAAGACTAAGAAGTGACTGCTAATGGGCACAGGGTTTCTTTTTAGGGGTGACGAAAATGTTCTAAGTGATTGTGGTGATGGTTGCACAACTTTGTGAATATACTAAAAGTTATTGAATTGTACACTTTAAATCGGTAAATTCAATGGTATAGGGACTATATCTCAATAAGGTTGTTACAAAAAAAAAAAAAAAAGTCTGAAGCAACTAAATGGAATTATCTCTTAAGAGTATTTACTAGAAAAATCACTTAATAGAGAACCCTGGTGGTGGAGTGGTTAAGAGCCTGGCTGCTAACCAAAAGATCGGCAGTTCGAATCCACCAGCCGCTCCTTGGAAACCCTTTGGGGCAGTTCTACCCTGTCCTATAGGGTTGCTATGAGTCCGAATCGACTCAATGGTAACGGGTTTTTGGTTTGATGACTTTACTGTAAATTTTGTAGTTATGAACACATTTTAGAGATCAACTTGCAATTATTCTCCTGAGCTTCTTTATCTTATGCAGAAAAAAAAAAAAATTCCATCCCTGTTCACCTTTGACAGAGAAGAAGTCTTCTGTGGTGAGTTTTGAGTCATATCATCACCAGGACTTAATCCCACTGCAGTGCTAGTTCTTGGGGTAGGACGAGAACTGAAAAATACAAACCAGTTAAAATTACTCGACTTCATAAACTTTATCAGCTGTTTACTATTTTCTCAATTCAAAAACACGTCTCATGGCAAATGGCAGAATATGATTAGAAAATTGTTTAAATTAAATGAAATGCTATATGATCACATTTTATTTAAGAAGTATATTTAAACCCTAATTTGTGTTTATATTATTTTTGTAGCTGTTTGTAAAGTAATTTCCTGGCTAATAAATTATTTCTTTTATTTATAGCTTCCATGCTACATACAATACCTTCTTCTTACCAAGGAAACTGAAAGACATTGATTTTATTACGTTTTAAATGTCTACTGGCTTTTGCAGGATTAACATAATAAAATAGGTTAGATACTCTGCAAAAGAAGGGAAAATAGACTTCTGAAATTTTAAACCCAATTCTATTTGAAGTGAAGGTACAAAATGAAGAGGATTTAACCCTTGTAAATAGGAAAAATAAGCTGGTTTGCTTTAAAAAAAAAAAAAAAGGCAGAAATATAAATTCCACTGGCCATCACTTAATTCTAACTTTGAAAATGGAGAATGAAACTGGAATTTTGCATCAATATCCCAGTCCTTCATCTCTGTGCATCATGGTTTGACAGCAGGACAATGTATGTTTTAAGAAGATTTAGCTTTCATCTTCCATTGATTCCCTTTTTTTTTTTTCTTTTTCATTTTACATACCTGAGAAGAAACATGGACTCATTCAGCTGACCTCCAAGAGTACTCTTAGGCCTCAATTCAGTTGGATTTTCTGTGGCAAGAAAGTAACACATTATCCATTTAAGAAAAAACAAAAAAAAATTCTTGAGTAGGGCATAATGGGGACAGATTTAAATAGAAAGATAACCTGAAATTAGGAACCCTCAGAAACAGTGTTCTAAGCAGCATGAACATGTACAAATGAAAGCTTACCTAGTCTAAAAGAGCGATTTAGTAGCTGACCACTCTTCTGCCCTTTTGTTTGTCCACTCTGAGGGTTCCTCAAAAGCTCCTTGGAATCTAATGGCTCAGAACACTCCATCCCATTTCCGCTAGTCAACAGGAAAAAGGCAACACAAACTTATTTTGGAGCTCTCTACAGTTTTCTGGACAGAACAACAGCTTGGAAAGATCATGAAATCGCATATGATACTTGGCAAAGTCATAGAGTTAGAAAATATATATACATTCAGTAGCTAAAATGAGCACTTACCATACGCAAGGCATTGTAGTAAGTAGTCTATAAACCTCATTTCTGAAAAATAAATGGTAGCAGGAGGACTGGAGAACAAAACTACAACTTTAAGTACCACTAAACTAGGTGGTTTCCCTTTATTTTTCTCCTTCTGGGGTTGTCCGGCCTGGACTCAAAGGCCCTTAGCCCATAGGTGCGCAAGGAATACAGACAGAATGAGCCCCAAAATAAGCCCTCTATTTCTATTCCAAAGAATGGGAAAGAGAGCCCCCTTATGGGTCAGAGAGGACAAGGGGAATCACCCAGTAGCTTTTTCTCTTTCTCCATTTTCTCCTGCCCCAGCCTCCAGGTAATCCAGTAGCAGCTGGGTAGGGACAGCAGCAGCCCTCGGCCAATACCTACGACTCTAAGAGAAGGGAACCCTTCTCTCTGATCAGACAGCTGTGATTCCAAGAATGTGAGGCAAATTCCTATTGCTTTTTCCCCCCTCTGTCCTCCTGCAACTTGGCCCAAAGGCACACAGTAATACATAAAAATAACAATACACCATGATATCAAGAGGGGTACATATCCTAGAAATGCAAGGCAGGCTCAGAATTTGAAAACCAAATTAATCTAATCCACCATATTAAGAGACTCAGGAAGAAAAATCACATGAATTTTATCAACTGACACAGAAAAAGCATTTGACAAAATTTATCGTTCATTCATGATAAAAATTCTCAAGAAACTAGGAATAGAAAGAAAACTTTCTCAAACTTAGAGTAGCAACAAAAAATCTACAGTTAACATCACACTTAATAAGAAAAGACTAAATACTTTCACCCTAAAATCAGAAACCAGGCAAAAATGTACACTTTCATCATCCCTCAATCAGTATCTTACAGAAAGTCCTAGTCAGTGCAATAGGCAATAAAAGGCATACAGATTAGAAAAAAATGAAATAAAACCGTCCGTACTTACAGATGACATGAGTATCTACATGAGATACTTTAAAATTAACATAAAAATCTTTCACTGGTGATGAAGATTTTTTCTACATTTCTACATCTCTAAATACATACAAAGACAAAAAGTTTTCAACAACTTTAATTACATTAGTTTATTCCTTCAAGTTACCTGCAAAGAACTAGATACTCATCCTGTAGAACAAAAAAGGACAGTAAGGTAAAACAAAGAATTAATAACATCTATTGGTATAATCTTTGACCTTTTTCAAAGTATTTTCATTTATATTATCTCACATATTTTTCCCAGCAACTCTGTAGGGAAAATGGTGGAGCAAGAATTTTCTCCCTTATTTTAAGGATGATAAACTAAGAGTCAGAGGTGTTCCATGACTTGCTGACACTGATGGAGCAGAATCAGAACCCAGTTCATCGGGTGCCATCTGGGTATTAGCTTCTCTCTGTGACACTACTCCAAGCCAACTGAAAAGGTAGGAGCTATAACTTAAACTTCTCTGTAGCTCCCACAGAATGGGTCCTTATCTAGTATGACTGGTGTCCTTCTAAGAAGAGAAGAGAAACAGACACACCCACAGAGGAGAGAAGGCCACTGATGACAGGTATAGAGATTGGAGTGATGCCTCTACAAGTGAGGAATACCAAGGACCACCAGCAACCACCGGAAGGTAAGAGAAAAACATGGAACAGATCCTCTCCTACAGCCTTCTGAGTGTGGCCTTTCCAGCACCTTGATCTTGGACTTCTAACCTCCAGAACTGTGACAGAATAAATTCCTGTTGTTGAAGCCACCCAGTTTGTGATACTTTTGTTACAGCAGCTCTAGAAAACCAATACAACTCCTAAATCCTACTGGCTTAAAATCTCATAACTTCATGTCTCACTCATGCTACATACCCACTGAGGGCTGGCAGGAAAGCTATGTTCACTGTAGCCACTAAGGACCCAAGCTGACAGCCACTCCATTTCAACACTTGCTTCCCAATTATTTCACCAGGAGGAGGAATGTGGTAAATCACACACTGGCTCTTAAAGTCTCCATCCAGAAATAACACGTTGACTTCTGCTCACATTTCATGAGCCAAAGCAAGTCAGATGACCACCCCCAACTTCAAAGCAGAAAAGGAGATCCTAACAGGCACCTGAAGGCGGGAAGCCATGCGTATACGGTGAATGATTACTATACTAAATCACAGATTTGAAAATAAACAACTAATCAGAAAATGAACAAAACCAAGAAAACAACAACGTCATGACGAAACTCTTTCATTAAACAATAAAATGTTTGATTTTCTCATATTATGAAAGCATGGAAACTTAGGTCATTGTTGTTGCATTATTAGAACAGTAATGGGTTACTGTGAGTTGGAATCAACTAGACAGTACACAACAACAACGTGTATGAGTGTTTAACAGCAGTGCCCCATACGCACAAAGTAACTTTCTATTACCTGAAGCTGGGATCCTCAGTGCTTGCTGAGTCCTGATCTTTTCTAGTGAAAGCATCCTTCCAAAATGAATGCTGTAGGAGGCTTGGCCAAGTCAATCTTTACAAAACATAAATGAGAAAACTTTTAACATGACTTTACTATGGAGAATTCCCAGGACATGTCCCAATTAGGTGCAGTGTAGTATAATATTTTATAGTTTATAAATATCCCCACGTAAATGTGACAATGAAATTGCTTTATATTTTACCCTTTTATTTCACCATGCAATTAACCTCCCTTAGAAGCAAAACCAGAAGAAATCATTCAGAAGCCTTAAATGGTACAGTATAAAACTGTCTGACAATTAAGCACAGTTTGTATTAGAAGTCTCAGGATTTACATTTTTCAGGGACTATAAGAACAATTCTGGTTCTTAAATCAGTCTATGAAGGGAGCTCCAAAATTCAAATTTTTTAAATAAATATAATAGATAGTAGCAATTTACAATACTGTCATCCTTTATGTACAGAGAGGCTAGATTTTGATTCTAATAACCTTATCTGAAACATTTCAGTTTTAGAACTTCACTTGTACAACTTCATTCAGAAATAAAAATATTAGCATCATGACTGGATAGTCACACCTGTGTTTAGGGGTCAGAATAATGTGACCTTAGCTAGTTCACCCACATTAAAATGACTTTAGATTGTATCTAAAACCCAGATCTACTTTCAAAACATTAAGTTTTGCCACTAATAGAATATACGTCCAGGTACATGCATCAGTTTGGGAATGGTTAAGCCTGACTGAAATTTAAAAACAAAAATGAAAAAAAAATTTACGTTTGACCACTTTATTGAAAATTCCTATATTTAAATAAAAAAAAATTAAAACATGAATGATAAAGAGAAAGAATTTGCAACCACATATACTATCCCTTTTTCACAAAGGGTTCATACAATTCACTAAAAGAAAAATGGTCAATAAGGTGAGATTTTTTTTTCATCCAACATACTGGCAGAAATTTAAAAGATCAAGAAAGGCCACTGCAGGTAAGGGTGGGACAGAAGGAGCTTTGTAACAGATTGTTGTTGGAAGTGTAAACCATCACGCACTCCTGGAACGCAGCAAATGAATCTTATTTTTAACACCTTTAACCCAGATCAGAAATTTATCCAAAGGAGATAATTACCCAAACGAACAACAACGACAACAAAAAATACACACAGGGGTATTTACAGCAGTACTGTATATAATATTCCAAATCAAGAAGTATTCTAAATGTTTACTGTTACAATTGTTGCATGTACATTTTGCAGCCATTTAAAATGACTAAGATTATCTATTTATTAATATGGGAAAATGTCCGTAATACACCATGAGTGAAAAAAGTAGGTATGGCATGGTCCCAGTGTGTCTATTATTCTGTCACTTGATGTCCACATTATAATAGGATTATCATTTAAAAAAATTGCATTGAAATATCATTCAATTAACAGTTATTACATTAACTATCTTGAAATAACGTCCTCAGTTCAACAGTCTAAACAGTTTAGCCTGATCTCCACAATGGAAAGAAATGCACTAGTTTGATTTGGGAGTTACAAGAAAATCTGTCAACTTTAAAACTTCCTCATGATTACAAACACTTACAGAGAGAAAAAAACGTTCCTTAATCTCAAGTCACTTTTTTAAAAACAGAAATGATCTGAACAGCTACTTGTGTATTAAGAAGAGCATTATTTTAGAAGTACGAGAGAAAAGATTCTACTATTCATTCACATTAAAATACCATCCTTACCTTTTCCGAGGATCTTTTTGAAGTAAACCATCAAGCAAATTAATAAAATCTGCAGAAGCTTTAGGAAGAGAAGAATCTATGAACAAATTGATTTCCAAAAAGAAAAAAAAGTAGTGAGTAGATGCATACCTAACACAACAAATTTAATACCCTAGATTAACATTGAAAATAACAGTATTTTAAGCTCATCAATTGTTTTTAAGAGAACACTAAATCTACAAATAACAATTATAGCCTCCATTTAACGTAGGGGGTGCGGGGAGGACCAAAAAGATATAAAACATTCTTCCATAGACCACATAAAAACATTAATCTCAAAAACCATGTCCTGATTAACCTTAAACTAACTCATTATGGAATAACCCCAATAAGGGTCACTAGCCTGACAAACTCCTACCCTTGTCTTCAACTATTAATTTTGCTTCCTTATCTGAGGCATTCTTAACTTCACCAACTTTGTTTTATAGCTCACTATGATTAGAATACTTGCAATCCCTCTTTATTTGGAAGATTTTTAACAGGGAAATAATAAACATCACAACATTGTGATTCTGTCTAATTCCATTAATGTCCAAATGTTTTTTTTTAAATTAAGATAGATATATACCATGGCCAATTCACCAGTCTATGATTAAAAGAAGTGGCCATGAAGAACATGACCAATCAAAGACAATGGCTAAGCACCCTTGAGCCAAAGCATTCATAACAGATGGCTCTACTAGGCACTATGGCCACATCCTGATGGAGATCCCATGAAATAATCAAACTTGGGAAACCAGTGATATCTTGACCTGACCCTTAACATTTTCAAGTTTCAGATTTCTCTTCCTTACATGCAAGCCTTTAACTTACAGGAGAAAACAATGACCAATACTGTTAGTTTTTAACACAAAAAAATCAAAAGCCATCATGATGGGATAGGAATGATTGGTTTCTATAAAATCTAAGAGAAAGTTAATGAAAGAAACAGGAGATGTGGCTCTTTTTTGCTTTAAGAAATGTAGACAATTTTCAAAATATCAAGTGTTGTTTTTTGTTTTTTTTATTTACTTAGGCATTCTTGAAATATTGAAAATATCCTATATTTCTATTTTCTCCAGTAATTACTTCAAAAATGTTTTCCTTTTAGAAACTCAGAACATTAATTTTTGTATAATCCTGTTTTCATTTGTGTCTTAAGATTCACATCTTTCATGGTATACAGTAAAATATTTTATTATGTTTGTGCCTTCTTTTGCTTTTCTTTCCTTAAAATTATTGTTAACAGCAGATTAAGGTTTTATTAACCACAACTTCTATGATTACAATACTTTTAAAATACAACTATTTCTAGTTTACAAAATTTTTGAAACTTATCATCAAGTTATCAAGATAAGGACTGAGAAATGCCTGACTTCTCCCTATTCAAACACTAGACAGAAACAACCACATGGGACAAAACAAATTAATAACACATACAAAAAAAAGGACATAAAGACGTGAGGTTCTTAAATCTTTAAACCAAGAAGCACAAAATAATTTGTGTTTTTCAAATGAGGGAAACAATTAGTAGTGTTTTGTTTTCTACTTCAGTATCTTTTAAAAAAAAAATAGCAAAAAGGAATGTTAATTTTCTGAAAACATTGAGATCAGTTGTAAAATATAACTTCTAGGGGTGATGAATCAACAAAAAGAGACTGAATAAAAGTGTACCCTTAAGCAGTGTAAAATATAAATTAACTGCATTTATCATTAAGAAATCTTACCTTTTGGAATAGGTGGCAAAGGATCTTGATATAAAATCTGTTCCATTAATTCTGAAAAATGTTCTGATAAAAATGGAGGTTTTCCTGAAATCACATGAAAACTTGCAAAATTAAACAGTTTGCTATCACCAGTAATTCTAAACTAATCTCAACTACAGATATTTCAGGATTTACAGAAAATTTATTTTAAAAAAATATGTGCATATATATGTATAAATATGTAATTACTGAATGCCTATATAGGGTCACTATGAGTCGGAATCAACTCAATGGCAATGGGTTTGGTTGGTTTGGTATATGTACCAGGCACAGTGTCTATATATTTTTATATTTCTCTAATTCAAAATTTATCATCCTATCAAATATACAAATTCACATATGGGCCCATAACTGAAGGGTTACACAGGCCACTCAACATCTGTGTGATTCACAATCACCAAGTATCTTTACAAGAGTTTCTATTAATTAATCACAGTTTTTAACAGTTAGGCACCTTTTAGCATTTCATATGATTACCATTAATAATGCCTGCACGTTAACAAGTTCCTAGGAACCTGCATATGACCAACTGCCAAGCAATTCAGCCACAAGATCAGTATATATCAAAATTTAGTAAAACAAGCTTTTTGACATCTTACAGCTAAATTATTTGCACACTACAGGTTTAACCTGGTTTTTTTGTTTTGTTTAAGTCTATCTCTGATTTTAAACTGAACCACAAAGTAATCACCTGAAAACATTTCATAAAGCAGACAGCCCAAAGACCAGAGATCACTGGTGATGGAGAAGTCAGTGCCCCTCAGGATTTCTGGTGCTGTATATATAGGACATCCTAAAAATAAAGTATACAGAACAACTTTACTAATCATTTATATCGTTCCCAACACAAACCTACCTGGGAGGTTACAAGGCTGTAAATCTTTACGAAAGCAGACTGGTGAGATGAAAAATGATAGGAGGAAAACATACACATGAACAAAACGTCGTGTGTATTTCACATTTTTAAATGTTTTTAAATTTTAAGATTGTATTTTGAAAGGACATAAACCAATATAAACAGATTTTGAAAATCCACATGACAGAGAGGTGTGGCACATTTAGGTATATTCTTTTTTTTAAGTTAACAATTTCAGTAAAACCAAAAACCCGATAGGGAAAAATGCAGAACAGAATTTCAAATTCTCATGGAGCTAGATGAACCCCTGTAACTACTGCCCTGAGATGATCTTTAAACCTTAAACCAAAAATATCCCCTGAAGTCATCTTAAAACCAAACAGTTTAGCTTAACTAGCAAAGAGCGTCTGCCTTGAGCATTATACTCCTTTAAGAACTATCTACATGGGATCAAAGTGACAACAGCAACTCGAAAGATTAGATAGGAACCTTAAGGGGCAGTGACTCTATGATAATGGGAGGAACAACTCAGAAAAGGAGTCTGAGAATGGTTGCACAACTCGAAGAATCTAATGAATGTCACTGAATTGTACAAGTAGAAACTGCTGAATTGGCATATATTTTGCTGTGTATATTCTCAACAACAACAAAATTAAAGTAAAAAACAAAAAACACATTGCCGTTGATTTGATTCTGACTCGTAGCAACACTACAGGACAGGGCAGAACTGCCCCGAGGGTCTCCAAGGCTTTAAATCTTTGCGAAAACAGACTGCCACATCTTTCTCCCACGGAGCAGCTGGTGGGTTCAAACCACCAACCTTTCTGTTAGCAGCTAAGCACTTAACCACTGTGCCACCAAGGGTCTTCAACAATTTCAATAGTAAAGAAAAAAGAACTTTCAATTATACTGTTTCAATTTGGATAGGTTAGGTTATACAGTAGTAACAAGTAACTCCAAAATCTCACCGGCTTAATAATAAAGGTTTACTTATTACTTAAAACTACACGTCCACCACAGGTCAGCCAAGGGGCTCTGCTCCTCATAGTCCCTCAAAGACCCAGCTAAGAGAGGCTCCATCTCAACAGATGCTTCCTCAGTCACTAAGGCTGGGGAAAGGAAGCAGCAAACTGCATATTGGTTCTTAAAATTCCCACCTCAAAGTGACTCACATCACTTCTGCTCACACTTTGTTGGCTTTGGCCACGGGGAAGCTACAACCCTAACATGCATCCAGAAGGAGAAGAGGAAACATTTAGAGATAGACACTAGAGTGTACCACATATGCTTTGTACAAAGCTTAGCATTACATGGAAATACCTAATTTTAGAGCTAGGAAGCTCCCTTACTAATGACAGAAAGTGAAGCTCAGAGGAGTACAATGACTCCTCGAAATCACACAGCTGGGCAGTTACAGAGCACCCACCCAAGCCCTGGGTTCTTGTCTTGCAAGTGCGTATTCTTTCCATTCTCCCTAAAAGCCTCCCTCCTCCATATGAGAATGTTCTCTCTATGAGGTACATAATCACTAATCACTTAAAAAAAAAACAAAATTCTACTGAGGTAAACCTCCCGGCAAATTTTATCTCCAGGGACCACTGCCCAGATCAGCAGCCTCATGTGTCCAGATGCATGGTTTTTAAGTTCTCCTTTGTAACTTGTTTGCTATGCTATCACATTTCATACAGACATCCACTCATTCAACACACTTATAGAGGGTTTATTTGCCTGTACTTTGCTAATGTGGTGGAAACAGAGATAAATAAGACCCACAAGATGGCCAGGCATGCTGTCCAACACTTAATAGGTTTTCTCCCAATAGAAATGTAAGTTCTATGAGGTCAGGGATTTCTGTTTTTTCACTCCCCTATTCCTAGTACCTAAACAATGCCTAAATTTTTGTTCAATCAGTAAATAAACGTCAAGTTAAAAAAAATACACTAATGAACTAATAAATATTAAGTCCCTATACTCACAATCTACGGGGAGAAGACAAAAACAAATGATTATTACATAGCATACTGAGTTGAATACTGTCCCCCAAAAAATTCATGTCCACTCAGAACCTCAGAACGTGACTTTCCTCGGAAATAGGGTCTTTGTGGATACAATTAGTTAAAATGAGATCATACTGGATTACGATGGGCCCTGTCGTGGACTGAACTGTGTCTGCCAAAAATATGTGTCAATTTGGCTAGTCCATGATTCCCAGTATTGTATGATTGCCCTCTATTTTGGGGTTTGATGTAATTATCCTCCATTTTGTGATGTGTTGTAAATGCTAACCTCTGC
This sequence comes from Trichechus manatus latirostris, assembly GCF_000243295.1. Lineage (NCBI taxonomy): Eukaryota > Metazoa > Chordata > Mammalia > Sirenia > Trichechidae > Trichechus > Trichechus manatus. The sequence continues at coordinate 21,060,613 of NW_004443937.1, forward strand.
CTGTGGTCATAATCCCATTTGTGAATGGGTTATTTGTTATGTTAATGAGGCAGGGTTAGGTTATATTGATGAGGATTAGGTTACGTTTGTTATGTTAATGAGGCAGGATTAGGGTGTACTTGATTCAATCTCTTTTGAGATATAAAAGGGATTAAACAAGCAAGCAAGGAAGATTACCTAGGAGCAGAAGCTTAAAGAGACAAGGACCTTTCTCCAGAGCCAATAAAGAGAGAAACCTTTCCGCTAGGGCCAGCATCCTGATTTCAGACTTCTAGTAACTGTGAGAAAACAAATTTCTGTTTGTTAAAGCCATCCACTTGTGGTATTTCTGTTACAGCAGCACTAAATAACTAAGACAGGCCCTAAATCCAATGATTCATGTTCTCATGAAGACAAAAGAGACACAGACACATACAAACGGAGAGGCTACGTAAAGACAGGGGCAGACACTGGAGTAAGCATCTACAAGCCAAGTAACACCAAGGACCACCAGCAAATGCCAGAAGCTAGAGAAAGGCATGAAACAGATCCTCCTCTAGAGCCTCCAGAGGGAGCATGGCCCTGCCAACACCGTGATTTCAGATTTGTAGCCTCCAAAACTGTGGGAATAAACTTCTGTTGTTTTAAGTCACCCAGTTTGTAATAATTAGCCACAAGAGTCCTAAGAAATTAATACACATGGTAAGTTTAATGACAGATTCATTCACAGAACACTATGAGAGTAATAGAAGGAAAGAACCAACGTCTAAGTATTCGTTCCAGTAGAATTCTGCCAACCAGGGTGACAAAGAAGACTTCCTTGAAAAGGTGAACCCAGGAAAGAAGAGAAGGGAAAGTGATTCCAACAAAAGGAAACAGCAAGAACAAAGGCACAGGGGTAAGCAACAGTTTGACACAGGCAGGAAACTGTAGACACGGTGTGTTGGAACAAAAAATGAGAGGCAAGGGGTGGTGGAGAATGAGTACCATGTTAGTCTGAGTCCTCTGGGAAGCTGACACCAAGACAGGATTAACTGTGCAAGGATTTTATTAGAAGAAACGCCTATGAGAAGACATGGGGGGAGCTGGTCAGACCTCAATGGAAGTCGGACCACAAGTGAAAGAAAGAAGCATCTAGACTGCCATGCGGTCTAAGATATGTTTGGCAAGGTCACCAGGAGTCCTTGAGCCAAGGCTGGCCATCAGAGTGTCTCCCAGGAACAGACCTGCCTTAGTATCCCTGCCACGCTCAGTTACCGGCTGGGCGCAGCCCGTGCAAACGCAGTGATGGATATTGGAGCACTAGCTGGAGGCCTTGGTCAGCTAACTATGCTCCCTGTAGTTGAAGGACAGCGAAGCACGTTATCACGGCCACCACAGAATGAAGAGGCAATCAGGAAACAGATCTGGAAATTTGAACTCCAACTCGCTAGGAGGAGATTCTAAACTTGAAACTCATTTGATAAAATAGTCAAAATTTCCAGCTTCTCTCAGTCAACAACACTAAACCAAAACTGAGTCCAGTTTGACATAATTCCTGTCATTTTTCTTGTCTTAAACTGGGCCACTTCATTTATTTACATGACTTGACTGTTCCTGTAGCTTGGGACCCACGATCCAGTCCACCCCTTCACTTTATAATACAACAGAAAATTAAGACTCCTGGAAGGTATATGACATTAGTCTCAGGTTACACAGTGAGAAGTGAAGCCAGGACTAGAAACGAGGTGTTGTTATTAGAAATCTAGTGTTCTTTGCAATAGTACCTCTATGCAGCCCAACCGAAGTTTTTTCTTTTATGTGTTAAGTGTCTCACACCAGCATCAATGTTAACAGATTCTATATGGCTATACACTAATCATCAATCCCACAACACCCAGCCACTCACATATGTCAAAGCCAACTATTTTCTCAGCCTTGCTCATTGCCACACTTAAGACTGTAAATTCTCAAAAACACATGTAGTCTACGGAAACAGAAGTGGTGTTACTTTTATCTATATACCAACAGGATATGACAGTGAGCTGTCTGTGACATGAGTGATCCCCGAAAGTCAGCGATGGCTTTGCCCTGCTGGTTATGAGGGCGTCCCCCACCCCTGGTCGAAGAGGCTAACCTGCCCCATCGTGGGGAATGTGCTCAGATTAAGGCTCAGAAGTAACTAAGCATGGCTGCCGGCACCTCAGACCTACTTCCCCAAAAACACAACTCGCTGAAGGGGAATGTTTCAAATAAGCAGTCCTGAAATATGCCCCCTTCCTTGTTTTCTATAAATAAAATTATAAATAATAATCCAGAACTTATGATTCTGCTAACATAATCCACAACAGTCATTTTCCTAAAATGCAGGTCAGGAAGATAGCTGAGGACCCTAAAAGCTTTCTTCTTGGGCATGAAATTTTTAGGCTGGTCCTAAAAGCTAAATTTTATTTGGTCATATTTATGGTGCCTACAGTTAACCTGCTCCTCCCTGTTCCTTAACCCCAACCCTCTCATCCTTGTACCACATGACTACCAAGTCCTCTCCTGTAGTGCCTTCTTCAATACCCAATCTAACCATCAGCACCTGGAGTATCACAGAGCTTCAAGCACAGGGAACTTAAGAAAAAATCTTTACCACTTCCCCGAAAAGGCCCGCTATTAGAAATATCACTTCAGCCACCAACACCCCAGGACCTCATCCCACTGTCAAAACTACCAGCCAAGAATGCACTTCTAGAAATTTGCCTTAATCACGGAATATCAGCTATTCGGCAATGTTGAACAAATTATTTACTGAGATACTGGTGTGTGCCAGGCTGTTCTGAGAGCTGAGAATACAACAGGAAACGAAACAAAAACTCCTGCCCTAGGTTCTAATAAGTGGTCAGTGAAATATGGCGCTAAGGACAAGATACAGGTTTTGTCTGAGGTCCCTATGCCTAAGAGAGTGTTAGATCCACACAGACAACTTTAGGTCATGGACACAGCCAAACCCATATCCAAACTTGGAAGTCCCTGAGTGGTATAAATGGTTAACATGCTCAGCTGCTAACCAAAATGCTGGAGGTCTGAGTTCACCCAGTGGTGCCTCAGAAGAAGGGCCTGGCGATCTACTTCTGAAAAATCAGCCAGTAAAAACCCTGTGGAGCACAGTTCTACTCTGACACGCATGGGGTCGCCATGAGTTGAAATCAATTCAACAGAAACTTTTCGTTTGTTTTTTTAATCCAGACTTATCTTGGTATTATTATTTTCAATAAATTATTTGACTGGCAAAACAGAAGATCAACATTATCTCCTGAACATGCGACCTGGGTAGCCCACAGCTAGAGTCATTATTTCTAAGCTTCCCAAGTCCACCTACCTTTAACTCTACTTTTCATGTTTTTCTTCAGGCCACCTTCCCCACCATCACCACCTCCTTCTTCTGCTGCCACCAGAGCAAAGAAGTCTTCCAAATTTTCACCTTCCACTTTTGCCAAGCAAAAATTGCTAAACTTCAGTGTGCCAGGTCCTTCTAATAGTATCTAAGAGATTAAAAATTAAATGTCTTCAGAAACGAATTCAATTCAATTTGCATTTCCATCAGTGCCCCTTACGATAGCACTAAAAAATTTTTAGCATTGGCTCTATTGCTTCACTACAAATCAGAAAATTAAACACTTGCAATTTTTTAAAAAGCTACAGAAAAATAAATCCAATACTTGAATAATACAATCAAAATAAAATTAAATTGTCCATTCTGAGATGTATATAGTGAAACACCAATATAACCAGAGGAAAACCCTAGGCTATGGGAAAAGATAGAAAGAACAATCTAAATGAAAACAATCTGTACTTGCCAACCTTTTGCAAATCCACCTGCCCCAAGGCATGGTTTAATCAAGGGAGAAAGTATAATGTAGGATTAAAGCCAGGGTTTTAAAGTAAGAGGCCTGGGTTTGAGCCCCAGATCCACCATTAACTAGTTATCTGGCCCTAGAGAATTTACTTTCTAAGCCCCAGTATCTTTACCTGTAAAATGGGGAAAAATAATGCCTAACTAACTCTTCAGACTGTTGGATGGATTAATATTGGTTTAACGGTATACTGGCCATTTTTTATACCTCTGGACCTCACAGGTAGATTATTCCGGTTCTAACGCATTGAACGTCAAGGTGAGTCCCTTTTGAAATGCGTGAAGTTCGGCAGACAGGAGTTGGAGCCTCGTTCTTGTGTAGGTTGAGCATTCTATTAGGTGATGCTTCCTGGATGTGTTAGTTTTGTAAACTTTTGCCTTTTTTCGCTTTATTTCTGTGAAATAAGGCTTACAAGCATAATTATGGTTTTCCTGTGTGATATTTAGGGAGCCCTCATGGGTTTGTTTGGGTTTTCTGTGTCATTTTTATAAAACCAGAGGTTCCCCATGTAACTTAATGGAAAGGGGCCTGCAATAAGCTATTTAGTTCTTACTGCTATACTGTCATACCACAGATGGGTGGCGCCGGAGTGCCACTCGCCTTATTGGTGGCTTGTATTACCAGATCATATTTCTCAAAATCTATATTACCAACCAAAAATTTAAACACACTCAATTCGTAGGCATGCATTCCAATACTGAAAACACGTCATCCAAAAAAAAATTTTTTTTAATTAAAATTTGGCATAACTAAAGAGTTAAATGAGATTATACCGTAAAGGGCTTTTAACAGTTAACTAGCATGGAACCACCAGCAGCTCAACTGGAGAAAGATGTGGCAGTCTGCTTCCCTAGAAATTTACAGCCTTGGAAAGCCTATGGGGTCGCTAAGAGCTGGAATCAACTTGACGGCAGTGGGTTTGATTTTGGGAGCACAAGGTTAAGTGTTCAAGTCTGCTAATCTGCAACCGAAAGTTATCTGTTGCTTGTTGAAACCATACCAGGAACCACAGTGTTTACTTTCATCTTTGACTCCAGTCCTTAAAAATCTTCCCAGGCAGTTGCAATGGGTCAGGTGGCTTTTTTTTAAAAAAAGCAATTTAAAGTTTACCCTTCTAGTCACAAATGCTTTAGGGTATCTGTGAGTCTATAACCATGGTTTTTAAACTGTTTTAGGCATCAGAATACCCTGACTGACTTGAAGCACAGATTACTGGGCTTTAGAAACCCTAGGTTTCTCAATCAATAGGTCTGGGGTAGGGCCCAAGAACATGCATGTCTAACAAGACCCAGGTAATGCTGATGCTGCTGATGTGGGGTACATACTTTGAGAACCACTGGTAGGGGTCAGTAAACTTTTTTTCTTTAAGGGCTAGAGAGATAAGTATTTTAGACGTTCAGGCAATGCATCCTGTGTCTCAACTACTCAACTCTGCCATTATTACACAAGAGCAGCCACTACCAACATGTAAGTGGCTGTGGCTATGTGACAATAAAACATAATTTACAAAACAGGCATCCTGCCCAACCTTTCCTAACCTTTATTCTAGAGCAAAAGCTACATTATACATCAGTCCAAATTCCCTAGATTATAAGCAGCCAATTTTAGCGCTCCTTAAAACCAAAAAACCAGGCTCGTTGCTGTCGAGTTGACTCACAGAGACCCTACAGGACAGAGTCGAACTACCACGCAGGGTCTCCAAGGCTGCCACGTCTTTCTGCCACGGAGCAGCTGGGGGGTTCGAACCTCCGACATCAGTTAGTAGCCGAGCGTTTAACCACTGCACCACCAGGGCTCCTAACGATCCTTATATACATTGCCGTCAAGCGGATTCAGACTCACAGCAACCCTATAGGACAGAGTAGAAATAACTCATAGGGTTTCCAAGGCTGTAATCTTTAAAGAAGCAGACTGCTACATCTTTCTCCCACAGAGTAGTTGGTGGGTTCAAACCACCAACCTTTTGGTTAGCAGCCGAGTGCTTAACCACTGTGCCACCACGGCTCCTTACCCGTTAAAAACCAACTCTGACAACTCTGATAAAGCAAACTACAGCCTCTGGACCCAATCTGGGTCACCATCTGTTTTTGTATAGCTGTGAGCTATTACAGTTTTTACATTCTAAGTGGCTGAAATAAAATCAAACGAAAAATAAAATTTCTTTACATGTGAAAATTATAAAGAAATTCAGATCTCAATGCGATAAATACAGTTGTATTGGAAAACAGCCACCATATGTTTACATACTGTCTATAGTTGCTTTCAGCACTATGACAGTTAAATGTTTTGGTTGCAGCAAGGCCCATGAAGCCTCAAATATTTACTATCTGGCCTTTTATACGAAAAATCTGCTGACTACTGCTCTAATGAAATGGCAAAATAAACAATGGAAATCAAGAATGACATATAGGTATCTTTCTCTGAAACTATAAAGTTTATTCATAATTTTTCAAGTAGAACCAAACAGAAAATAGCTACTATACTATCTTATGATCAAGTTAAAGCAGACAAGCATATAAATATATCAAACAAGAACTTTTATTAAGTAAGGTTTTCATGGAGGTTTTTTTCTTTTTTTGGTTTAATAATCCCATACAGGTGGCTTATAAATTTAAACAAAGGAATATTTAATTGTTCATACATTAACAAATGAGAAGAAACAAAAACTGAAACCAGTAATGAGTACACTTTCTAAGAGTACGTACTTATAAAAATAATAATCAGTGCCATTGATTGAAAACACATAACATACAAAAATGTATCCTAGAAACTTAACCCAACTGTAATATTTAACCCTCACAACCACCCTGAAAATATTTATATCCATTTCACAGACAAAGGAACTAAGGCACAGAGAAGCAGGGTAACTTGTCCAGGGTCACACAGCTTCTAAGTGTCAGCTCTGATTGTGACTCAGAAACTAAGCAGGTTTCATGACTCTACTACACTGAAGCACATTTAGTTATGGATAAATACTTTTACTGAAAAAGAATACATTTGATCCATAATATCAGAAATCATAGTTATATAACCAAAAAGTACCATTACCAAACTAAAATTCTTATTTGCTTCATAATTAACTGTGTACTACATTTTAAGAGCTAATAGCATCTTATTTTATAGACCAATTGGGCCCATATTCACAATATACTTTAGCAGCAACAATAAGAAATTACTCAAGGAGCTCTGAAAGGAGGGGAGACTCTTGACATTCTAAAAGCTATTTCAATAGGTAACTAAAATAGAGTACTATGTTTCCTTTTCTGAAAAATAAAAAAGGTAATTTAATTTCAAGATGCTGTGTACCAAAACTTCATCTAAAAACAAAAACACTATAAACTGAGAAAGCACTATAAATTGAGATACAAGCAGTTAGGAAATCAAAATCTTCATTAATTACCTTCCCAGGAGAAATATCACAAAAGAGAATTCCAAGTTTATGAAGGTGATGTAATCCAGTCATCAGGTCAATTCCAAATTCTCTCACAACATCTTCTGGGAGGCTTTCATCTTGAGCAATAACCATTTCTAAGGAACCACCTGCAATGAGTTGATTAAAATCACCCGTTTCAATCCACCAATATTACCGAATGCCTCCGGGAGGTTTCATGCTGGGAGATACTGAGCATTAAAAAAAGATCAAGTCAGTAAACCTGACAACCGGGCAGGGGAAACACACAGGTGAGAGAACACAATGGTCCAAATGCCATAGCAGAAGTCTCTGTCCATACTCCAGAGCCATCTCCAGGCCAAAGACTGGTCTGTCTAGAAGAATGGTCAATAAGCACTCAGCTGGGATGAAAAGATAACCACTCTGGGCTGTAACTTCTCACTCTGGATCCCTCAGGAAATTAATAGCTGCAAAACTACATATTCAATACTAACCAAAGCTGTGCACTTACATCACACTATGCAAAATACTGTCACATTTACTCATGTGCAAAGTTAAATCAAGTTCTGCAAAATACTGCATAGCAAAAAAGATATGCCTTCCCATAACAGAAAATCACAACCTTTAGCACACAACATGAATGAAAGGCCAAAAGCAGGCATATTGTGACTTCTCCTATATTCTTCCAAGGTCCCAATCACATCTCTATGGTCTAAGTGCTTTCTCCAATAAGGACGTCCAGGAGTCCAATCCCTAAGATGTGGCAACTAATACAATCTCCACTATCCCACTTCTGCATCATCTCTGACACCACCTCCGCCCCTGTCAATGGCACTCTCTTGCTGGGTTTGATAATTCGCTCTAAGTCTCACAGAGCTCATGAACTATACTTACTGTTACGTGGTTTATTAGGGTAAACGGATACAACTCAAGGGTAAAAGGATACCAACGTCAGGAAAAGGTACACAGGCAACGTCTGCAAGGGTCCCCATTGTCCCAGGGGGAAGCACATCTCTCCCTTCACCAACCAGGACAGCTGTCAGAGCAGAAAAGCCTTGAGCCCCTGCATTCCAGGGCTTTTATCAGTCAGTCCACCTGCTCATTAGGGTTACCAGGTGGGCTCCCTAGCCAAACGGGCACCCAATAATTTCTCAGGTGTACTCATACATCTTCATTACTTAGGAAACCCCCTAAGGTTATTTTTCCAAAAACCAACAACAAGGGCCAAATAAGAGAATTCATTGCACCGCAATGCCAGAAACAAACTTTTTTTTAAAGGATCAAGATTTATAACAGGAGTCAAGTTCAGACAAACTGAAGTCTCAGCTGGTATCTGAAAATTCAATCAGAGTTACTGTGATGAAGGTCAGAGCTATTTTGGAGTTTATTTTATTTTGGTGGGTGAGGAACCATTCCAACCACCGGCATAATTTAGAGGTAGGATACTACACCTGGTCAGAGGTCAGAAACGACAACTGAAGCAAAAGCAGTACTGGGAATGTCCCCTGATCACCTCACCAGTGTGTACATCTACAGAAGTAATTCAACCATAACCCACTGCCATCAAGTCAATGCCAACTCATAATGACCCTACAGGACAGAGCAGAACTACCCCATAGCATTTCAAGGAGCGGCTGGTGGATTTGAACTGCCAGTCTTTTGGTTAGTAGCCTGAGCTCTTCACCACTGTGCCACCAGGGCTCCAATTGAACCATAATCCCTCCTTTTAACTGAGAAAAACAAAATGCAAAACAAGCTTTTAATCCATGTAACCCCTTTTATGATTAAATTTTATAAATTCTAAGTGCCAATAGGTAAGATTCATAGTAACAATCACAATATATGTTAATAATGATGATTATCACTCAGTGTCTGAAAAGAACACTAATGACGGTACTTACTACATTTTTTTCCATTAAACATTGAAGACACTGACACTAAAAGTCCAGATAATATCTACATATTCAGGCACGTATCTGTCTTTCTCCCTGTATATATACAGTCCTAGAAAGTTTTACAAAATGAGATCTGAAACATGTTATCTCTAATTACTGCTGGGTGGTGGTATTTGTTGGTTCATGTTTATACTTTTCTACATGGCTTATGTTTTTATGTGGAGCGCTGGTGGCACAGGGGTTAAAAGCTTGGCTGCTAACCAAAAGGTCAGCAGTTCAAATCCATCAGCTGCTCCTTGGAAGCCCTGTGGGGCAGTTCTACTCTGTCCTATCCTACAGAGTTGCTATGAGTCGGAATCGACTCGATGGCAACAGGTTTTATGCTTTTATGAAGAGCAAGCTCCTTTTCATAAAAACAAAAAGATTGTAACTTTTTATATTATAACCAAAATAACTGCTGTTATTGGTGGAGTTACTGGTGTCTTTCCATAAATCAATTAATTAGTAGCTAATTGACCTAAAATATTGGTTTCAATTTATTGGAAAAACTTGTTTGAGAAATTAGTCATCGCTTAAAACTATTTCCAAATATTTATGTGGGTGATTAGGTAATATTTTATACCAAAGTAAACTCCAATTTGAATTTTACATGTCTTCCTCTTACTAAACATCTTTTATCTTTGCCTTTCTGAAATATCCATCAAACAAAAGATTTTAAGTTAGTAAATAATATCAACCCTACAATGTATTTGTAACAGAATATAAAAGAAAATTTTTAAAAAACCTACACCATATTTTTTTTCAAAACTATATGAAGTGGTTAGCTACATTCCCAGCACTTGTTACACACTCTTACCTGTGCAGAGTTCCACTACTAGCCAGAGATGATTGCTGGTTTCATACCATTCATGAAAAGTTACAATATTCTTGTGTTTAATTTCATGAGTGAGACGGACCTATAAAAACACACAGTATTCACTCTTAAGAAAAAGTTTCTAAAACTCTTGCATCTACTAAGGAACACCTAAATATACAATTGGGAAATGGGTAACAAAATGGTAGAATTGTACACAGACATCTAAAATGATGATTTTGAAGGCTTATAACATGGAGAAATGCTAATAATATAATGCATGGTCTTTAAAATGATCTTAAAAATACTTACATGTACATGCAGCATTGCAAAAAAAATTATTCATAGGAAAATGACTAGAAGGGATACACCAAAATATCTGCTGTTAATGGTGGAGTTACTGATGTTTTTATGTTCTTTCTGTTTTCCCCCATTCTCCTATTTTCTGTACTAAATACACACTACTTTCCTAACCAGGAAAGAAGATATAATTTTAAAGTGATAAAACAATGGTGCTGTTTGTTCCTCCTATCCATTCTTCCATATTGCCAAATTTTCTATAATGAGCACGTTTATTACTTTTATATTTAAAAAAAACTCTCAGAGAAAATCTACATTCCTCTTTTTTAAAATATTCCTGGTGAATCCTAGCATCATCAGTTCAACCAGATCATTAAAAGGCAAATCATTACAAATAAACACACTGATCTCAAAACGTACGCTTCCATTAGATCATAAGAATACCCGTGCCAAAAAAAGCTAACTCAAAATTCAGTGATAAAGATGCAAAACCCTGTAAGTTAATTCAAAAATACTAAGTTGCTTCAGGGATTTTTAATTTCTCACTTGAAAACCTTATTAAAACTGGAAATTAAAACCACAAAAATGTGTTCCTTATTAGTAAACCATCAAGACTCAAGATTACTAACAATTGCCAAAGTGCTTTGGGTATCCTCGTTTTCTGGTTCTATTTAAAAAAAAAAAAAAAAACATGTACAGATTCTACTGTCACTCAACATGAACTAATGGGCCTACAATCTGTGAGAAATGCAGAGCTTCTAGTTTTAAAATGGAACATGGTACATTCTGGGAACACCTACTTTAAGCCACGTAATTTTAGGTTTCTTTTCAGGGGTCAGATGTAGCTCCTAATAACTTTTCCTGTCTTAGCCTTATATCCCTATCCAGCTATCATCTCATTTCTCTGCTACTTCTCTCGTCCCATCCCCTCTTACACCCAATGCAATTCAGGTTTTCCTCCTCAACGCTTCACTGAACCACTCTCTTCAAGGTTATCAATGACCTCTCTTCATTGCCAAATCCTCAGTCCTCACCTTATCAGCTGCAATTTAATTTCTCCCTTCTCCGCTTTCTCCACTTGACTTCCATGATGCCACAGATTTTGCTCAGTATTTTTAGTTGCAGGAAACAGAATCCACTCTAGCTACAAAAGGATTTCTAAGGAGAACAGAAAACTCACAGAATTTTCAATAATGTTCTAAGAAACAGACTCTGGGCCAAATTTCCAGAAACAATTCCCAAAAGCACACCATAAAACTAAGCCACCAAGGGAATGCCTACCTCTGCCACCACCAGGACACCGCAAAAACCAGGAACCTCTGCCACCATGAGGACACCGCAAAAACCAGGAACCTCTGCCACCACCAGGACACTGCAAAAACCAGGAACTTCTGCCACCAGGACACCGCAAAAACCAGGAACCCACCATCACAGCTGTCAGCTCCAAAAATGTATTGCCTCTTCCACCGCTAGGAAGTTGCCAAATCAGAAGGAGCTGCCACCTCCAGAAGAAGGCTGCCTCTATCTCTATCTGTAAGAGCAAATGGATGCCTTGGGGCCTGTTTTCCTGATCACTTAAATCAGCCTGGAATCAAAGTTTTAAAGGATTTTGCTTCTAACTAATGGAATCAGAATAACATCTACAACTCTAGCTGCAAAGGAGTCTGGGAAATGCAGTTTTTAGCTTCCCAGACCTACAGAACAGGAAAGCCTGCCAGAATGGGCTCAGATGGGTATTGAACAAGCCAATCCACAGTAAGTTACCCCACACTCTCCAGGCTCTTCTCTCACTGGGTGCTCCCTCTCTTTCTCCTTTGCTAGGTCCTTCTCTTTACATTCTCTACATGATAACAAAGGGCTCAGTCCTCACTTCCTCTTCCATCTTCTCTCACGCTAATGATTCTCAAATTTACATCTTCAGCCCTGAACTGCCCCCTAAACTGCAGACTCAAAAATTCAAGTATCTTCTTTACATATCCACTTGGATGTCCAATACGCACCTCAAACTTAAAATACCCAAATCCATCCCTCTTCCAGGCCTTCCTCTCTTAGTAGGTGGCATCGTCATCCATCCAGTCACCTAGGCCAAAAACCTTGCCATAATCCTTGACTTCTCTCTCACACCTCATACCCAATCCATCAGCAAAGCTATCAGCTCTACTTTACAGATGTATCCAGACTCTCCATTCACATAAAGTTCAAGACCAGCAAAACTTCTCTGTAGTGTTAGAATTCAAGATAATGATTACCCTTGAGGGCATGTGGGATTGGAAGGGAGCTTCCAGGACACTTCTTGTGAGTGGGTGCTGGTTATATGTTCAGTTTATGAAAATCTGAGCACACAATTACGATTTGAAATTTTTTTTGTAAGTATATTTTACTTTAACTAATTTACTCGAAATGGAAAACTTCAGCAATAAAGGAACAAACTATAATATAATACTTGCAAATAGCTTTGTTTTTAACATGGTCTTAAGCAAAGTAAGTGAAACACAAAAGAGTAAATAACATATAATTCCATTTATTTGAGGTTCAAGAACCTGCGAAACTAATCTACGGTGATAAAAATGAGAGTGGTTACTTCCAGGGAATTGAAGAAGATGACATCTGAAAGGCACTTTCAGGAAGGACAGAAATTTTCTATATCTTGATTTGGATGCTGGTTATATGAATGTATACAGTTTAACTGTACACTGAAGATCTGTGCATTTTATTGTACATAAACTATTATCTTGATAAGATTCATTGGATAAAACATAACCTTTGAAAGAAAATTTTAACTGACCCAAAATAAATAATGCTAATAAACAAACATACCCTAAACGACTTCTCACCAACCCTCCTGTAACCATCCTAGTCCAAGTCACCGCCATTTCTCGCTTATTACATTAGCCTCCTTACTAGTCCCCTTATTCCACTCTTGATCTCCCACAATCTCTTCTCTACACAGCAGCCAGACAGAATCTACACAAGAGCCTGCCACTCCCCTTCTGAAAACCCTGCAATGCCCTTGCCTCAGCCTACATGGCCCTAAAGCCTTTGGCTCTTGGCCATCTTACCCTTCACCCGCTATGTTACTGTTCCTCACATGCCAAGCTTGCTCCAGCCTGAGAACCTTCACACATGCTCTGTTACCTTCTGCCTGGAATGCTCCCTGCCCCAAACCTCAGATACCATCCTGACTCACTGCCTCACCTCCTTCAGGTCTCTGCCCACATTTCACCTGCTCAGAAAGAATTCCTCTGACTACCCTGACTATATGACAGCCTTCATCACTCTCTTCCCACTGTATTCTGCCTTATTTTTCTTCACTATGACTAACACTAATAATCTGTCTTTTACTGTAGGCCTCCCCCAACTAAAATGGAAGCTTCCTGAGGGCAGGGATTTTGTCTCCTTCACTGCTAACTCCTCAGTACCCAGAACGGTGTCGGGTACACAGCAGGCACTCAATAAATACCTGTTAAGTGAACAAGTGAGTTAAACAGGGTCTTTGCCCTCAGTGAGCTCAGAGCTCAGTGGGAGAGCCTGACATGGGCACAGAAACACAATGCAATATGATAAATGCTAACACGGGAGGATGTACAAGTAGGGATGATGTTCAAATTATGTAACTGGCCAACCACAGGCATGGACACTAGCCAGAGAGCTAAAGGCCTCCTGCAGTGCCAGGAGTTAACCTTCCAATTGCTGAGCGATTGGGGGTGAGATCAGGGGTCTCAGGGAACAGGCTAGGGCAGTCCAGGAAGGTACCCAGCAACTGGAAGCACCAATTATTTACAACCAGTATGGAAGAGTTTCAGTATTTCAAATATGAGCCCAGAGTCCAGGTGCTGTGGAAACACCAGGGAGGGCTCTGAGGGGATTAGGGAAGACCTGAGAGAAAAGGGGAAATTAGAGTTGATTCTTGACGGACTCAGGGAACGAAGGGTAATGATTAATGTAGTAAACAAATAATTTCTTTTGTAAGGATCAGCACAAAGCTGGTTCCTATGAGACAGAGATTAAAGATGTCCCAAACGTCTAAGTTTTCCAAACTGCTGTACCACTCCATCATCTCTAACATCAACTACTCCTTCTCACCTCAGTACTCTCCCTCCTGTCTTTGGGTTCCTTAATTTGCTGCAACAGCTCACAGAACTCATGAACCATATAAAGGAAATGGCTCACACGGCCGTGAAGGCTGGCAAGTCCCAAATTTGTGGATCAGGTGTAAATTTCTCCCTGGCCCTCAGTCTCTCCCCAAAGGCACTCAGCTTTCTCACTTGGTGGGCCAAGAAGCCCACTGCGCCATCTCCTACGGGTCTCTGTTATCAGTCTCTGCTTCTGTGGTGGTGGTGGGCTCTCTTTTAAGGCAAAACTGACCAATCCCCTCAATGGGCCACAATTACCTTATTTGCACAGCTCCACCCAATCACCTGGGTGGGAGTCACAAGACCATGGCTAGAAAGGCCACACACAAAAGTAATTAATCACACCACGAGTGGGATAAGTCACAGAGCTTTGCATGGATTATCATATTAAATCTCAGACCCTAAGGTGGGTACTATTATTTTCCCATTTTAAAGACAGAAGAAACTGAGGCTTAAAGAAGCTCATCCACTTTACCAAGCTTGCTCAGCTAGTTAGTTAAGCCACAGCTCAGAATGCCACTCAGGTGTGCCTAGGACCCCAAGACCTCCTTGGAGTCCCTGCACTAGATTACACACATCCACTTGTTCTCTTGGTACCTGGCATATTTCTCAACGGTACTTGCTATAATTTCAAAAGCTTTAGTGTGCTATCTCAGTGGTATTTTCACTGGGATTCTGACATCTGCCGTCACATCCAGTATTTATGGTGTGTGTCACAAGCTGCACTCTCATGGCAAGATGGTTTCCCTGTTCTGATCAGGCTTCCTTGTTGTGGTCAAAGATTCAAATGATTTATTCAGGGTTAAGTTTTATAGAGGAGGGTGGCATACGTTCTGAATCCTGAGTGGCCTCAGATATAAGAAGGATAAATGGCTAACTTCATGATAAATTTGAAAAGTATCACAAGGCCTCCTGCCTCAAAATTTCTCCCCCAGTGGCTCTGCCACTGTCTCTGAAAATTCTCTATTACTCACCTCCCTGATTTAAGCCATTAATGGATTTCAAAATGCCATCTAACTGTAATCCCAGAAAGGTAATGACACGTTAACAAAAATGAGTTTATTAGATAGTCACATCACCCAGCAATGTCCTGAGAGACAAGAACAAAGGACAGGTAAATTATGACAATGGAAACAGCAGTTATAAAAGGTCCAAAGCAAGGGAAAGTACCAAAGAGGATGTCAAGGTGTTGCTGGGAGGTGTCAGTGGGAACATGATGGTAAATGCTATGCAGAGAAGAGGAGATGGGAGGCAATGGAGTCCAACCTATTGTTTGTAATGTTTCCTTGGTCTACTTCTGCTGGCCCCCTTAACTGGTGAGGAGACATGAGCACTGTGGTCAGAAAGATCTGCCTCAGCTGCAGATCAGGATAATCATACTGACACCATAGGCAGGGAATGCACTCAGCACAATGGCTGGAACATTTGGGTGCTCAATTAACGGTAGCCAAGGATGAACTTCTGTGAAGAAGAAACGGCAGGAATACTTCTGCTAGGTCTGAGATTCAGGAGTTTCCAAGAGCTAAGAGACCTAGAAGGCAGGGATTTAGACGAGTCTTTGAATGGAAAGCACGTACATGCCTTGATTCCCTATCTTGCCTTTATTACTAGACCATAAACTCACAAGGACAGGATCTGCCTCTGATAGACTCTTCTATCCCCTAATATAGTAGATAATACATCTTTGTTGTAAAAGGGAGTGGATGAATCTTAGAGAAAGCAGAGGCTTCACTGGACTCTACGAATCAGGAATAAAGCTGACAAAAGACTGTGGCATTTCCCTATCAAGTTAACACTCCCCTGGCCTTCTTTCCCATGTATGTTCCCACCTGCCTCTTCCCAACCCTCTCCTTATTCTCTATGCATTTTTTGTTCCATTAGTGGCTATGATATAATAAGAGCCATCATGAAAGACAGTGTTAACTAAGTGCTAGGCACTATGCTAGATGCTTTATGTATATTTATCTTATTTAGTCCTCACAACCCTAGAAGGGAGGTATGGTCCAAAACCCGGGGCTATAAAGTAGCATGGCTACTTCAAACCCAAGTCACTCTCACTCAGTGTCCTTCCTTCAGAAGCTACATATTCACACGCTAAATTTTAGATAGCAAATGATCTAATGTAAAATGTATTTTCCCTGACTCTTAATAAAACAAAACAAAAAACCCTAAGTTACTGATTACTTGAGTATGTGTATTAGTCTTTTCAGGACTGGTGGCACTGAACATATAGGTCACCCATTCCAGATTAAAGATGTGGCGTCTGCTATGGTGACATCAATGACCTCTGTTTACATGCTACTTTTTCTACCTGAGCATAGCTCTTTCATTCCCCAGATAGAAGGAAAAACACTTGACTCACCCAATTGGTTATTTCAGGTCTTTTGCACTTATCAGTACAAAGAATAGCCACAAAATTGATTGTTCCCTTTCGCCGCCCTTTATAGACAACCGTCTTGCTTCCTCTGCCAATCTCCTCATATAGAATGAAGTTTTCCATCTCTGGGTCGACTTCTCACACACAGTGAAGTGACAACCTAATAGCATCTCTAGCTCCTGAAAAGTAAGCAAAAATGGCATTTATAAATGCATCCTAACTGCACGATTACCCTAAAATATTTAATATATAAATACATCTAATGATTCTACAAATTCAGAAAATTCACCTTCAAGTACTGAATACCAGTGTCTTTCTTTTTGTAGGATGAACAAAGTGAAAGGAAGAATACGTCAAAAGAAGAATTCACAAACCAATATTCAACTTCCTGTCATTAAGATCTTTCAACAATAATGAAATTAACAGCTCTGTTTCCAACTATCACATGTATCAAAATCAGGATATGAATGAAATTTCAGCCAATGTATCGTGATACCTTTTTTACTTTGTTACAATGGAAACTTGGAACAATGGAAAGCACACTGAGTCAACTTCTATATGATGGGATAATATATGCCCCACCTACACCTCACAAATTATGACAAGCATTTGAGACAATGTATGTGAAAATTCTTTATAAACAAATACAGAATGATAACATTTCCCTCTAAACCACAAAAACTGTAAGAGTCAATTCAGTCAGGGTCGGCAAATTACCAGCTCATGGGCAAATCCAGCCTGCTGCCTGTTTTTGTAAATAAAGTTTTATTGGAACACAGTCACACATTCATTTGTATGTTGTCTATGGCTGCTTTCGGGCTATAATGGTAGAGGTGAGTAATTGCTGCATAGATCATATGGCCTGAGGAAACCCTAAAATATTTACTATCTTGCCCTTTATAGAAAGTTTGCTGATTTCTGTCCTAAATCAAAAAAAAAACAAAAAAACTTTTTTATACCAACCACTTTATTCTTCATCAAGAATATAACCAGTTAAATGAATTCATTTTCTTGGCCAACGTAACTTTTTAATTTTAATAAGTGAACGAGGGTCTGGTGTAGTCTTTTATTAGACTAGATTTTATGTAGAAGGAAAACAGTTGTAGTATCATAAGCAAATATAATATATAATATTATGTATTATATAATATATAATTAAATACAATTAAGTATATAAATACAATTAAAATATTTACAATCATTCGTAAATTGGCATCTCTTTGGAAGGATTATATATGCTAGACTATAGAAAATGTACCAGAAATTGTTCAAGAAGTAAAATTTCCTCTTTATAAATGGTTTAATGTTTCTAAATGAAATTGAAAGTAACATCCTTTTGAAACAAAAATGTAAAAAAGCTCTAAGTTAATGGGTGTAGCATTTCTTTTGGGGGGGTGTAGGAGCCCCCAAAACAAAAGCACTTGATCCTAGTAAAACGGCTAGTCTGGGTCTGAACCCAGACTCCATCCTAATGTCTGCTAACTTCTCTAACATTCAGTGACCTTTGTGGTCACAAGATGATTACAAAGTATTTCTTCCCAATGACATTTGGTTTAAAAAATAGCAAAGGGAACAATATATTTCTTGAGGGCAGTTGGCTCTGGACATGCCTGGTAAGTTTAAGGGCATCAGGACCCTCAAAGGAACATTCTTCCCTTATCCTTAGCTTAACCACAATGAGAAACTGTTTCCTATAGTCACTGCTTCTGCAATTATCCTATATAACCAATCGCCTCCAGTTCCCCATTTGAAGATATCCCACTGCCTCCAACTACTTTACCTCATCGAGCGCCAATCATAGATTTTGCACTGTTAGATCCTGATTTTTACCACATAAAGGTACTTTTTTTCCACCCCTTCTTGGGAGATTTGTCTCACTTTGTGAGATCAGACATTTCTCCAGTCCAGACTGTTTTAAAACCTTCAATAAGTCTCCTTGCTTTTATTTTAACAGAGTACGAGTTTTTACTCTTTGACATTCAATGGTGTCAGACTACATAGAATTTGAAGGCTTATCTCCAGCAGTCCCCAGGACATCGAGGTTTCAGAGCTCCGGTACCAAGTGCAGGCCCCTTGAAGCCCTCTCGTCTGCCCAGTTCCCAGGAGCCACGCCAGGTAAACAGCCTCTCAATTCAAACTCCATGTCCTTGCACTGAGTTCTTCAAGATTGTTGGTTATCTGTGTTTTCTTTTTTGTGCTTTCATTTTCAGTTTATACTCTAAACATTTTGCTGAGTTCGTTGCCAAATTAAGTTTGGAGTGGCTGTTACCATGGGATTCCCAGGTCTAATCTATCAGACTCTGGGAGAACTCTGCCAATGTCTCTGTCCATTAAGTTTGAACTCATTTTGTCTTAAAGTGCACATTCAGGTTAAAGTGCGCATTCAGGTCCACGCACATTCAGGCTTTCAGTACATATTTAGGTTATATAACACGTTCAAATAAAATCAGTGGCCAATTTGGGGATCTTTTGAACTTTCTGAGTTAATCTTTCTGCATAGTAAATTAGAAAAACGAGGTTCCAAAGTTAAACAGCCTCAATAGGATTATGATTGGTATTTGGAGGCTTCCAAAAGGCAGCTTGATAATAAATTACGATAATAAATTACCTCCTTGTAGGACACAGTATCTAAACTGAGTAGGCAGAAGAATTACAGTGCCAAAATTCTGCTCCTATACCCTCTACTCTTTTGTCAACTGCCTCTCTTTTATATCCTGCTTTGAAACGTCTGCCTAAAATGTCCTTTAAAATCTGTCATATGGATACTGAGAGTACCTTCAATAACAGTAACTAGTATGTTTAACACAAGAGACTACGTCTCCAGCTGGCAGAATGAATTAGGTTCAGAAGAAATGAAATCAGGTTTCATATGGCTATTATGGAGGAATCCCAAAAGATCAGCTCACTGCTAAGAATTTTATTTGACTCTGGGAAACTAAAGTTTCAACCTAATTCTTAACATCCTTCATAAATGAGCCTGGATTTCCCCCTACGAGGACACTGGTTTGGGGTTCGTGTTCAAAAACACTATAAGCTGAATATATATGAAGTAGTCTGAAACTTCAATGATCGCTTTATGAAAATGAGTTCTCATTTGTTATCTTTTCTTTCCTCTAGGAAACTTTTGTTTAATGCTCAGGTTTTGTCAGGGGGACTAATATCCCTCCATCTGAGTCTCTAACAAATTAATAAGTTTAGCTAGGACTTGTTTTTCTGTTGATTTGAGTTGATCTTACCAAAGGATTACTCCCCATATGTTTGTCTTATGTGGTATTGGAGAAGCCTGGTTTTTGAGCTTGTCTCACAAACTGGTGAATTTATGTGGTTTTTCTGTTTCATCTAAAGCATTTGTGTCTAAGTTTTTATCTTATATCAAGTTGAAGGCCGTGATTAATGTTCTTCATGGAGCTTTCTAAAATCTTAGTTCTTCTCTCTTCCCAAAAAAACCCTGTTTTTTGCACCTAGTGTCTAATAACTACTTTGAGGGCCTTTGACATAAATCAGTCTATTTGAAAAGTGCACCAAAAAAGATATATTGTTTATTTTAATTGGTATAATAAGGCATTAAAAAAAAAAGGAAAAATTACTCTAAATTGTTTCTCTAAAGGATCCTATAAAGCATAACGATAGGGTTATGAAAATATGATAATTTCCTACTTCTGGATGGTATTGGAGCCTGGGTGGCGCAGTGGTTAAGACCTCAGCTGCCAACCAAAAGGTTGGCAGTTCAAACCCACCAGCTGCTCCTTGGAAACTCTATGGGGCAGGTCTACTCTGTCCTATGGGGTCACTATGAGTCGTAATCAACTCCACGACAATGGGTTTTCTGGATGGTATTATTAAATTATATACTTCTTCAAAAAATTTACTCTGAATGGTTTAATGATAAATAAGTGCTTATATAAATTAAATAGTCTTAATATTCCCATGAATTGATGAAAATAAATTTGTTCTCACAAAGGTTTTTATATTTATGTCAACCTTAAAATCAAAATTTTGAAAGCAAACCCTTTGAGACAGGCTTGTATCAAGAGGCCTTGAAAGAGACCTCATAAGTCCTCTCTGGAATTCTCTGATAACTGCCCCCACCAAGATAATTGAGCCACTGCAATAGTTTAAGGGGAAAAATAAAATAAGCGAGACCACCTCTGTGTTACCAGGCAACCAAGCTGAGCTGCTTGCACCTGAAATGTTGGAGGCGTGGCTCCACAAATGACTGAGGGCTCTGTCAACTGTGCCCAAATCTTCTGACTTTCAGGAATAATTAAGACTGAGAAAATTAAGAGAAACGACCTTGCAGGCAAGGCAGCTAAACAAGCTGCTTCTCAGATTGTTCTTGTCCGTACAGTGAATAAGAAAAAAAAATTTCCCAAATTTGGTACAGGGAACCAATAATCTAAGAGTCTAGCAATAATTTTAATCCTATGATTCCATCTCCCAATAAAATTAAAACTTACTGCAAAATGGGAAAAAATACTATAAAAATGTACAGGCCAGTAATTATTTAGCTGTTTGGATTATAAAACTAGTGTCTGGATCAAATCAGAAGTAATCATACTACTGACATGAAAATTTTAAGAATTCTAAGTGGAAAGGATGTGAGAATTTTGAATTTAAATAAATCTAATGCCAAAAAAGGCACAATTTAATATTTCGTTTAATGGATAGTTTTATAAAATTCCTTTTACATCCAACAAGAAGTAGTGCCCTTCTCCCTGAGACCCACTCCTAGAAAGAACCAATTCTGACTCCTGACCCACTGAAATGCAGCCTTTAACAGGAGTAATTCTGTAGCAAGAGGTTAAAAACACATACTATGTAACATGACCAAAATTAAGATTATGTTAAGACAGAGAGGTTACTAAATTAATTCAGAAAAAAATAACCAGAAACTACAATTAAATGTTCACAAATTGGCTACATTCAGATACATCAGGCTAAGATGTTGAAATAAGTTTTTAATGTAACACAAATGACTGATTCTTTAAAAACAAGGGTTTAGGCCACAAAGCAAAAACAAAATCTCAAATATTTTAATTTGATTTAGGCCAAACTTACATCCTCAACCTTTACTTCGTAGCTATATCTGACTAGGACACTCAGTCTGTCATTAACAGCTTCAATTGTTAAGTCTGCTTAGATAAGAGTGGTTTATTACTTTCAAGCACTTTCCCTCTCTGGAACTCAGTTTCCTTATAGTAAAGTAAGAACTGGATCAGGTGATTTTCTAAGTTATCTTTCAAGTTTGAAATTCCAAGACTGTAAGATTCCTATTGGTTCAGTCCAAGGACATTCCTCACCTTTCAGTTGTAAAGTTAACGTTTTAATTGTAAATAAAATACAAAATACAGAAAATCCCAGAAAACAAATGTACAGTTTAGTAAATTCTTATGACACCCTTGTAATCACCACTCAGGTCAGGAAGCCACTTTGCCAGCCCCTGAACCCCTTCCGTTCTCCCATCTCAATCACAACGCCTCCAGCTCCCTAAAGGTAGCCTCTCTTATAACAAGTCATCATTTACTTGCGTTTTCGTTAGTAGATTTTCTCACATAAGTGTGCATTCCCAAACCCCACAGCTTAGTTTTCAAAAGCGTGGGGCGTCTTTTAAGGTTCTTTTAATGTACAGGTTCATCTAGGAAGCATCTGAGAAGCCAGAATCAAAGCAAATCACACACACATGCTGATAAGCCATTTAAGACTCAGGGGGCAAGTCCTACATTTAACAAACTGAAAAAGACCAGGGTCACGAGGGTGAAGACCAGAACCCTTCCCTCAACTATCCCCACCTTCACCAAGATCATTGACTTTCCCACCAGCAGCATCAGCATCACCTGGGGAACAGTTAGAAATGTAGATGCTCAGGACCAATCTCCAGGCGCACTGAATCAGAAACTCTGTGGGTGGGACCCAACAATATTTTAACACGACCTCCGGATAACTTTGATGCACGCTCAATTTTGAGAACAGCTGACCAAATCAACCTGCAGTGGAGACTTAAAGGCGGCAGGCATTGTGCTAAGCAATCAACAAGCGCTCTTCCTAGCAGCACTTTACAGCGGGATTTGAGCTGGAACTGACCTCGAAAGTGCAGGCTCTAAACCGTACGGTAAATAGCCCCTATAGGCAGCTCTGGCCAGCAAACTGGCGACTTTCCCTGCCTCGCCCCGTCGATGGACACCAGGTGACGCGGCCGTAAAGATACAGATCTCCCTGAGTTTTAAGAGATAAAACCCCGAGGCTAGGGCGTCCATAAAGCACATCTCCCGAACCCAGCTGCCCGAGTGCCCCGAATCCCCCCTGCACCCAAGTTCTGGAAGAGGAATCCTGTGTGCCCTGAACCAAAGCCCCAAGAAAGTCGTGTAGAGTTTTGAAACACAAAAGCAAAGTAGAGCCCTCAAGCGAGAGGCCGACACGGAAAGAGCGCGGGCAACAAGGGATCCGCAGAGGGGTGCGACGCCCTTCTAGGTCTACGGTCTCTCCTGCGCCCGCCAAGGGAGACACGAACCCGGACTCGAGGCCGCTAAAACCGCCAAGGCCGCGTACCTAGTCACTTGGTTGGCAGAAGCGGCCCGCAGGCTCAGCGTCTCCCGCGGATGCTCGCGCCCCGACTCCCGCTTCAGGAAGAGTCCACCGGCCCAAGGCCGGGTGAGAAGCAATGGAACGGAGCGGAGTTCGCGAAAGCAGCGTCCAGCCTTGCGGGACCAGCACCCCTCCGCGTTTGGATTCGGCTATCCCGTCTCCAGGGCAGCACGCAGAACGCCGGAAGAAGCGCAGGGCTCTGACTGGCTGAGTGGTTTTGGTTCCTATTGATGGATGCCCAGAAATACAACCCGCGAGGCCGACGCCGTCAATTCTCACAGCTTCGTACCGGGTCTCCCACAGTTCAATTCGAGTATCCAGTCTCCAGGGCAGCACGCACAACGCCGGAAAGAGCGGCAGGGCGCTGACTGGCACAGTGGTCCTGGTTCCTATTGGCTGGAGCCCGGAAGTGGGATACGCGACAGGGCGCGGAAACCTGGGTTTGGGGACGGGTAGAAAGGACTTCGCATACGCATGGTGGAAAGTTTGGTAGTGTGGAGTTCGGGGCCCTCGTTATTTCTTCTCTTCCCCACTGTCCTCCGTTTCCTTCCATCCTTTCCCTTCTGACGACTTCCGGGAGCTCAGGTGGACGTGGTGGCATAGTCTGGGTCAGAAGCAGGCGCCTCGGGTTCCTCATCCTTCAGCAAAGAGAAGGCTTGTGAATTATACTCCATCTTCTAGATGAAGAAACATTGTGAGAAACAAACCAGATCCTCTGATGGCAGGTCGAATGCTTATGACTCAAAGCTTCACGCCCTCCAGTTCCATGCACGAGACAGGTTAGCACTAGCTCCTGTCGTCTGTTTCCTTCCCTTCAAGTTAGCACAGTGGTTCGCAAACTTTAGCATCGAAATCACCTGGAGCACTTGTTAAAACACAGATTTCTGGGCCCCAGCCACAGAGCTTCTGATTCCATAGATATTGATGGACACCAAAATTTTGCATTTCTGTCAAGTTATGGCACAGTGGTTAATGGTTGGCTGCTAACCAAAAGGTTGACAGTTCGAATCCACCAACCACTCCTTGGAAACCCTATGGGGCAGTTCTACTTTGTCCTATAGGGTGGCTATGAATCCACTGGACGGCAACGAGTTTGGGTTTTGTTTTTGTTTGGGTTATCAAGTTATCAGATGACGAGAGTGTTACTGGGTGGGGACCACACTTTGCAAACCACTATATAGAAGAGTTGTTCTACTCTAGGCGAATCATGTCTCTTATTCTTTGACCAACTAACCCAGTCTCAGAAATCATACCCTATCTGCTGTTATAGGTCTGGTGTATTTAACAGCTTCCCTTTGATAATTACACTTAATCATTTCCAGTTTAAAAAAAAAAAAAGTTTTTCTTCCTCAAATTCCCACCTCTCCTTATCTATCTCACACTCTGTCTCTCCCTCCTTCCCTCTTTTCCTCCCTTCCTCCCTCTCTCCCTCCTCTTTGAACTCTTCATAACCAACAATTTTTGAAAAGTCTACACTGGCTTTTTCCATTTTCTCATCTCCCATTCACACATTAACTCACTGCAATCGGCCTTCCATCCCCATCACCCCAGGTTATGAGCAATCTCTAATGAATTCATCTGCATGAACACATTTTAGTCTTCATCTTATTTAGCCTTTCAGCTGCATTTGACTCTGCTGACCACTGCTGACCTCCTCTCTAAACACATTTCTCTTGGCTTCTGTGACATCTCACTCCTTTTCTTCCTCCTCTCTGGCTCCATGTCACCCTCTTTTGCAGGTTTATTCTCCTCCATGGAGCCATTAAATTGAGGCTTCTCAAGGTTCCATCCTAGGCCTTCTTTATTTCTCTCATAGACATCATCTTCAAATATCTATGATTTCCAAATGTATAGCTCCAGTCCAGATCTCTCTTCTGACTTGTAGACCTGAGTGTCCAATTGCTTCATTGACAACTATGCTTTGAGATTTCAAAGGGACCTCAAATTCAGCATGTGCAAGATAGAACTTGTGATCTTCCTGCACAAGCCTGGCTCTCAACAAATAGCTGTACCACCCATCCAGGTCTGCGAGCCAGAAATCTGGGGCCCATCCTTGATGTCTTCTTGTCCTTCACTCCCATATCCAATTCATCATCAAAATCATGTGTATTTTTTCACCTATTACTTTGAAACTGTCCACTTTTCTCTACGTGCATCATGGGCCATATTACTATCAACTTTCACCCTAGTTATCATGGAGGGTGATTATATCATATCTGCCAAACCACTGAGAATTATGGCCTAGCCAAGTTGACACATAACCTTAACTATCACAAAGCAAATACTAGAAACTGAGTGATTTACCAAACTAGGTCAAAGCCACAATTCCAAAGCCCTTCAACAAGTGTAAAAATGACATGGCAGAGGTGTCTGACCTCTTTGTCTAACTTCACAAGAGGGGAGGAGAATCATTATCAGCATGGACAGCCCAAAGCTGATTCCTGTGAGGCAGAGGTCAAACACACCTCCATCCTTCAACCTTTTTATCAGTTCTGACGCCAGCCATCTTTCCCACAGCAATCTCTACTTCTCTACTGGATTCAATAATTTGTTGCAGTGGCTACATAGAACTCACAGACAATACCCATGATTATGGGTTTATTAGGGAAGTAACAGGTTACAGTTCAGGATTAGAAATGAGTCAGGATACAGTTCTTTGATTAGGACAGCTTCTTCTCAGCCGTGTCCACAGGCAGACCTCTCCCTAGTCCTCAGCCTCTTGGTCCTCAGCCCCTCAGCCCAACCACTGCCCTGCTTGGGCAAGTGTTACAAAGCTCTTTAGCTCCACCAATAAGTGCCCAGAGGCACCCCACTCTTCCAGTAAGCCTCAGCCCGAAGGCGCTCAGCTCTCCAGCTCCATGGGTCAGCAAGTTTAGCTCCACAAAGTGCCTAGAGGCACCCCACTCTGCCAGCAAGGCTCTTGCCTGAAGGTGCTCAGCTTTCTCACTCTGCTGGCTGGGAAGGCCACCGTGCCATCTCTTGCTGGTCTCCTGGTTCTGTTGCCTCTGCTACCACTGTTTCTCTGCTGCTGCTTCTCACCATCTCTTGCTGTCTCTGGTGTTACAGCTCTCTCTCTTTGCCTTCTGGGTCTAGGAGTTTCTAAGTGCAGGAACCCCGGGTCCAAAGGAAATACTCTGCTCCCGTCTCTTCTTCTTGGTAGTGAGATACACCCTCTGTTCTGGGATTGGCTCTCTTTTAAGCCTAGCAGGATGGCAAAACTAACCAATCCCCTCATTAGGGTTCCATACACCTTATTTGCATGGTCCCACCCCCATAAGGGTGCGATGTACCTAATTTGCATTATTAGCAAGCTGTCCAATTTCCTTGGTGAGCCACAAACACCTTATTTTGGAGGATACCAAATGCTTTGTTATACGGGCAACCTCTTCCTCTCAGTAACACCTTCTACCTCATCTCCTTCATCTCTAGATTATCATAAAGACAAAGAATCTCTTCATTCAGTCACATAGAAAGTTCCTTTGGACAAAACAGTGGCTTTTAGATATTGTAGGGGTGGAAAAAAATCCTTAGTTATTCTCTGATTTCATACAAAACACCTACAAAATATGCTTCATACAACAAAGCATGCAAATAATAATATTTGTAAAGTTATCAAGAAATTTTTTGAGGGAAAGGGGAAATAAATGAAGAAAATTCACCTGGATCCTCAAGAGAAGTTTGAACAAAAAAAATACTTGTTATGAAGGCTCAGAAGGGCAGTAGGTGCTGAGGGTGGGGACCCTAAAATGCGCTTTATGTATTCTAGATGCTATTAGAGAGAACACGACCCTTAAGTCTGCAGTGGCTACAAGTAAAAGCAAACCACTTAGTCAGGAAAAGTCTAAATTATTCCTGAGAGAAATGTATCTCCTGGGACCTTGGCATGTGCTGTAAAGAACTGTGGCATTGTAAACACTGTTTATTGGCCGATTACTTTTCAGGTTCCCTCAGTATAAGCAGATGACATCAAGCCACACACAATCCAATAACATTCACTCTATAGCAGTGGATATGATTCAGGGCAAGTACACAGCTCTCTTCGTCTGTTTAATCTGAGGAACGATTCCAGAGTAGAAGATTGGCAGACAAGTCTCCACACACATTGCTACTCTTAGCCCAGCCTCTAAAGGTAGAAGAGCTGTAAATCCAGGTTTATACCCTCTGGCAAATACCTCCAGTGTAGCTCTCCCTAAACCCAGTTAAATGCTGGATGTGAGGTTCACAGACTCGTATGAAAACTGGGGAACTTAAGAAAGACACTCCATTTAGAAGGGAGAGAATGGGACACTTGGGAAAGACTATAATTGTCCTTGCAAAATAATTTTGGACTTATAACTCAAGATGAGGAACTGATCACGTGAATTTACCACAAAGCATCCCAGAGCCTCACTGAAATGACTGAATTGAGATTAAAACTGTATTGGCATTTAAGAACAATGAAGGGAACCTGCATCAGATGGAAATTCTGAGATGTTTCTGGAACACAAAAAGCACTTGGCTTCAGACAAGCAGAGGATCCATAGCAGAAGCAACCAATCCAGACAAAGCCACCAACACCGAGTCCTGGGGCATTTAATCTTCATCTTTGTAACAGATGAAAGGAATTCCACCTCCACCACCAACCTTGTCCAAACAACCCAGAGCAGTGTCTTCCTACAGTGGCCTTTGCTTTCAAGATAAAACTCAGAAATATTTTCTACACCACATGAACAAAGGCCTGCGGCAGGCGGGAAGGAGAGGAAAGGCAGAGTGAGCTAGAGGTCATTGCAGGGGTCCCAGTCAGAACAGGTCACCCCAGGAGGAAAATGGGTGAGATGGCTCATTTCCAAAGGCAAGCCTCCTTATTGGGCCACTTGGGGATCTCCAGACATCCTGCCTCCTCCACACCATACATGCACCCCAGAGGAATTTCTCCCACTTATACCAAACTCACTCGGGGCTGCAATGGGGACACAAAACTATGCATGTGTTGGGCAATCTCATGCCAGCAATATATGTTAACCAGCCAAATGCAAATCCATTTTCAACTTGCTAGAAACACAAAGGTAAAGAGAAGCAAAGATAGGAAAATACCCTTAAGTCCAGAAGTGAGTCTGAACAACAAAAAAAGCATAGTGCCCCCATATGTGCTGGCACATGGTCACAGATTAAGTAATCCCACGGGTCTGATGTAATTATAGCCACACCATCTTTCTTTTGTTTAGAGATTGCTTCACTTATCCTTTTCTATCTTTTTACTTTCAATCTTTCTGGATCCTGATATCCTTACATTTAAGATGTGTCTCTTGTATAGCATATAGTTCATTTCTTTTTAATCTTGCCCAATAATCTTTGTCATTTTTCTTAAAATTGGAGCATTTAACACATTCACGGTTAATGGAGCATTTAATACAATCATGGATATGTTTGGATTTAAATCTTCTTCTGTCAGAGACACTATGGTACCCTCCCAGACCCCCTTCACTGGTGCAGGGCACCCACTGAGACAGAACCCCACAGTGCTGTATTCTTTACCTGGCTTCCTCCCCTACAGTGTTGTATTGCAAAATCTTTTCCTTTGCTGGGCTCCCCTGCACCTTCAGCTTTGCATTTGAATCCTGCTTTTGCTTGGAGGTTATATATAAACCCCATTACACCTGGGTAATATGATTAAGAATGTTGCTGACATAACTTGTATGAACTCTCTACTTGTAAACCCCTTTAAAAGTAACCTGCCTGCTCGCAGTCTTGGAAGAGTCTTGGAAGCAGTAAGCACCGACTATTTCCTTGTACAATGAATTAAAGTTGCCTTTTCTTCTCCCACCTCGGTCTCTCGTTTATAGGCCAGCATGAGTCATGCTGAGCAAGAACATGGGTAACCACCAGGTAATACCTCTTCCCAGTAGCAATGATGCTGACAACTCACAAAAACCACACCCGTTGCCATCGAGTCAATTCCAACTCATAATGACCCTATTGGACAGGGTGGAACTGCTCCAAAGGGTTTCCAAGGAGTGGCTGGTAGATTCGAACTGCCCACCTTTTGGTTACCGGCCGTAACTTGCCATCGCTCTTAACCACTGTGCCACCAGCTCACAGTTGCCCCTCTTTCTGGAGCTACTAACTGACTCAGCCCCCTTGCCTCAGGGTGGACTGACAAGGTGCCGTTTGTGCTTCAGAGCTCCCTGTGGGATCAGGCTGAGCTTGACTCTAGCTGAGGCCACATCCCTGCCCCATCCTGCTTCCCTCCCTATCCTTCTCCAGAGACCCTCCTCCAACAAGCTGCATGCACCCAAAACCCTGTATCAGAATCCACCTCTAAGAAACCCAGCCTAAAACATCTTCCTTCTTACTATTTAGCTTCCATTTGTCCTGTGTGTTTTGCGTTCTTTTTCCCTAACTTTCTCGTCAACTTTTGGATGAATTATTTTGTTAGAATCAAGCTAACCAAGAGCTTGTTAGTTGTTACACATACTTTTGCTATTTTTTTCCAGTGGTTACCATAGAGATTAAAACAAGCATTCTTATTAAAATCTAAGTTAATACTTTTACCACTTCCTAGACAATGCAAGGAAGGTTAACTCTACTTATTCCCCCTCCTGGCTTTTGTTCTATTGTTATTATGCATCTTAACATTCAATATATTTAAAACTTACCAGTATTTTTGTTTTAGACAGTTCAATACACATGTATATTTACTCACATATTTCCTCTTTCCATAGATCTTCATTCCTCTTAGATGATAGTCAGCCGCATACACAATATTACTGAGGAATTTTCCCTCAGCACTTTGAAGATTTTGTTCTGTTGTCTTCTAGGTATTGTTATTTTTCCAAAGTTTATTGTTAGTGCAATAGTTATTTCTTTGTGTAATCTCTTTTCCTCTGCTTGCTCTTAAGATCTACTCTTTGCCTTTGATTTTATGCAATATTTTAGGCATGGATTTATTTTCATTATCTTCTTGGTATTTCCAAGGAAGTACTGTATTCTCCAATATGAGAATTCATTTCTTGAACTATTTCTGGAATTCTCAGACATTTTCAGCATTGTTTGTTTGTTTTGACTGACATTATTGCATTTAAGAAGCCTGATGCCATTCTGAGTCCCAATCCTTTGACTGTGACCTATTTTATCCTTCTGTAAACGCTTACAATCTCTTTATCCCTAGTGATATATTCTTTTGGAGAAAGATACATCTAAAATACAATGATAATTTAGAGGGTCCCAGAGAGAGCTGGAGAAAAATGTAGAACAAAATTCTAACTCACAAAAAATGAGCAGATTTACTGGCCTCACAGAGACTGGAGAAACCCTGAGAGTATGGCCCCTGGACACCGTTTTAGCTCAGTAATGAAGTCACTCCTGAGGTTCACCCTTCAGCCAAAGATTAGACAGGCCCATAAAACAAAATGGGACTAAAGGGGCACAACAGTCCAGGGACTAGGACTAGAAGGCAAGGGGGGAGAGGAAAGCTGATAATAGGGAACCCAGGGTCGAGAAGGGAGAGTGTTGACATGCCATGGGGTTGGTAACTAATGTCACAAAACATATGTGTACTGTTTAATGAGAAGCTAGTTGGTCCTGTAAACCTTCATCTAAAATACAATAATAAAAAAAGAAAAATAATAAAATAAAATGATGATAATGCCTAGTATTTAGTGAGCGTTCATCATGTCCCAGGCAGTGTATTAAGGGTTTTACATATATTATCTTACGTGGTATTGTCAGTTGTTTGGATTTTAGCCATTCTAATAGATATATAGTGGTATCTCATTGTTGTTTTAATTTGCAATTCCTTAATGACAAATGATGTTAAACATGTTTTTATATGCTTTTTGCCATTTTTATGTCTTCTCTGGTGAAATGTCTGTTCAAATCTTTTGCCTATTTTTTAATTGGGGTTTTCATTTTCTTGTTACTGTCTTTTAAGAGTTCTTTGTATATTTTGGATACAAGTCCTTTATCAGATATGTGTCTGGAAAATATTTTCTCCCAGTGTGTAGCTTGTCTTTTCATTCTCTTAAAAGCATCTTTTGCAGAGCAAAAGTTTTTAATTTTAATAAAATCCAGCTTTTCTACTTTTGTGTGTATCATTACCAAACGCAAGGTCACCTAGATTTTCTCCTAGAAAGTTCTTCTAGAAGTGTTATGGCTTTGCACTTTACATTAAGATCTATGATTGGTTTTTATTAATTTTTGTGACCCGTGTAAGGTTTGTGTCTAGACTCATTTTTTTGTATATGGACATCCAATTTTCCCAACACCATTTGTTGAAAAGACTCTCCTTTCTCCGTTTAATTGCGTTTGTTCCTTTAGCAAAAATCAGTTAACTATATTCATGTGGGCCTATTTTGGGACTCAATATTTGTTCCATTGATTTATGTGTCTATTCTTTCAACCCTGGTGGCAAGTGGCTAAGAGCTATGGCTGCTAACCAAAAAGGTCAGCAGGACAAATCCACCAGGCACTCCTTGGAAACCGTATGGGACAGTTGTACTCTGTCCTACAGGGTGGCTATGAGTCAGAATTGACTCAATGGCAACGGGTTTGATTTTTGGGTTTGGTCTTTCACCAATACCACTCTTGATTTTTGTAGCTTTAGAGTAAGTCTTGAAGTTAGGTAATGTCAGTCCTCCAACTTTGTTCTTATTCAGTATTCTGTTGGCTATTCTGGGTCTTTTGCCTTTCCATATAAGCTTTATAATCAGTTTGTCAGTATCTATAAAATAGCTCACTGTGAGCTCACTGTGATAGGGATTGTGCTGAATCTATAAATAAAGTTGGGAAGATTGGACATCTTAACAACATTGAGTCTTCCAATCCATTGACACAGACTATCTCTCCACTTATTTAGATTTTTTTTTAATTTCTTTTTTTGTAGTCTTCCACATATACATCCTATGCATATTTTGTTAGATTTATACCTAAGCTTTGGGGTTTTTGTTTTGTTTTGTTTTTTGAGCTACTGTAAATGCTATTGTGGTTTTCATTTCAAATTCCAATGTATTCATTGTTAGTATACAGGAAATCAATTGACTTTTGTGTATTGACTTTGTATTCTGCAAACTTGCTATAATAATTTTTTAGTTCTATAAGTGTTTTTATCAATTATTTGGAATTTTCTGCACAGATAATCATATCATCTGTGAACAAAGACATTTTATTTTTTCCTTCCCAACCTGTATACTTATTATTTCCTTTTCTTGTCTTATTGCATTTGCTAGGACTTCCAGTACAATGTTGAATAGAAGTGGTGAGAAACAGCATCCTTGCTATATTGTCTTACTTCATTCTTAGACTATTTCATGAGAAAGGAACTATTGTTTCATTTAAGATTGAGCACTCCTTTGACCATAGTTTGCTATGTAGTATTTCTATTGTTTTGTTTACTTATAAATATTCCATGCTTTGCATTTTATTTTTTCTGTAATCCAAGAGTTTTTAAGAGGGTTTTTTTTTTTTCTTAATTAGTAACTAAATAGATCTTATTGCTGTTGGCCGGTACGTTATTTGATTTTTGGAGTTTATTGCAAATTTTTTTGTGATCTAATAAATAATTAATATTTTAAATTTTCCACATGAGTTTAAAAAGAAGAAATATTTCTTATATATTGGATTCAAATTTTCATGTGCAAATTTTCAAGCTTATTAACTGACATGTTCAAATCTTCTAAATCCCCTCTTTGTTATTTTTTTGTCCTACTTGCCCTGCCAGTTCCTAAGAAAGGTGTTTTGAAGTTGCTTATTATGGTTGTTAGATCTGCCAATTATTTATTGGGTTTAGTTCAAGGACAGTGAACTTTAAATAATCACAATAAATTATCCCATTGGAAGTAAAAAGAAACCATTAATAAAGATAAAAACAGAAATGAATGAAATAGAAGCAGGAAAAAGTCCACCAGCCAGGTGCAAATTCAGAGGGATGACATGATTTCATGGTGTTCTTCCAGGTTGTAATTTCCCTAGAAAACTAGACACAGAGGCTGGCCACAGGGTCACTGAGTCTCCTGCCTTCCCGTAGGATGTGGTGTGTTCCACTCTTTTGGGTGGCTTCTGGGTGTCTTTTTCCTTTAATAAAAAAATAAAATGACTCTACTTCTATCCCACATACTGTGGAAACTCCAGGGTGGACTGGATTTCCAAGAAGATCACATTATTTTAGTCATATCTCACAACAAATTCCTGCTTCCTCTGAATGCTTGGTCCCTTCTCATCATCTTATCCCCAGCACATCTTATTCGCCTCTGACCCTGCTTTCGCTCACGTATTTGACGTGCTTTCTTCTTCTTCATTCCACAAAGCACAACTAGCCTAAATTACTGAGTGAAGATTTCTACTGCATGTTTGGCAATAACAGAGGGAGTTTCCAGCACAGAAAGGAAACAACTTAGCACTGAGTGTTGGACACTGTGGAGGTAAGGGTGTCAGGGAGCAGCCAATTTCACATTGCTGATGGGAGAGCATTTGGGCCATAGCCATCAAAAAATGCACATCCCCACTGACCCAGTAATTTAACTTCTAAGAATTCATCCAATAGATATATTTTTACATTTGCAAAATGGCGCATACACAAGAGTATTCATTGCAGCCTTGTTTATAATTTGAAAGAAAAAAAACTGTTAACAACTCAAAAACCTATTAGCAGGAGACTGATTAAATAAATTAGTTTCTCTTTGTGTATTGATATGAAAGTATCTCCAGAATGTACTGTTAAGCAGAAAGAGCAAAGTGTACAACATTGAGCATAGTGTACTACCATTTATGGAGAAAAAAGAGAGGAAGAATATATGTAGATATTTGATCATATATGCAAACAATACCTACAACATCTCCTGAAGGATGCACAAGAAATCAGTAACTGCTGAGTTTGTGGAGGTGACGTGGGTGGGTACAGAACTGGGTGTAGAGATGTATTTTTTACACTTCGAGTTTGGAGCTACTTAATAGCTTAATAGTATTACCTAGTCTATTTATGCATTATATAACTTAAATGAATATATATATTTTTTAATTATATTACATATAAATCAAACCAAACCTGTTGCTGTCAAGTCGATTCCAACTCTTAGTGACCCTATAGGACACAGTAATATTACATACAGATGATATTTTATATATACACACATGTATGTATATATAAAATAAATGTATAAATAAAATGTATATGTGTGACATACATATGTATATACATACACACGTGTGTGTGTAAAATGGAGTGTGGCACATCTACAGTCTTCAGTGCCCTCAGACATCCCTTCCACAGGATTCTGCCTGTAGCTCTTTCTATTTTCCCTTCTTCCCCTCTCTTCTACCTATTCCAGGACTCCCCTACCCCTACCCCCTCACCTTCCCCACCCCTGTCTCCCTTGTCCTCAGGGAAAAATTGTTAATCCCATCACGTTATCTGGCTGAACACTTGATGTCTCACCAATTAATCACTTCCCTTTAGACTGAATTGACCTAATCTAATCTTTCATCGCTAAAAACAAAAAAGGGATTGTTAAGGAGTTTTCCAAGTACAGCCAAGATAACTTTATGGGGCAGTTCTACTCTGTCACAGAGGGTTGCTATGAGTCATAATTGACTCCACGGCACTCAACAACAAGAAAACCAAAAAAACAAACCTATTGCCGTCAAGCAGATTAGCGACCCTATAGGACAGGGTAGAACTGCACCATAGGTTTCCCAGGGAGTGGCTGGTGGATTTGAACTGACAACCTCTTAGTTAGCAGCTTAACTCTTAACCACTACAGCACCAGGGCTCCAACAACAAGGCATTTCCCTAGACAAATGTCTCTCACTCCTAGTTTTTACTATTAGCGATGCAAAAAACATGCAGATTAAATTTGGAGTTTTCTTTAACATATTTCAGGCCAAATTATCAGGCCAGCCTTGCTGAACAGTCTCTGATACGGAAAGAGAGAGACCAGCTTTCCTTGTCCAGAGTAAAAGCCAGTTTCCTATCCTCTTTCCTGATACACAGTTAACAACAAAACGAACATTCTTACACATCCACCTTGGCAAGCATCCCTAATTTTTTGCCTGTGGATAAATTCCCATGTGACAGGATGGTGTTAAATGCTTAACATTTCCTTTGAGATTTTTAAAAATTCATTTTTAAGCTTAGAAAGGCATTTACCATCTGAGATTAATATTCACCTATTATTCTGCTTTTATTGTTTCAGCTTTTATATTGAATTATTTAATCCATATGGAGTTAAATTTTTAATTTTAATTTTGGTGAATATACACAGCAGAACATAAACTCATTCATCAATTTCTACATATACAATTCAATAACATTGGTTACATTCTTCCCATTATGTCACATTCTCGTGATCTCTACCCATATTGTTTCACCACCATTGGCTTAGACTCACTACCCCTTAAACTTCTTATCTATGCTTTAGAGTTACTGTTAACAATTTGCTCTCATATAGATAATTCTTTAAAAGCTCACAATGTTCAGGCGAACATTCTTTACTAAGTTAGCCAAACAGTTGTTTAGTTTAAAGATGGCTTCGGGGGATAATTTCAGTTCATGGTTTGAAGGTTTTCTCAGAGTGATAGACTCGAGGGTTTCTCCAGTCCCAATAAGTCCAGTAAGTCTGGATTCTGTAAGAATTTGAAATTCTGTTCCACATTCTTTGGATCAGGATTTAGTTGTTTTGTTTTTTTTTAATTGATGTAATTAAATGAAGTTTACATTTCAAGTTAGTCTCCCATACAGAATTTTTTTTAACATACATTGTTATGAGACCCCAACCGCTCACCC
>NW_004443937.1:21099310-21109912 GCF_000243295.1 Trichechus manatus latirostris
CATCCTTGTCTGGTTCCTGTTCTCAATGGGAATGCTTTCAAAGTCTCTCCATTCAGGATGATGTTGGCTATTGGTTTAGGATTTTCTTATTGATTCCTTGATCAGAATGTCATCTGGAATTATTTTGGTGAATATTGGGAAATAAGGGTATAAATTTATTACTCCTTAGAATAAGTAAGCAATTACCTCAGCACTAAAATTCTCCCTTTCCTCAGTACTTTGTGATGCCTCCTTCATCATAGACCCATTTTTTAAATATATGCATTAAGGTCTATTTCTAATCTAATAATTTTGCTCCACTGAGCTAGCTCTCTATTCTTGAACTAGTTACAGACTGTTGTTAATCATTTGGGTTTTAAATTTTTATAATAAAGGAAGTAAGAAAAATTATCTGCCAAGAATGAGGTGGCAGGGATGACATTGAAGACATAAAGAGAAGAAAAATGGTTAGGACAATGCAGTGTAATGAGTGTGACAGGGAGTCATTTAGAGTTGAATAACAGACCACTGAGCTGAAGAAGAGCCTGGCTGTGGCTGGAAAGCATTGAACTGTCATGAGAGAAAAAGTCTGACACCGTGACTCTGTGGAATGCACAGCAGTCTGGGAGCAGGATCAGGGGATTCAAATGTATTATCCATCCGTTCATTCAATAAATAGTATTGAGAGCTTACTATATGCCAGACACTGTATTGGCTCCTTGGTTTAAAGCAGTGAACAAAAAGAGAGAATCCTTCCTTGTAGAGCCTACTGGAACTAAAAAAAAAAAAAAAACTGTTACTGTCAATTCTGACTCATAGAGACCCTATAGGACAGAGTGAACTGCCCTATAGGGCTTCCAAGGCTGTACTCTTTACGGAAGCAGATTGTCACGTCTTTCTCACGCAAAGCAGTTGGTGGATTCGAACTGCTGACCTTTCAGGTTAGCAGCCAAGACAGCTTAACCACTGTGCCACCAGGGCTCCTTTACTAGAACTACAGAACGTAAATTTTATCCTTGAAGTGGGATATGTAATCATTTGGGGTTGTATGTGTTGTTTTCCTTCATTTTGTAATTAAGATAGGCATTGTGGACACTTGTCAATTTTTGACTACTTAGAACATGAATCTTCTTATTAAATTTGAGTTACTATTCAATGTCTTAAGTTGGGTTCCCTAGAAGCAGAACCTGAAAAGGCCATTTTTGTGCACGTGATTTATTGAGGAAGTGCTCTGGAGGAGGGAAGTGATAGAAGCAGCACAGGGCAGGAGGAAAAGCTAAGCAAGGATACAGTCTTTGCTGGAGACCAGCTTCAGCCTGATCCCATTGGGAGCTCTGGACCATAAACTGCATCACAGAGTTGGTCCCACCTGGAGGCGTTTGCATCAGTCAAATGTTGGCTGCAAACTTCTGGGGGTAGGTGGCCTAATTTCCATGACAAGGTTGTTATTCAGATGAGAGTAATTTTGGGGAGAAGGGGTAACAGGAGGATGAGTGCCTCAGTCTTGTGACATAAACCTGGGTGAGACCTCAAGAGCATCTATTACACTCACCAAATAAACCTCAACACTAGCCTTAACCCTAATCCTAACTCTAGCCCTAGAAAACGCCCTAGCTCTATCCCTATAGCTCTCTTTGTCCTGAAGCTGACAAAAGTCTCCTCTAGCACTAGCCATATCCTTAAAACTGTTGCTACCCTAGACGTAATCCTATCCTAAACATAATTTTAGCCCTAACTGTAACCCTAACCTTAGCTATGCCCCCAAACTTAACCCTGGCACTAGTGCTGGCCCTGACCCTGACCTTGACCCTGACCCTAATTTTAAACCTAGCCTTAACCCTACCCCTAATTGTAGCCCTGTCCATTCTGATTTTTTAGCCCATTTCTCCAATCTTCCTATTGAGTCAGTGAGCTTCCTAGTACCTTTGCAATGTATTCCTGTTTTGTTTAAATCAATCAATGTCCATTTCTATTGCTTCCAGTTTAGAGTTCTAACTAATGCAGAAATTGTTACCAAGAGCAGATCAGGCAAAAGACCCTCAGATACCTCAGGAAACCTGGAGTGGATACCTGGACTGCTTGGGGACAGAAGGAATGAAATTCAGCTCCTTGTAAGGGATGGGAATTTGGCAGCCTGTAGTAGAATATGGGAAAACAGTTACTTACATTGTTATCTATAGTCACCAAGGATGAAAAAAAAAAAGCTTTATGGTACCAAGTGATTGCTGCAGTATAACCACATGAAGGACACAAAGAATCTAAGATCCATGAGTTGAGATAGCTTATTCTAGTGGGGCTGGACAGTGTTAAATCCCTAAATTCTTGGTTCAAGGCATGGAACAAAACCTATAGGGAATGTCTATACCTGTGTTACAAGAAGTTCTTAACTTAAGCTACAAGGCTTGAATAGGAAAAAAAAAGTTAATCCTATGGATTGTTGAGATACCTGTTGAATTTATAGTTTTATCTATTTTCTCAGTTGATTAATTGAAAATAAATTCAACAGTGATCTATGCTAAATACAACTGTGATGCCAGAAGTTCTAAGGTATAGACCAGAGGTTCTCAAACTTTTTGGTCTCAGGATGCCTTTACGTTTCTTAAAAATTATTGAAGAGCTCTAGCAGCCATCTAAGATACTCCACTGGTCTCATCCCTTCGAGAGCAAGGGAGAATGAAGAGAACAGGATACAAGGAAAAGATTAGTCCAAAGGACTAATGGACCACAGCTACCAAGGCCTCCACCAGGCTAAGTCCAGTACAGCTAGATGGTGCCTGGCTACCACCACTGACTGCTCTGACCGGGATCACAACAGAGGGTTCTGGACAGAGCTGGAGAAGGATGTAGAACAAAATTCTAACTCACAAAAAAAAGACCAGATTTACTGGCCTAAAGGAGACTGGAGAAACCCCGAGAGTATGGCCCCCAGACACCCTTTTAGCTCAGTGGTGAAGTCACTTCCAAAGTTCACCGTTCAGCCGGGGAGTAGACGGCCGCATAAAACCAAATGGGACTAATGAGGCACAGCAGTCCAGGGACAAGGACTAGAAGGCAGAAGGGGACAGGAAAGATGTTGATAGGGAACCCAAGGTTGAGTAAGGATAGTGTTGATGTGTTGTGAGGTTGTTAACCATTGTCATAGGGCAACATGTCTACCAACTTTTTAATGAGAAACTATTTTGTTCTGTAAGCCTTCATCTAAAGTGAGAATAGCAGCACAATTGGAAGAGCGTAGTTGATGTCACTGAACTGTGCATGTAGAAATTTTTGAAATGGTATATCTTTGGCTATGTATATTTTCACCAAAAAAAAAAAAAAAGATCAAGAAGGGAGAGGGTTGACATGTTGTGGGGCTGTTAACCAATGTCATAAAACAATATGCGTACTACTGTTTCATGAGAAACTATTTGTTCCGTAAGCCTTCACCTGAAGTACAATAAAAAAAAAAAAATAGCAAAAAAAAATTATTGAAGACCTCAAAGAGCTTTTGTTTTTGTGTGCTATAGCTACTAATATTTACTACCTTAGAAATTAAAATGGAGAAATTTAACAATATTTAATAACAATATTTAATAAAAACATAATAAATCAATTACATTTTTTTATAAATAACGTTTTTATAAAAATAACTATAGTTTCCAAACAGAAAAAATTGGTGAGAAGAGTAGCATTGGTCATCTTTGAGAAAACAAAGGTCTAATTTGAGACACTATGATGGAGAATCATGGCCCTTCATCTAAGGGCCAGAACTAAGAAAAGAACATAAAGTTCTCCCTGAATGAAAGGGAGGCTGAATGCCCCTGAGAAAGCATCAACAACATATAGAAACTTACTGTGTATCTTCCTCCTAGCCTTTCCCAGCAGAACTTGAAGCCATTTATCATAGTAACAGAGCACCAGGGAAAGGGAAATGCCCAGACCATTAGGAAAATATTGGGTACTAGCTTTGAGATAACCATAATACCATACATAGGGGTTCCAGATTCTCTGTGGTCCATCAATCAGAGCGAGACTTTTGGATGTTAGGTATAAATGGGGTTTCATCAATGTCCATTTACAGTAGGTCTAACAGGACTCCAAACATATACTGTGATTATTTCCCGCTTCTGAATGTGAAGATGGAATATATACGGTCCGCAATTGCGGAATATATACTCCTTGACCTGTGGAATGAGCGATAGTATGGTAAAAAGGACTATATAAACACCCCTCTAGCTACTTCTACTCACTGAAATAGCATCTGTGTGGGATCTACTGCCATCAAAGACTGAAAGAGGCATGGTGGATGATTTCTATCACATTTCCATTTGATTAGCAAGATTGGCGAAGACAAAAGATACATGGTCTTTAAAAAAATGAGAGTAGATTACCATAGGCTTCATCATTTGGTGACTTAAATTGCAGTTGCTATTCTAGGTGTTGTCTCCTTACTGGAGTAAATTAACACCCCTAACATCTGGTATAAAGAGCCTTGGTAGCGCAGTGGGTAAGCATTTGGCTGCTAACTGAAAGGTTGGCAATTCGAGCCCACAAGCTGCTCTGCAGATGAAAAGACCTGTCAATCTGTTCTCGTAAAGAGTACAGCCTTGGAAATCCCATGGGGGCAGTTCTACTCTATCCCATAGGGTTGCTATGAGTTGGAATTGATTTGATGGCAACAGGTTAACATCTAGTATGTAATCTGTATTTTGGCCCATGTCTGTTTTTTCTTTATCGCAGGATGAAGAGAACATATGGAGCAGTTTGCTTTTACTTGATAGGGAAAGCAGTATACGTTTAATTTTGCTTCCTAGTTATGTCCACTCTGGCTCTGAGCCACAATTTAACCCAAACGGAAATCTGACAATCTTAACATCTTATATCATGCAGGTTCACTATGTTGAGGGCATCATGCTGATAAAATCAGAGGAGATGAAAGTAGTAGGTCCCCTAGATTCCTTGGTAAGATACGTATTTAGCCTCTGAGGGTAAGAGAGAAATTCTAAGAAAATTCAGAGGTCTTTCATCTGGTTGAATTTTTCTGACAACCCTAAGGTCCAAACGCATAGGGACATTCACTTCAGAGTGAAGAAGAAATTGCCACACCTTATATCGCCTACCACTAAGAAACACGCACAATGCTTGGCGGGGGGGAGCTCTTTGGATTTCTGGGGTAACATATACCATATGCAGATATGTGCTACTCTCAGTTTGCTACGTGATGTGAAAAGGATGCCAAATATAGGTAGTTTCCTGAACAGCTTGTTCGGGCTGGTGAGCAAGTAGCTCTGTGATTTGCTCCGTATATTGCAGTGGATGCAATGCCACTCTAAGTGTCTGTATCAGATCTATACAGATGCTGCATCCAGCACTGACAGAACTGATAGTGACCCCCATGACTTTGAAACTGAATCCTCTCTTTGTCAGATAACTCCCTTTGAGAAACAGTTTTTGCCTTGATAGATACAATTGGACATCCTGGTAGATTAGGATATGAGCTGCTTATAATAAGTTATATTATCTGACCCACCGAGCAATAAAGATGGGTGTGCCCAGTGGTACTATGTGATTAATTGCAGATCCTGAAGGTATTAGTAAGTTGCCTGTGTAGGTTGTTTACATTCCCAGCATGCCTAGTCTTTTTTTTTTCCCATAGAAAAATTTATACATACATTGTTATGTGACCCTAATTGCTCTCCCCATACTGTGTCAGCATACTCCTCCTTTCCACCCCTGATTCCCCGTCCATTCAACCAGCTCCTAACCCTCTCTGCCTTCCCATCTCACCTCCAGACAGAAGCTGCCAGTTTAGTCTCTTGTATCTACTTGAGCTAAGAGGCACATTCCTCATGAGTATCACTATATGTCCCATAGTCCAGTCCAAACCTGTCTGAAGAGTTGGCCTTGGGAATTGTTTTAGTTCTGGGCTGATAGAGAATCTAGAGGCCATACTTTCCAGGGTTCCTCCAGTCTCAATCAGACCATTAAGTCTGGTCTTCTTCCTAGAATTTGAATTCTGCACCCCACCTTTCTCCTGCTCCTTCAGGGACTCGCTGTTGTGTTCCCTGTCAGGGCGGTCACTGGTGGTAGCCGGGCACCATCTAGTTCTTCTGGTCTCAGCCAGCATGCCTAGTCTTGATGCACCTCTACCCCTTCATAGCCCACAACTTTTTCTTCTTGGGGAGTTCTGTTTGACCAGTTGACTAACAAGGGAAAAGTCAAGCCTGGCTCTGCAAGGATTTTGGAACCAACCAGAAGTGGACTGCTTTGGCTTTACAGACATGAAAGACAAAGTGAGATGGCCACTGAAAACTAAAGGAAAGGAAGTCCTGCTAGTGGGGGAACTCTTGAATAGCAAACCCACTTTGCCTGGATGGAGAGAAAGCCTGAAGTAAAGAAGAACAAGATTCCTAGGCAGTGGCTAATGGTTACAAAAAGTGGAAGACTCCCAGGTCATCACTTATCTCTTGTATTCTTAAAGTTACCCTGGTATACTCTGTACAGCAATTACCATATCACCACACACCCTTCCACTGTACTCCCTTTCCAACCCTTCCACCATGCCCTCTGGACTCACAGCCTACGATCAGCCAAATCCCCTGGCCAAATTCCCCGAAGACACTGCTTCCCCCACAACCCTCTCAAGACAGGGACATTTTTTCTCACACTTCAAATGACTTTTTCATTGTCCAGGACTCCCTTCTTCTCTTGACTTTCCCAATCACTAAAATTACTCTCTGGTGGATACTCTGAACTGCCCTGCCCCTCTTTTTCTTCATTAATCTCATCTGGGGAAAAAAACCTCGGTTAAACCCAACTCTTTCTCCCTTCTATACCAACATGGGAGCAGATGATTGTGCCCGGAGAAAACAGAGAATCATGCTGACTTAGCCCTACTTTAAATGTATAACCCACAAATCTCAAATGGCCTCTCAGGCCTTCAGGAAATTGTACATTTTCTTTGTCAAGTCCCTTTCTCCCTCTCTGAGCTGCTTATTTCATGCTTCTCCTCTCTCCTCCACCTCTAATATTCTTACTACTTCCCTCACTCTCAGCTAAATCATCAACTCAGCCTGATTACATGCATCTGAATCCATGAACTCTGTCCTTTCATTCAACGGATGGTCAGCTCCTCTTCAAGGCAGTGGTACAATTTAGTGACATTAATTATATCCACCATGTTGTGCAAACATCACACTATTTCCAAAACTTTTCATCCAAAATTTTTGTATTTTGCTTTGCTTTCTGGTCAGGATCAGTCCTCCTTGATGATTTTTTAAAATTGTCTTGTATATTCTTACATATATATTCTTCCTCATGAACTTTGGAATACATTTTCATTTCCTTAACAATAAAATTTCGTCAGCATTTGATTGGTATTACATTAAATTCATAGATGATCTGGGGACAAATGATCTATCACAAAATCAAGTCTTTCCATCTGGTTAACATGGTTAACATGTAATTACTACCTCAGATCTTAGCCAATTCTAGTTAAACATGACAGCCTTCTATTAGCTGTGTTCTGGCAGACAGTTGGGGACTTTGATGTGCATAGACTGGAGAGATCTGCAGAGGCAAGAAGTGGTATTTCAATGACCCGCGTGGAGGCATTTGGAAGCCCAGGGCAAGAGGTGACAAGAATAAACGGATGGATTTTCGGAGAAGATAAGCATTTTTCAGGCTCTTCAGATTTACTGGGAAGAGGGTAGATCTTCCTGCCGTCAGGCATGACTGGGGGCTCACATTGTGTGTGAGGTGACTGAAAAAGGCAAGTGTGGAGAAACTGAGGACACCACCGTTATATTAATATTGCTACCTACACTTTCTTTTTATTTTTCCTTTTTTAAAAATTTAAAAATTTTGCATTCTTTTACTTTTGCCCTTCCTGTTATTTTCAACTTTTTAAAAATCATGTTCTTTCAGGCGTGTCTTTTGTAAACAATATAAAGCTGGATTTTCTTTTTCTCACCTAATCTGAGAATCTTCTCTTTCTAATTGAGGATTCAACCTTTTAATATTTACTATGACCGTTGATTAAGGAGTACTGGTGGTGAAATTGTTAAGAGCTCACCTGCTAACGGAAAGGT
This sequence comes from Trichechus manatus latirostris, assembly GCF_000243295.1. Lineage (NCBI taxonomy): Eukaryota > Metazoa > Chordata > Mammalia > Sirenia > Trichechidae > Trichechus > Trichechus manatus. Next base: position 21,107,359 of record NW_004443937.1, read on the forward strand.
CAGTAGTTCAAAATCACCAGCCGCTCTGCTCCGGAGAGAAGACCTCGTGATCTGATTACAGGGTAGGAAACCCTATGGGGCCATTCTGCTCTGTCATATGGGGGTGCTATGAATCAGAATTGACTCAATGGCACACAGAAACAGCAACAACATGACCATCGATTACTTGTTAGCCTTATTCTTGCTGTATTTCATGTCTTTATTTTTAGTAGGCTTTATCATTGTTTCCCCTTTGTTGATTTGGATGTTCTCAGTTATTTCAATTTCTCTAGCAATAATCCCTACTATCTAAAAAAATTTATAGTTCTTGATCAAAATCATACCTTCTGCAGAATAAAACTTTTAGATTTATCTCCTTTCTCCATACTCTTCTCTCCCCTATAACTTTCCAGATTTTATGGAAATCATATATTTCAATTTCAAATTATTATTTTTTACATTTAAATAATGATTTAACAACCAATGCATTAAATATCTTAATCATATTATTAAAATTATTTAGACTTTAAATTAAACTTGTTTCAGTGTTTACTATTGTTTTTTATGTAACTACATTTTTCAGTGATTACTACTATTTTTTAATAAATATAATTTTTAATAAACTTCCAATTTTACAATAGTTTTAGACTTACAGAAAAATTGCAAAGATAGTACAGAGCGTTCCCATATACCTCACACCCAGTTTCTCTTATTATTAACATCTTACATTAGTATGGTACATTTGTCACAATTAATTGACCAATATTATACATTATTATTAACTAAAACCGGTTGTTTTCGACTCGATTCTGACTTATAACGACCCTATAGGACAGAGTAGAACTGCTCCGTAGGGTTTCCAAGGAGCGGCTGGTGGATCCAAACTACCGACCTTTTAACCACTTCGCCTCCAGGGCTCTAAAGTCCATACTTTATTCAGGTCCCTGGTGCAAGTGACTTGTGCTGGACTATTAACCAAACAGTTGGTAGTTCTAACCCACCCAGTGGCACCTGGCAATCTGCTTCTGTAAAGATTACAGCCAAGAAAACCCTACAGGGAAGTTCTACTCTGTAATACATGGGGTTGCCATGAGTCATAATCGACTCCATGGCGATGGGTTTGGTTTTGGGTTTTTATACTTTATTCAGGGTTCCTTAGTGTTTACTAATGTCCTTTTTCTGTCGGATCCCACCAAGGATACTACATTACATTTAGTTGTCATATCTCCGTAGGCTCTTCTTGGCTGTGACAGTTTCTCAGATTGTCCTTGTTTTTGATGAACTTGACAGTTTGGGGGAGTACTGGTCAGGTATTTTGTAGAATGTCCCTTAATTTGTATTTGTCTGATGTTTTTCTCATGAGTAGACTAGGGTTATGGGTTTTGGGGAGGAAGACCACAGAGGCAGTGTGCCATTCTCATCACATGATATCAAAGGTACATACTGTCACCAGGACTTATCACGTTTGATGCTGACCTTGATCACCGGAGTGAGATAGTGTTTGTCAGGTTTCTCCACTGCCAAGTTACTCTTTTTCCTCCTGTCTTAGTCATCTAGTGCCTCTCTAACAGAACTACCACAAGTGGATGGATTTAGTCCAGTAAGCTACAAGTCCAAATTCAGGGTGTCAGCTCCAGGGGAACACTTTCGCCTTTGGCTCTGGAGGCAGGTCCGTGTCATCAATCTTTCTTTGGTCTGGGAGTTTCTCTGTGCAGGAACCTCAGGTCCAAAGGACGCAGTCTGCTCCCGGCACTGCTTTCTTGGTGGTATGAGGTTCCCATGTGTCTCTGCTCACTTCTCTCTTTTATATCTCAAAACAGATTGCATTAAGACACTATCTAATCTTGTCAACCTCATCAGTATAACCTCATCACAGTGATAGAATTTACAACACATAAGAAGATCACATACAATCTCATCATACTGATAGAGTTTATAACACATAAGGAATCACATCAGATTACACAATCATGCAATACTGGGAATCATGACCCAGCCAAGTTGACAGATATTTTTGGGGGACACAATTCAATCCATGACACCTCCTTTCCATACTGTACTCTTTGGAAGGCAGTCACCATGTACAGCCCACAGTTAAGGAGTGGGGAGTTCTTTTCCACTTCCTTGAGGGTGGGGGATCTATATCATTTACTTAGAATTCTCCTGCAGTGTGTCTCTTCTCCCTGTTTTATTTATTTATTCTATCATTTATTTATATTAGTATGGATTCCTGGATATTAATTTTGTACTTTGGGGGTTATAATCAAATACTGCTTTATTTATTTTGCTGCTCAAAATGTTCCAGCTTTGGCAATTGTGAGCTCTTTCTGTTGGCTCCTTTGACATACCCATCATTGTGGATTTTGGGGGGCACTTCCTTATTTTTTGGCACCATAAGATGCTCCAGGCTTATATTTTATCACTATTTTTGCACATAATCTTTCTGTTTCTTTATTTGGATTTATTTTTCTTTGTTTTTCTACAGCACATCCTCAAGTAAGATTGATGTTATATTTTGATAAAGAAATATAAATTTGTTAAAATGTTAACAGTAAATATTAAGGAAATAGAAACA
>NW_004443937.1:21110012-21113414 GCF_000243295.1 Trichechus manatus latirostris
ACAAATAAAATGTATTCTACCCAGTAAGTTTTTTTTTCAATTGTGCTTTAGGTGAAAGTTTACAGCTCAAGTTAATTTCTCATACAAAAATCTATACACATATTGTTATGTGACATTAGTTGCAATCCCCACAACATGACAGCATACTCTCCCTTTCCAACCTAGAAAGGTTGTGTCCATTCAATCAGTTCCTGTCCCTTGCTGCCTTCTCATCCTGCCTCCGGACAGGAGCTGCCCGTTTGGTCTTGTGTATCTAATTGAACTAAGAAGCACACTCCTCAAGAGCATTATTTTTTGTTTTATACTCCAGTCTAATCTTTGTCTGAAGAGTGGGCCTCGGGAATGGTTTTAGTTATGGGTTAACCGAGCTTCTGGAAGCCACAGTTTCAGGGGTTCCTCCAGTTTCCATCAGACCATTAAGTCTGGTGCTTTTACGTGAATTGGAGTTCTGCTCCGCACTTTTCTCCTGCTCCATCTCTCTGTTGTGTTCCCTATCACTGGTGGTAGCCAGGTACCATCTAGTTCTTCTGGTCTCAGGCTGGTGGAGTCTCTGGTTTACGTGGCCCTTTTGTCTCTTGGGCTAATATTTTCTTTGTGACTCTGGTGTTTGTTCTTCATTCTCCCTTGCTCCAGGTAGGTTGGGACCAATTGATGCATCTTAGATGGCCACTCACAAGCTTTTAAGACTCCAGGTGCTACTCACCAGAGTGGGATGCAGAACATTTTCTTAATAAACTTTGTTATGCCAATTAACCTAGATATCACCTGACACTATGGTCCCCAGGCGCCAGCTACTCTGTCCCTCAAAGTGTTTGGATGTGTTCAGGAAACTTCTTAGCTTTTGCTTTGGTCCAGTTGTGCTGACTTCTCCTATACTGTGTGTTGTCCTTCCCTTTACCGAAGATGATTCTTGTCTATTATCTACTTAGTGAATTCCCCTCTCCCTTCCTCCCCACCCTGGTAAACATCAAAGAACGCCTTCTTCTGTGTTTAAACCTTTTCTTGAGTTCTTATAATAGTGGTCTCATACAATATTTGTCCTTTTGTGAATGACTAATTTCACTCAGCAAAACGCCCTCCAGATTTATCCACGTTGTAAGATGTTTCACAGATTCATCATTGTTCTTTATGGTTGCGTAATATTCCATTGTGTGCATGTACCATAATTTGTTTATCCATTCATCTGTTGATGGGCTCCTAGGTTGTTTCCATCTTTTTGCTATTGTGAATAGTGCTGCAATGAACATGGGTGTGCGTATATCCATTCGTGTGATGGCTCTTATCTCTCTAGGATATATTCCAAGGAGTGGGATTGCTGGATTGTATGGTCCTTCTATTTCTGGCTTTTTAAGGAAGCGCTGAATCGATTTCCAAAGTGGCTGTACTACTTTACATTCCCATCAGCAATGCATAAGTGTTCCAATCTCTCCATAACCTCTCCAACACTTATTATTTTGTGTTTTTTGGATTAATGCTAGCCTTGTTGGGGTGAGATGGTATCTCATTGTAGTTTTGATTTGCATTTCTCTAATGGCTAATGATCATGAGCGTTTCCTCATGTATCTGGTAGACTCCTGAGTGTCTTCTTTGGTGAAGTGCCTGTTTATATCCTTTGCCCATTTTTCAATTGGGTTACTTGTCTTTTTGTTGGTGAGGTCTTGCAGTATCTTGTAGATATTAGAGATTAGATCCTGATTGGATATGCTGAAGCAAAAATTTTTTCCCAGTCTGTAGGTTGTCTTTTGACTCTTTTGGTGAAGTCTTTTGATGAGCGTAAGTATTTGATTTCCAGGAGCTCCTAGTTATCTAGTTTCTCATCTGGTGTTTCTGCATTGTTAGTTATGGTTTGTATACTATTTATGCTGTGTATTAGGGCTTCTAGCATTGTCTCTATTTTTTCTTTCATGATCTTTATCATCTTAGATTTTACATTTAGGTATTTTTGTGCATGGTGTGAGGTATGGGTCTTGTTTCATTTTTTTGCAGATGGATATCTAGTTATGCTAGCAACATTTGTTAAAGAGACTGTTTTATCCCCAATTAACGGACTTTGGGCCTTTGTCAAATATTAGCTGCTCATAGGTGGATGAATTTATGTCTGGATTCTCAACTCTGTTCCATTGGTCTATGTATCTGTTATTGTACAAGTACCAGGCTGTTTTGACTACCATGGCAGTATATAATAGTATATAATCAGGTAGTGTGAGGCCTCCCACTTTGTTCTTCTTGAGTAATGCTTTACTTATTTGGGGCCTCTTCCTTTTCCATATGAAGTTGGTGATTTTTTTCTCTATCTCATTAAAAAATGCTGTTGGAATTTGGATCGGGATTGCATTGTATCTGTATATTGCTTTGGGTAGAATTGACATTTTCACAGCGTTGAGTCTTCCTATCCATGAGGATGGTATGTTTTTTCACTTACGTAGGTCTCTTTTGGTTTCTTGCAGTAGTGTCTTGTAGTTTTCATTGTATAGGCCTTTTACGTCTCTGGTTAGATTTATTCCTAAGTACTTTATCTTCTTGGGGGCTATTGTAAATGGTATTGACTCGGTGATTTCCTCTTCGAGGTTCTCTTTGTTGGTATAAAGGAATTCAACTGATTTTTGTATGTTTATCTTGTATCCTGATACTTTGCTGAAATCTTCTATTAGTTCCAGTAGTTTTATTGTGGATTCTTTGGGGTTTGCTGTGTATAAGATTATATCATCTGCGAATAGAGATACTTTAACTTCTTCCCTACCTATTTGGATGCCCTTTATTTCTTTTTCTAGCCTAACTGCCCTGGCTAGGACCTCCAACACAATGTTGAATAATAGTGGTGATAAAGGGCATCCTTGTCTGATTCCCGTTCTCAAGGGGAACACTTTCAGACTCTCTCTATTAAGAATGATGTTGGCTGTTGGCTCTGTATAAATGCCTTTTATTATGTGGAGGAATTTCCATTCTATTCCTATTTTGCTGAGACTTTTTACCAGGAATGGGTATTGGGTTTTGTCAAATGCCTTTTCTGCATCAATTTCCAGCAAACTTTTGAAATGAGGGGGAGAAAAAGGAAACAATGGCTCCAGGTTTTTTAAATTGTGGGTCATTTCTTCTGCTTGGCCCTGGGTGTACTGCCTTGCTTCAGACCAGGCTCCTGGATGGAGGCAAACTCAAGTTTAGGTTGTCTTTTCAGGAAAAAGATCCACCTTTTCTGCAGCACACCCAAGATGATCACACACAGGGCACTTCTGCACTTGTTCTTGGCTTTGTACTTCTGTTGGCAAAATGTAATCCCATGTGAGATGGTGTCTTAGTTATCTAGTGCTGCTATAACAGAAATACCACAAGTGGATAGCTTTAACAAACAGAAACTTATTTTCTTACTGTCTAGGAGGCTAGATGCTATAACAGAAATACCAC
>NW_004443937.1:21113514-21142031 GCF_000243295.1 Trichechus manatus latirostris
TTACTGTCTAGGAGGCTAGATGCTATAACAGAAATACCACAAGTGGATAGCTTTAACAAACAGAAACTTATTTTCTTACTGTCTAGGAGGCTAGAAGTCCAAATTCAGGGCACCAGCTCCAGGGGAAGGTTTCTTTCTCTGTCGGCTCTGGGGGAAGTCCTTGTCATCAATCTTCCCCTGGTTTAGGAGCTTCTCAGCACAAGGACCCCGGGTCCAAAGGACTTGCTCTACTCCTGGTGCTTCTTTCTTAGTGGTATGAGGTCACTCTCCTGTCTTCTCTCTTTTATATCTCAAAAGAGATTGACTCAAGACACAATCTAATCTTGTAGATTGAGTCCTGTCTCATTAACATAACTGCCTCTAATCCCGCCTCATTAACATCATAGAGGTTAGGATTTGCAACACATAGGATAATCACATCAGATCACAAAATGGTAGACAACTACACAATACTGGGAATCATGGCCTAGCCAAGTTGACACACATTTTTGGGGAACACAATTCAATCCATCACAGATGGGATTGTTTTTGTGCCTTTTCATATTTAGTGATTCAGGTAAAATGAAAGGCATGTACTCTTCATTCCTGTTCTAGAAAGTTCTTCTTTGTCAACTTAGGTAACAAATGGATCTAGTGTCTTCCTTTAAGAGTCTGCTGCTGCTGAATCCTCAAGATGATTGGTCCATGTAGTGTGGGTTTTGGAGGAATGAAGTAGACTGTTTTCCCCCTGCCATACTCCTGTAGCTAACTCAGCTTCATCTTTGCCAAATCCTTATATTCTACATGGAAATTGTTTCTTACTGGCTTGTTTATTCCTAAGGTCCAGTCAGAGAAACAGAAGTCTATTCATATTGGCTCAATTGGTTTATTTTGCTCAATACGATAAATTTAGTAACACCAGGAGGAAAACATTCTTTCACTTGCTGGTGCTGACCAGTGTAAGATTGTTACTTTTGTTTTCTTCTCCTAGTCCTTGAAGCACAAAAAAAGCTGACCCTGACTATCCTCACCTCATCTCCCAGTGTGACATGACAGAGTGTCTAACAAATTTCCTTACAGGCTCTTTTCTTTGACAGTTTCAAACATAGGTTTGTTGTTGTTAGGTGCTGTCTATTTTGACTCATAGTGACCTCATGTGACAAAGTAGAACTGCCCCATAGGGATTTCTAGGCTGTAATCTTTTGTTTTGTTTTTTCATTGTTGTAAAAAATATGTAACACAACATTTGCCAATTCAACATTTTTCAAGTGTACAATTTAGTGATATCAGTTACATTAATCATGTTGCACAAACATCACCCATAATTGTTGCCAAATTTCCCATCACTATAAACAAACACTCACTACTTCCTAAACAATGATGTTCCCTTTCTCTCTCATGCCCCTGGTAACCACTAATGAACTTTGATATCTCTATACTTTTGCCTATTCTTATTTCATATAAGTGAGATCATACAATGTATGTCCTTTTGTGATTGACTTATTTCACTCAACATAATGTTTTCAAGGTCCATTCATGAAGTGGCGTGTATCAGGACTCATTTCTCTTTATGACTAAGTAGTAGTCCATTGTATGTATATATCACATTCATTTACCCATTCATCCATTGACGGACATTTAGGTTGTTTCCACCTTTTGGCTATTGTGAATAGTGCTGCAGTGAACATTGGTGTACATATGTCTGTTCACATCGCTGCTTTCAAGTCTCTTGGGTATTGCTGGGTCATATGGTGATTCTCAGTTTAACTTTTCGAGGAACTGCCGAACTGTTTTCTATAGTGTTTGTACCATTTTGCTTCATATACATTTTTTTCTAAATTTAATTTATTTTGTTGTTGTTGAGAATATACACAGCAAAACATACACCAATTTGAGAGTTTCTACATGTACAATTTAATGACACTGATTATGTTCTCTGAGTTGTGTAACAACTTGGCTGAGTTGTTCCTCTCCCATTAACATAAACTTACTGCCCCCCAAGCTTCCTATCTAATCTTTTGAGTTGCTATTGTCAATTTAATCCCATACAGGTAATTCTTAAAGAAGCATAATGTTCAAGGCAGACCTTTTCACTAGTTAAGCTAAACTATTGTTCCATTTTAAGATGACTTCAGGGGATATTTTTGGCTTAAGGTTTAAAGATTATCTCAGAGTAATAGTTTCATGGGTTCATCCATCCACTATGGCTCCAGAAAGTTTTTAGTCCATGAGAATTTGGAATTTTGTTCTGCATTTCCCCCATTTTGATCAGGCTTCTTCTATGGAAACTTTGATCAAAATATTCAGTAATGGTAGTCCGGCACCATCCAGTTCTTCTGGTCTCATGGCAAAGGAGGTAGTTGTTCATGGAGGCAATTGGCCACACATTCCATTTCCTCCTCCCAGTCCTGACTCTCCTTCCTCCTTTGTTGCTTCAGGTGAATAGAGACCAATTGTTGTGCCTTGGATGGTCACTTGCAAGCTTTTAAAACACCAGGCATTATGCAATGAACTGGGAGGTAGAATAGAAGCACTAAACACATTATTAGGCCAATTAACTGGGATGTCCCATGAAACCATGACCCTAAACCTCTAAACCAAGGAGCCAAATCCAATGAGATGTTTGTTTGTACATAAGCAGACTCAGCAGCTACTCTTTCTTTTTGTCATTGTTGTAAATATATCTATCACATAACTTTTGCCATTTCAACTTTTTACAGGTGTATAGCTTATTGACAGCAAGTACAATAGTTGGCTGTGCAACCCTACCCTTAATCAATGCGATTTTTCTATCACTGTTAACCGTCTTTCGCTGCCTTCCTTCCATCCCTGGTAACTACTAGTAAATTTTGTTCTCTATACATTTGCCTTTTCTTGTCCTTTTATATAAATGAAGTTATATAATATCTGTCCTTTTGTGATTGGCTTATTTCGCTTAGCATAATGTCTTCAAGCTCCATCTATTCTGTAGCATGTATCAAGACTTCATTTCTCCTACTGGCTGAGTAGTATTCCACTGTATGTATGTACCACATTTTGTTTATCCATTCATCTGTTGATGGGCATTTAGGTTGTTTCCATCTTTTTTACTATTATGAATAGTGCTGCAATGAACACTGGCGTACAATTCTCTTTTTGAGTCACTGCTTTTTAAGTCTTTGAATATGTACCTAGGAGTGGAATTGCTGGGTCATATGGTAGTTCTATTTTTAGTTTCTGGAGAAACTTCCACACTGGTTTCCACAATGGCCGTACCATTTTGTATTCCCACAAGCAATGGATAAGCGTTCCAATTTCCCCATATCCTTGCCAACATTTGTTATTTTCTGTTTTGTTTGTTTATCTTAGCCATCCTAGTGGGACTAAAATGGATCTTATTGTGATTTTGATTTGCATCTCTCTGATGACTAATGACGCTGAGCATCTTTTCATGTGTCTGGTAGCCATTTGAATGTCCTCTATGGTGAAATGTATATTTAAGTCCTTTACCCATTTTGTGACGGATTATTTGTCTTTATGTTGTTAAGTTGTCAAAGTTTTGTACATATTTTAGTAATTAGATCCTTTTCGGATATATGGTTTCCAAAAATATTCTCCCACTCGGTAGCTTGTCTTTTCACTTTTTTGGTAAAGTCTTTTGATGAACAAAAGTTTTTAATTTTTATGAAGTCCCATTCATTTATTTTGTCTTTTGCTGTTTGTGCTTTTTTTTAATTACAGGCTGTAATCTTTTTGGGCGGCTGTGTCTTTCTCAGAAGGAGCCACTGGTGAGTTGGAACCACCAAGCTTTTGTTACCAGCCAAGAGCTTAACCATTGCACACCAGGGCTCCTCAACACAGACAAGTACTAAGCTAAACACTGACCAAAAAGCATAATAGTAATGACAGGATAGGTGTCTTAGTTTGGGTTCCCTTAAAAGGAGGCCCTGAAATCTGCAAGCAAATTATTTGGGAGGTGATCCCAGAAAACACGGCAGGGAGGCAGAGAGGTGAGACAGGGAAAGGAAAGCAACCAGTGAAGGGTGCTTTACCAGCAAATCATCACTGACAGCAACTGAAGGTTAAAACTGTGGAGGAAGAATTTGGGAGCTTTATGTATATGCTTTATGTATATGGCTGAAGGCAGAGAATACCAGAAAGATGTTTACTTGTGTTTTACTGACTATGCAAATGCATTCGACTATGCAGATCATAATCAATTATGGATAAAATTGCCAAGAATGGGAATTCCAGAACACTTGATTGTATTCATGAAGAAACTGTACATAGATCAAGAGGCAGTTGTTCAAACAGAACAAAGGGATACTGTGTGGTTTAAAGTCAAGAAAAGTGTGTGTCATGTTTGTATAATTTCACCATACTTACTCAATCTGTATGCTGAGCAAATAATCTGAGAAGCTGGACTATATGAAGAAGAATGGGACATCAGGATTGGAGGAAGACTTATTAACAACCTGCGTTATGCAGATGACACAAGCTTGCTTGCTGAAAGTGAAAAGGACTTGAAGCACTTACTGATGAAGATCAAAGACCACAGCCTTCAGTATGGATTACATCGCAACATAAAGAAACAAAAATCCTCACAACTGGACCAATAAGCAATATCATGATAAACGGAGAAAAGACTGAAGTTGCCAAGGATTTCATTTTTCTTGGATCCACAATCAATACCCACGGAAGCAGAAGTCAAGAAATCAAAAGATATATTGCACTGGGCGAATATGCTACAAAAGACCTCTTTAAAGTGTTGAAAAGCAAAGATGTCACCTTGAAGACTAAGGTGCGCCTGACCCAAGCCAAGGTGGTTTCAATCGCCTCATATGCATGTGAAAGCTGGACGATGAATAAGGAAGACAGAAAAAGAACTGATGCATTTGAGTTGTGGTATTGGTGAAGAGTATTGAATACACCATGGACTGCCAAAAGAACGAACAAATCTGTGTTGGAAGAAGTACAACCAGAATGCTCTTTTGAAGCAAGAATGGTGAGACTATGTCTCACATACTTTGGACATGTTATCAGGAGGGATCAGTCCCTGGAGAAGGACATCATGCTTGGGAAAGTAGAGGGTCAGTGAAAAAGAAGAAGACCCTCAACGAGATGAACTGACACAGTGGCTGAACAATGGGCTCAAGCATAACAACAACTGTGAGGATGGCACAGGACCAGGCAGTGTTTTGTTCTATTGTACATAGGGCTGCTGCGAGTCAGCACTGACTCGACTGGCTTGAGGGACAAGAGAGCTGGGGTATTTATACACTAACTCCTACCAGTCATTGTTTGAGGACTTCTGGGACACGGTCTTCAATTCCCCCAAACTCTTAGGTTGCTTCACTGAGCAGACAGGGTTAGACGAAGATATTTTTGCACCCAGGCAAAGAACGTCAGGGACGTCATTTAATATAATAGCACCAGGAAAAATAAAAAATAAATAAGTCTACTTATTTTACTTTGTTTCAAATAACGAATTGAGAAAAATAATGTAATAAAAATATCCGCGGACCCCTGTCAATGAATGCTTCCTGATAGCTTCCGCTCCTGGCTGGTGAAGCGGTCAGGTGAGGCACTGGCTTCAGTCCAAGCTGCTTTCAGAGCCCCTCACAGGGCTCCCACTCGTGATGCACGCCTTGTAAACTGTCTGGAGTTGTCCTTGCACAGTAGTGAACTTCCTGTGCGAGATCAAAGCAGTAACTGGTTTCTTAAACACGAGAGTATTTTCTACAGCTGGGTTTCACACAGTCTACTTGACACCACTGTACCACAGTGCACAGCTTGGGAGCATCTGTGTAAATTTATGCCAACTATTTGATATTTAGTTTGTTTCATTAATATTTAAGTCTAATTAATTTTTTGATACATATCAAATTTGGCACCCCATTAAGCTTAGTGGCCCTGGCGACTGCCCTATAGCAAAACACACCCTTTAATCCAGGGCAGTGAGCAGGGTAGGCTTTGGTGGACCAAGCATGCCGTCAGAGACAGAGACTGGGGTGCTGGCCACTGGTGCTGGCTGCACTGCAACTTTCAGACTGCAGGGGATATGGGTGGGGTCCCAACAGTGCCCCCCAGTATAGGTTTTTCTCAATTCTTATCGATGAGAAATTATTTCAGATATCATAACATGTTGTGATTATGCTTGTGACTTGCCTGATCATATACAGTGGCATCTTCCTTTGGTAACAGACCCCAACCCCTCATATTCATATGTCTCAGTTGGGCCAATCATATAACCTTATGCCTCCTAATAAAGCATGAAGTGAAGTAAAACCATAATCTTACTACATAATTTGAACTAATAGAGCATTTTTTTTACAATTTTCAAAATAACACAAAATAAATTGAGTAAATATATTTTATGTGTGTGTGCCCATTACACAGACTCCCTGTAGCAGAAACTGCTAGCTGAGCACCAAAATCTATTCTACACATTCTATTCTAGGTTACATTTCCCAGCCTCCTTTGCAGTTAAATGAGACTGTTTAATTAAGACCTCTAGCTAATGAAATTTGAACAGAAGTGATATGTGCCCCTGCCAAGCCTGGCTTATAAAACCTCCTCCACATGCTCCTTTCCCCTACCCCTGTCTGTGATGGCAACGCCCAGGGTGACCTAACATGGCAGAGCCGTGACTAGTCCAAGCCTTGAATGAGTATATGGAACAGACTCTGCTACCAATATGGAATCACTCTAGAGTGCTACTTGAGCAGAAAACAAACCATTGTGTTGAGCCATTACATTTTAGATTTACTTATTAAATGAGTTTAGTCTACTCTGATATACCCACTGCTGCCTAACCTCAGACCTTCAGGGACCCCTGGTGAAGAAGTCTTGCTCCGGGGAAAACAAAGCAAAACATATACACGCAACACTAGGAAACAGGCAGCTAGGAGAATATTGGCCACACTTAAAATACAGTGTTTCAGAAACTCAGAAAGGCATAATGAGTTTGAAAAATTTTATAAAGGAGCAACTAAGGAATTAAAATAGCAGAGGTGTTTTTCTATCAGGATAAACTGAGATTAAGTTTAGAAAGAGGATCAGATGAGCTCCAAGTCCATGAAACCCTGAGGTTTAGCTGGTATCAAAATAGACATACAATGAACCATGGAATCTTAGAACTTGAAGAAGTAGTTTTATGACAAAAATAAGAAAATATACCGCAATCAGAAAATAACATAGGACACTCATTAGTCCAAAAATAATATTGTGTATCCTAAAAACAAATGATAGATGGTTGCTTTATAAAGGGTTATGGGAGGGAAGTAAGGGGTGTTCAGGACATATTCACAATATTTTTTAACTTTCAAATCAAAGACAAGAATTACCACATTCTCTATCCCCCACAAGAAAAATAAAATATTAATCAGTGAGTGCCCTCTGGGTCATATGAATCTTTGGTCAGATCCTGAAGGATGGATTCAGTCAACATATACTCATTGAGCAACTACTGTGTTCTAGACATTGTGCTGAGAATACATCTGGGAACAAGTCTACTTTGTGAATCAAGAAAGAGGAACCAGAAAATAAGCAATAATAAATAAATAAACTCTATGGCATATTAAAACATGTTAAATAAAATGTTTAAATAATAAAACAGTGTAAGACGAATTGGGAGTACCAGGGGAAATGAAGTTGCAATATTAAATGAGATGGTTCAAGACTTCATTGAAAAAGTAAGGCTAAGAGCCATGAGGCCATATGGAAGAACATTTCAGGCAGAGGAACAGCCAGTGCAAAAGTTCTGAGTGAGCATATGCCTGGCGTGTTTGAGGAACAGCAAAAAGATGGCTGTGCCAAATGGGGTGTCAAATTTGGTATGTGTCCAAAAATTAATTTGACGAAAATATTATTAAAACAAACTGAATATCAAGTAGTTAACATAAGTGGAGGGAAGCGAATGAGTTGGACAGAAAAGGAAAATCATGTAGATCTTACAGGCCATTGTAAAGACTCTGTTTTATATTCTAGAAGAAATACTGAGCGCTTGGAGGGTTTTGAGCATAGGAAGGCCATGGTATGACTCACATTTTAAGGAGTCACTGACTCCTGAGTTGAGAATAGATTTTACAGGGGGTAAGGGAGTGTTATGGATTTTAATGTGTTCCCCCCAAAATACGTGTTGTAATTCCTTACCCTTATACTTGTGGATGGGAGAAAGATGCGGCAGCTTGCTTCCATAAAGATTTACAGCCTTGGAAACTCTACAGGGCAATTCTACTGTGTCCTAAGGGGTCACTATGAGTCGGAATCCACTCCATGGCAGTGGTTTGAGTTTTGGTTTCTATATTTATGGATATAATTCCTTAGCTATGGCTATATTTCTCTCTGCTCCATCTTCATATTGCCTTCTCCTCTTGAATGTCTTCTCCTCCTCTTCTGTCTCTCTCAAATCTCCCTATGCTCTTCTAAGGACATTTGTCATTGAATTTAAGGCCCACTCAGACAATCCAGTGTGATCTCTTCATCTCAAGATCATTAATTTAATAACATCTGCAACGACCCTTTTTCCAAATAAGGTCACATTCACAGGTTCTGGGCATTACGATGTAGATATATCTTTTTGGGGGTCACTGTTCAACCCCCTGAAGTAGATGAGAAGGAATGGAGTCTATTTCACATGGGAGAAATTGACCTTCAATGGGAACAGGGACAATTCCTTGCTAGTTTCAGTAGGGGTGGCAGAGTTTTTGGTCTCTGTTGCAGGTGGGTGGGTAGATGTAGTGATGGGAGCTTGTGGAGGTTCTCTTTTGATTGCTTCCATTTCCTGTGAAATAGGAAACAAGGTCATCAGCTTTGAGTGAAGATGGGAAGGAGGCATTGAAAGTTTGAGATGAGAGGAAAAAAATGTATTACAGTCTTTGGAGAGTAGGAGAATGACTGGATTAGGGAAGCATTAATTGTTGGGCAGCATAAAAGCCCACTTGAGGTTTGAGATCATCAATTTAAAGTGAGATCCAGTTAGTATGGCTGATATTCATCTGAGCCATGTTCAGCTGCATGGATTCAGGTGCAGAACAGGTTGATTTATTCAGGTTTGTAGTTTTGCAAAGTGAATACAATAAAGAGAGGGTGTTAAGGGAGTTAGTTGAGGAAGTGTGCAATTAAGTGACTAGAAAGATTGACCATGGAATTTAAGTAGGAAAATGAGAGAGGTCCCTAGGTGGTGCACTTGGTTACTAACTGAAAGGTTGGCAGTTTGAATCCACCCAGAGGCGCCACAGAAGAAAGTCCTGGTGACCTGTTTCTGTAAGATTACCGCCATTGAAAACCCTATGGGGCAGTTCTACTCTGAAACATGTGGAGCCACCATGAGTCAGAATCAACTCAATGGCAATGGTTTTTTTTTTTTTTTTTTAAAGGAAATCAGAGAGGGCATTAGAAGGGTGAGGGGTAGTAAAAAGTGGTAGGATCAATGGACAATAGGTCCTAGAAGCATGGGATTGTTGGGATCAGAATACTAAGAGCAGTGAGCAGGGAAGATAGGAGATGGTAGTCAAAGAGCGGGATGCATGAAATCGATATTACGGTGGGCTTGTAGACATGACCATATCTAGGGTCTACCCATGGCAGTAAGTAGTTTAGGGAAGGTGAAGATGTTCATTTATTTATTATTTATTGTAGATCTAGTGTGTACTGAGTGCTGGAGACACAGTGGTGAACAAGGAGCTCATGGCCCAATGGAGAAAGAAGACAAGAGAACAGGCAACTCTAACATCTTAGATGTTAAGAGTCAGGATTTGGAAGAGTGGTGGCAGTACAGGTATTACAGTCCCTGATAGGGGGCACGCTTAATCCAGTCTGAATGCAGGACCTCTTGGAGGAAGGAACATCAAATGGAGACCTAAAAAGCAAGGAAGTTGGCAGAGAACAGGGAGATAGAGCTAGGAAGTGTTGCAGGCAGAGGTACCAGCAGGAACAGAGGGCTGGAGAGGACACCATGAAACTCTAAGGTCACAGTCCCATGGCCGGTAGCTGGATATGGCCTGCGGCAGTGTCTTAGTTACCTAGAGCGGCTATAACAGAAATGCCAGAAGTGGCTGGCTTTAACAAACAGAAATTTATTCCCTCACAGTCCAGGAGGCGAGAAGTCTGGATTCAGGGTGCCAGCTTCTGGGAAGGCTTTCTCTCTCTGTCAGCTCTGGGGGAAGGTCCTTGTCATCAATCTTCCCTGGTCAAGGAGCTTTTCAGTGCAGGGACCCTGGGTCCAAAGGATGCACTATTCTCCTGGCTCTTGTCTCTTGGTGGTATGAGGTCCCCATCTACCTGCTGGCTTCTCTCTTTTGTATCTCAAAAGAGATTGGCTCAAGACACAACCTAACCCAGTAGTTTGAGTCCTGCCTTATTAACATAACTGGTGCCTATCCCACCTCATTAACATCATCGAGGTAGGATTTACAACACATAGGAAAATCACATCAGATGACAAAACGGTAGGCAATCACACAATACTGGGAATCGTGGACTAGCCAAGTTGACACATTTTTTGGGGGACACAATTCAATCCATGACAGGCTGGCTTCTTTTTGTGCTCTACAATGTTGATTTTAAAAATTAGTTGCCAAAATTTAAAACAGGGAGATTTCAGTTAAAATCTAGATTTCCGGCTTCTCTTGAAAATCCAGAAAATGGGGCAAGTTTGGGTTTACATTCAGACATCACAACAATTGCTAGAGCTCAGTGGTTACAGATGGAAAAGACAGGCTCCAAATTTCCCCTTTCCCTATCTAGTTACCCTCACGCTTTGAGGCTACCTGTCTGGCCTCTGTAGGCATTTGAGTCTCAGGCCCCTGAGCTGAGACCTACAGTGGCTCAGTGTGGTTGGAGAGAAGGAGGGGGTATGGTTGAAGAGGTTAGTGAGGGCCTGTGAACAGCATGGTATACTGAGTAATGGAGTTTGGGTTTTACCCCTAGGACACTAAGGAGTTATTGAAGAGTTCATAGCAGAGGAGTGATAACATCTAGTTTATATTTTAGGAAGAGCCATGGATTCAAAGGGGTAAGACCAGATGCAATAGGAAGTTATTGGTATCAGTCCTTATTTGTTTATTTTTTTGAACTTCTAAGGAATCCATGAGCAATGGGTCATCATTATAAACACAAGACTTCAGATCTCACTGCTAGGATTCTTTTCTGTCATGGATTGAATTGTGTCCCCCAAAAATATGTGTATCAATTTGGCTAGGCCATGATTCCCACTATTGTGTGATTGTCCACCATTTTGTCATCTGATGTGATTTTCCTATGTGTTGTAAATCCTACTTCTATGATGTTAATGAGGTAGGATAGGTGGCAGTTATGTTAATGAGGCAGGACTCAATCTACAAGATTGGATTGTGTCTTGAGCCAATCTCTTTTGAGACATAAGAGAGAAGGCAGCAGATAGACAGGGAGATCTCATACCACCAAGAAAGCCTTGCAGGGAGCAGAGCACGCCCTTTGGACCCAGGGTTCCTGTGCAAAGAAACTCCTACTCCAGGGGAAGATTGATGACAAGGATGTTCTTCCAGAGCCAACAGAAAAGGCCTTCCCCTGGAGCTGTCATCCTGAATTTGGACTTCTAGCCTCCTAGACTGTGGGAGAATAAACTTCTGTTTGTTAAAGCCATCCACTTGTGGTATTTCTGTTACAACAGCATTAGATGACTAAGACACTTTCACACTCCAATCCTCAACTCTCCAGTCTTCCCATCCTCCAAGACTGAGGTTAACTCTCCTTTACTTTGAAGGGAGGCAAAAGCAAAGTGTTTAATAAGTCATGCGGGCCTAGAAGCCTGGATTGAATTCTGACTTTGTCAATAGTGTGCTACTTTGGGTAAGTTCTTTAACTTCTCTGAGGCTCAGTTTCCTCATCTGTAAACTGCAGATGACAACAGTTATCCCATAGAGTTGCTGAGAGATTGAATGGGCTGATGTTATTAAAGCACTTAGCATGGTGCTTGGTACCTAGTATGTGCTAAGTAAGTGTTAGATTAAAATGCCAGAAGACATTCCATGATAATGTGAATTTGGATATAACACGATTAGACCTTTGTTTGCATTCTCAAATGGTGGTAGGTTCAAGTTCTTTTCTTGGAATATGTACATACAGGGTGGTTATAGGTGAATACCCCTTGACTGTTCAGTGGTAGAATTCTTGCCATCCATGCCGGAGACCCAGGTTTGATTTCTGGCCAGTGCACCTCATGTGCAGCCACCACCCATCTGTCAGTGGAGGCGTGAATGTTGCTATGATGCTGAACAGGTTTCAGTGGAGCTTCCAGACTAAGACGGGCTGTTGTTGTTCTTAGGTGACATTGAGTCATTTCTGACTCATAGTGACCCTATGTACAACAAAACAAAACACTGCTTGGTCCTGTACCATCCTCACAATTGTTGCTATGTTTGAGCCGATTGTTGCAGCCACCGTGTCAATCCATCTTGTGGAGGGTCTTCCTTTTTTTTTTGCTGACCCTCTACTTTACCAATATTGAAGGATTCCAAGGGAAAATATTAAATGATGCAGGAAACATCAAAAGAAGATGGAAAAAATACACAGAGTCATTATACCAAAAAGAATTGGTCAACATTCAACCATTTTAGGAGGTAGCATATGATCAGGAACCGATGGTACTGAAGGAAGAAGTCCAAGCTGCACTGAAGGCATTGACAAAAAACAAAGCTCCAGGAATTGATGGAAAACCAATTGCGATGTTTCAACAAATGGATGCAGCACTGGAAGTGCTTACTCATCTATGCCAAGAAATTTGGAAGACAGCTACTTGGCCAACCAACTGGAAGAGATTCATACTTCTATCTATTCCCAAGAAAGGTGATCCAACTAAATGCAGAAATTATCAAACAATATCATTAATATCATACAAAAGTAAAATTTCGCTGAAGATAATTCAAAAGCGGCTGCAGCAGTATAGCAACAGGGAACTGCCAGAAGTTCAAGCTGGATTCAGAAGAGGATGTGGAACCAAGGATATCATTGCTGATGTCAGATGGATCCTGGCTGAAAGCAGAGAATACCAGAAAGATGTTTACTTGTGTTTTATTGACTATGCAAAGGGATTCGACTGTGTGGATCATAACAAATTATGGATAACGTTGCAAAGAATGGGAATTCCAGAACGCTTAATTGTGCTCATGAGGAACCTGTACATAGATCAAGAGGCAGTCGTTCGAATAGCACAAGGGGATGCTGCATGGTTTAAAGTTAGGAAAGGTGTGTGTCAGGGTTGTACACTTTCACCTTACCTATTCAGTCTGTATGCTGAGCAAATAATCCGAGAAGCTGGACTATATGAAGAAGAATGGGGCATCAGGATTGGAGGAAGACTCATTAACAACCTGTGTTATACAGACGACACAACCTTGCTTGCTGAAAGTGAAGAATACTTGAAGCACTTACTGATGAAGATCAAACACTACAGTTTTCAGTATGGATTACACCTCTACATAAAGAAAACACAAATCCTCACAAATGGACCAATAAGCAGCATCATGATAAATGGAGGAAAGACTGAAGTTGTCAAGGATTTCATTTTACTTGGATCCACAATCAACACCCATGGAAGCAGCAGTCAAGAAGTCAAAAGACGCATTGCATTGGGCAAATGTGCTGCAAAAGACCTCTTTAAAGTGTTGAAAAGCAAAAATGTCACCTTGAAGACTAAGGTGCACCTGACCCAAGCCATGGTATTTTCAACTGCCTCATATGCATGCGAAAGCTGGATGATGAATAAGAAAGGTCGAAGAAGAATTGACACCTTTGAATTGTGGTGTTGATGAAGAATACTGAATATTCTTCGTCTCACGTACTTTGGACATGTTATCAGGAGAGATCAGTCCCTGGAGAAGGAAATCACACTTGGTAAAATACAGCGTCAGGGAAAAAGAGGAAGACCCTCAATGAGATGAACTGACACAGTGTCTGCAGCAATGGGCTCAAGCATAACAACGATTGTGAGGATGGCACAGGACCAGGCAGTGTTTTGTTCTCTCGTACATAGGGTCGTTATGAGTCGGAACCAACCCAGCGGCACCTAACAACAACAAACAACTCTGCCAGGCATGATGTTCTTCTCCAGGGACTGGTCCCTCCTGATAACATGTTCAAAGTACATGAAACGAAGTCTCACCATCGTTGCTTCTAAGCAGTATTCTGGCTGTAATTCTTCCAAGACAGATTTGTTTGTTCTTCTGGCAGTCTATGGTATATTCAATATTCTTCACCAACACTATTATTCAAATGTATCAGTTCTTCTTTGGTTTTCCTTATTCATTGCCCTGCTTATACACACATATGAGGCGATTGAAAACACCATGGCTTGGGTCAGGTGCACCTTAGTCCTCAAAATGACATCTTTTTTAACACTTAATTTAAAGAGGTATTTTTCTGCAGGTTTGCCCATTGCACTACATTATTTGATTTCTTTCTTTCTTTTTCCTCATTCAAAAATTTATACACAAATTGTTTTGTGATCTTAGCTGCAATCTCTGCAATCTGGAAGCACTCTCCTCCTTTCCACCCCGGTTTCCACATGTCCATTTGTCCGGTTTTCCTGTTCCTTCCTGCTTTCTCATCTTTGGTTTGGGGCAGGTGTTGCCCACTTGGTCTGGTATACTTGATTGAACTAAGAAGCACATACTTCACATGTGTTACTATTCTGTAGCCCTGTCTAATCTTTAGCTGAAAGGTGAACTTCCTGAGTGGCTTCAGTTCTTATTCAATGACTTATTCACTGGAAATACTTTTTTTCAACAACAGAAACAGTGACTATACACATGAACCTTGCCAGATGGAGTACATAGGAATCAAATTGACTACATCTGTAGAAAGACATGAAGAAGCTCAATGTCATCAGTCAGAACAAGGCCAGGGACCAACTGCGTAACAGGCTATCAATTGCTCATATGCAAGTTCAAGCTGAAGCTAAAGAAAATTAAAACAAGTCCATGAGAGCCAAAGTATGACCTTGAATATATTCCACCTGAATTTAGAGGCCAACTCAAGAATAGATTTGACGCATTGAACACTAATGACCGAAGACCAGACAAGTTTTGGCATGACATCAAGGATATCATACATCAAGAAAGCGAAAGGTCATTAAAATTGTCTTAGTCATCTAGTGATGCTCTAACAGAAATACCACAAGTGGATGGCTTTAACAAAGCGAAGTTTATTCTCTCACAGTCTAGTAGGCTACAAGTCCAAATTCAGGGCATCAGCTCCAGGAGAACACTTCCTCTGTCAGCTCTGGAGGAAGGTCCGTGTCATCAATCTTTCTTTGGTCTGGGAGCTTCTCTGCGCAGGAACCTCAGGTCCAAAGTACACACCCTGCTCCCGGCACTGCTTTCTTGGTGGTACTAGGTTACCTTGTGTCTCTGCTCACTTCTGTCTTTTATATCTCGAAAGAGATTGGATTAAGACACCATCTAATCTTGTAAACCTCATCAGCATAACCTCATCATAGTGACAGAGTTTACAATACCTGAGGAAATCACATCAGATTACACAATCATACAATACTGGGAAACATGACCTACCCAAGTTGCTACACACATTTTTTGGGGGGGTCACAATTCAATCCATGACAAAAAGAGAGGAAAGAAAGAAAAGACCAAAAAGGATGGTAGAAGATATTCTGAAACTTGCTCTTGAACATAGAGTAGCTAAGGGAACAGAATAAATATCATGTAAAATTGCTGAATAGACGATTTCAAATAGCAGCTCGAGAAGACAAAGTATTATTGTGAAATGTGCAAAGACCTGGAGTGAGAAAATCAAAAGGGAAAAACACACTTGGCATTTTCAAGCTGAAAGAACTGAAGAAAAAAAGGTAGAATAGGAAGAAAATTAGCCAGTGCAAACCCTATGGAGCACAGCAGTCGATCTGCAATTGTCTTAGTTATCTAGTGCCACTGTAACAGATAAACCACCAGTGGATGGCTTTAACAAAGAGAAATTTATTCTCTCAGAGTCTAGAAGGCTACAAGTCTGAATTCAGGGTGCCAGCTCCAAGGGAAGGCTCTCTCTCTCTGTCGACTCTGGGGGGAAGGTCCGTTATCAATCTTTCACTGGTCTAGGAGCTTCTCAGCACAGGGACCCTGGGTTCAAAGCACATGCTCCCCTCCTGGTTCTTCATTCTTGGTGGCATGAGGTCCCCCTATCTCTTTGCTAGCTTCTGTCTTTTATATCTCAAAAGAGATTGATTCAAGATACAACCTAATCTTGTAAATTGAGTCCTGCCTCATTACCATAACTGTGTCTAATCCTGCCTCATTAACACCATAAAGGTAGGATTTACAACACGTAGGAAAATCACATCAGATGACAAAATGGTGGACAATTACATAATACTGGGAATCATAGCCTAGCCAAGTTGACACACATTTTTGGGCGACAGAATTCAATCCATAACAGCAATGGATCATGGGGACGATGCAGGAGTTGGCAGCCTTTGGTTCTGTTGTGCCGTGAGTTTGGGCCCAACTCAAAGGCAGCTAACAACAGCAACAACAGCCCCTTGATTCTTTGAGGTGCTCTCATTTCAGAACGAGATGATGCTTCATTTGTATAATTGTTCCATTTCCAACATGTCTATGAAATGAATAGAAAACACTTTTTCCTTTTTTCCAAAATAGTAAACTGTAAGACGGTCTGAGAATATTGATTTTAATTAACCTTCAGTTATGCAATCCTACACTCTATCAATTGAATTTTTGAGGCCCACTTACGTTATGATGGAATTTTAGCATATT
Source organism: Trichechus manatus latirostris (assembly GCF_000243295.1). Lineage (NCBI taxonomy): Eukaryota > Metazoa > Chordata > Mammalia > Sirenia > Trichechidae > Trichechus > Trichechus manatus. The sequence goes on from NW_004443937.1 coordinate 21,130,239, forward strand.
ATTTAAGTATTGCTGGTTGCAGTAACGGTGTGGAGGTGGTAGCCGTGGGAGCTAAGTCTCCCTAGCTGGCCCTGCAGTGGTCTGGTCTTTTCAGACCCTCCAAAGCCACTAGCTGTTCTCGATCATTCACTTGAGGCCTTCCTCCAAATGGGGGCTGGAAGGTGCTTTTAAAAATGTAAACTTAACCACATCACTTCCTTACCTAAAACTCTTCACTCCTGACCCAACCCCCCAAGACCCATGGTCTTCTCTTACCTGAAACCTCACTAAGGCTCCAACCACAATGTCCCCATAGAGGATCTTTCCTGCCTCAGCTTAGTCTGGTGATTCCCCTTTCCTTTGCATGGCTGGCTATTGTTCCTCCTCAGGCTCTCAACTTAGCGTCACCTCCTCAGACATGCTCTCGCTGACCATCTAATCTATCATAAATCCTCTTATCCTATTATCCTACTTCTAGTACCCGCATCCTTTTCTTCAGGGCACTTTCCACAAGCTAATTGGATATATGTGTGTGTATCACATTAGCTGACTCCTTTTATGGACTGAAAGTTCCATTAGGGCCAAGATTGTGACTGTTTTCTTCAGTATTATGTCACCTAGCCTAGTCAAATACCTTGCACTAACAAGCATACCCACAAAAGGTCTTGGAAAAGGAATTGTGTCCTACTTTTTATAATTTTTTCTAGTGTTGATTTGAACTAGTATTTCATTCATTCTGCTTCTATTGATTGGGCATCCACCATGAGTCAGGCACTGTTCTTGGTGAGGAGCCCCACTCAGGATTGAAAACCTACGTGTGATGTTTCATGTCTGACCATAGGCAATTACAAAGACTTTACCTGGGAGACCTCGGGGAAAAGCTGCCCTCCCCAACCAGACTGGGTGCACACCCAAGGCACTGCAGTCTCTGAAGGGAGTTGCAGTCAAGGATACAGCCCCCTGCTCCCTCTCCAGCCCGGCTCTTTCACTTATCTACATTCCTAACTCTAGATGTCTCCATACAGGGGCCTCTTATTGGGGGTCCTTTGGCAGAGGCATTCCTCAGGCACCTCTGCTGAAGCCTCTTTATCAGCGGGGAGGGTGGAAAACTTTAAGAAACTTTATCTACTCTGATTCACTGCTCAGTACTTTTCACTCTTAACTCTTCCCCTTTGTCCTCCCTCTGGACTTGGGGTCCATAAAACTGCAGAAGCCTTTTATTTAGGGCTTGCTCAACAGTGAGAGTGGTCCCCACATTTGGGCTGAACCATCTGACTTTCACCCAGGCACTGTTCCTGGGAAATATGGAACGGGGACAGTCGACACCTCTGGGTTTCTCTTGCTTATACTACCACGGTAAATGGTTAAAGACTTGACTGCTACTTTCATTTTGGCTTGTTGTCTTATTCAGCTACTTGTCTACCTGACAGCTCAGCTCAGATCTCTCTAGCTCAGCTCAGCTCAGCTCAACTTTTTGACACTTGGGCCTGGAAATGCATCGGTGAAAAAAGCTGACAAAAATTCCTGCCTACAGGATGCTTTTTTACTGTCAAGTCAGGCATCTTCTATGGATTCTCCGTTACATCCTCTTAACCCACTCTTTTGCTCAGCATCCAGTTGCCCAATGGGAGACAGCAGGCAGTGCATAAATACTTGCTCCTTCTGTCTTGCATTCTACACAGTTCCTTAGGAGGCCCCAGTGGGACTGAGTCACAATTGCTCACAGAGCTGACCACCTAGGTTACTCACCCTTGGAAAGGCTTTCCCTTCCTCCTTGCTTCATTCTTTCTGGTGCTGATTCCTTTTTCCACCCTTATTCCATGGGTTGGAGTCTCTGGGTGGTACAAACGGTTAACACACTGGGCTGCTAACCAAAAGGTTGGCACTCTGAGTCCACCTACAGGACACCTTGGAAGAAAGGCCTGGCAATCTACTTCCAAAAATCAGCCATTGAAACTCTATGGAGCACAGTTCTACTCTGACACACACGGGGTCCCATGAGTTGGAATTAATTAACTCTACAACAACTGAATTCCCATGGATCACTTCCCAAAAGCAAACTACCGGCCCACAAGTCCTCATCTCCAACACTGCTCTTGGCAGAAACCAAGCTAAGACAGTGTGATAGTTAAGGTTATGTGTCAACTTAGCTAGACCATGATTTTTGGTGGTTTGGCAGATATTATGTAATCATTCTCCATTATGTGATCCATGAAATGGAACCCATAAAGATCGACATCGTAGGCATTAGTGAGCTGAAATGGACTGGTATTGGCCATTTTAAATTGGACAACCATACGGCCTACTAAGCCTGAATAACAAATTGAAGAGGAATGGCATCACATTCTTTGCTAAAAAGAACATTTCAAGATATATCCTGAAGTACAACGCTGTCACTGATAGTATAATATCCACATGCCTACAAGGAAGATGAGTTAACATAACTATTATTCAAATTTATGCATCAACCGCTAATGCTAAAGATGAAAAAATTAAATATTTTTACTAACTTTTGCAGTCTGAAGTTGATCAAACATGTAATCAAGATGCATTGATAATTACTGGCGATTGGAATGCAGAAGTTGGAGACAAAGAAGGATCAGTAGTTGGAAAATATGGCCTTGGTGATAGAAATGACATCAGAGATCACATAATAGAATTTTGCAAGACCAAAAACTTTTGCACTGGAAATACCTTTTTTCAACAAGATAAAGAATCACTATACACGTGGACCTCGCCAGATGGAATACACAGGAATCAAATCGAGTACATCTCTTGAAAGAGACGATGGAGAAGCTCAAAATCATCATTCAGAACAAGGTCAGGGTCCGACTGCAGAACAGACTGTCAATTGCTCATATGCAAGTTCAAGTTGAAGCTAAAGAAAATTAAAACAAGTCCACAAGAGCCAAGTATGACCTTGAGTATATCCCACCTGCATTAAGAGACCATCTCAAGGATAGATTTGATACATTGAACAAGAAAAGATTTGACACATTGAACACCAATGACCAAAGACCAGACGAGCTGTGGCATAACAAGGACATCATACATGAAGAAAGCAGAAGGTCATTGAAAAGACAGAAAAGAAAAAAAAAAAAGAAGACCAAAATGGATGTCAGAGGAAACTCTGAAAATTGTTCTTGAATGTAGAGTAGCTAAAGCAAATGGAAGAAATGATGAAGTAAAAGAGCTGAACAGAAGATTTCAAAGGGCAGCTCGAGAACACAAAAGAAAGTATTATAATGAAATGTGCAAAGCCATGGAGTTAGAAAACCAAAAGGAAAGAAGATGCTTGACATTTCTCAAGCTGAAAGAACTGAAGAAAAATTCAAGCTTTGAGGTGCAATGTTGAAGGATTCTATGGGCAAAATATTGAATGATGCAGGAAGCATCAAAAGAAGATGGAAGGAATACACAGAGTCACTGTGCCAAATACAATGGTCGATGTTCAACCAACTCAGGAGGTAGCTTTTGATCAAGAATCGATGGTCAGTCCAAGCTGCACTGAAGGTATTGGTGAAAAACAAGGCTCTAGGAATTGATGGAATACCAACTGAGATGTTTCAACAAACAGAAGCAGCACTGGAAGTGTTCACTCATCTATGCCAAGAAATTTGGAAGACAGCTACCTGGCCAACCGACTGGAAGAGATTCTTATCTGTGCCCACACCAAAGAAAGATGATCCAAAAGAATGCAGAAATTATCGAACAATATCACACATAAGTAAAATTTTGCTGAAGAAAATTTAAAAATGGTTACAGGGGCACATCAAGAAGGAACTGCCAGAAATTCAAGCTGAATTCAGAAGAAGACATGGAACCAGGGATATCATTGCTGATGTCAGATGGATCCTGGCTGAAAGCAGAGAATATAAAAAAGATATTTACCTGGGTTTTATTGACTATGTAAAGGCATTCAACTGTGTGGATCATAACAAATTATGGCTAACATTGCAAAGAATGTGTATTCCAGAACACTTAATTGTGTTCATGAGGAAACTGTACATAGACCAAGAGGCAGTTGTTTGAACGGAACAAAGGGATACCACATGATTTAAAATCAGGAAAGTTGTGCGTCAGGGTTGTACCTTTTCACTATACTTTTTCAATCTGTATGCTCAGCAAATAATCTAAGAAACTGGACTATATGAAGAAGAATGGGGCATCGGGATTGAAGGAAGATGCGTTAACAACCTGTGTTATGCAGATGACACAATCTTGCTTGCTGAAAGTGAAGAATACTTGAAGCACTTACTGATGAAGATCAAAGACTACAGTCTTCAGTACAGATTACACCTCAACATAAAGAAAACACAAATCCTCACAACTGGACCAATAAGCAACATCATGATAAATGGAGAAAAGATGGAAGTTGTCAAGAATTTCATTTTACTTGGATCCACAATGAACACCCATGGAAGCTATTGTTGTTAGGTGCCATCAAGTTGGTTCAGACTCATAGCGACCCTATGTACAACAGAACAAAACACTGCCCAGTCCTGCACCTTCCTCACAATCATTGTTATGCTTGAGCCCATTGTTGCAGCCACTGTGTCAGTCCATCTCGTTGAGGCTCTTCCTCTTTTTCACTGACCCTCTACTTTACCAAGCATGATGTCCTTCTCCAGAAACTGATCTCTCCTGATAACATGTCCAAAGCATGTGAGACGTAGTCTCACCATTTTTGCTTCTAAGGAGCACTTTGGTTGTACTTCTTTCAAGATAAATTTGTTCGTTCTTTTGGCAGTCCATGGTATATTCAATATTCTTTGCCTACATGACAATTCAAAGGTGTCTATTCTTCTTCAGTCTTCCTTATTCATTGTCCAGCTTTTGCATGCCTATGAGGTGATTGGAAACACCATGGCTTGGTCAGGTGCACCTTAGTTTTCAAGGTGACATCTTTGCTTTTCAACACCTTGAACAGGTCTTTTGCAGCAGATTTGCCCAATGCAATGTGTCTTTTGATTGTTTTTTCTTATTAAACTTTGTATTAATGGGTCTCAAAATTCTGTGACAGATTTTTGGTCAAGTTGTTTCCATTTAAAAAGTACTGATTTTAAAAACTAATAACTTAAAACTGCCACAAAAAAAAAAACAACAAAAAAGAAAAGAAACAGTCCACAAAACATTCCTTTCCATCTGAAGGTTTTAGGATGCATTGTTATCATTAACTAGTCTTTTTTACTATTAAACTTAAATGGCCAATTGATAGAAACAGTTCTGAGACCATTCTTCCACCACTGATTAAGACTAGGGTGGCAGGTGTTATGGGTAACATTCATTTAGCCTTCTGAGCTTTGTGAGCAGACTTGGTGACCTTGCCAGCTCCAGCAGCCTTTTTGTCCATTACTTTGATGACACCCACAGCAACTGTCTGTCTCATATCACAAACAGCAAAACGACCCAGAGGGGGATAGTCAGAGAAGCTCTCAACACACATGTGAACAATGGCAGCATCACCAGACTTCAAGAATTTGGGGCCATCTTCTAGCTTCTAACCAGAATGGCAATCAATCTTCTCTTTGAGCTCAGCAAACCTGCAAGCAATGTGAGCTGTGACAATCTGGCACAGGTGCATAGCCAGCACTGATTTGGCTTGGGTGGTTCAGGATGAACACCTGAGCAGTGAAGCCAGCTGCTTCTATTGGCGGGTCATTTTTGCTGTCACCAGCCACACTGCCATGGTGAACATCTTTGACAGAGACATTCTTGACACTGAGGCCTACACTGTCCCCTGGCAGAGCTTCGCTCAAAGCTTCATGGTACATTTCAACAGACTTTACTTCAGTGGTGACATTGACTGGAGCAAAGGTGACCACCATGCAAGGCTTGCGGACACCAGTCTCCACTCTGCCCACAGGGACAGTGCCAATACCACCAATTTTGTAGACATCCTGGAGACGCAGGTGCTTGTCAGTTGGACTAGTTGGTGGCAGAATGCAATCCAGAGCTTCAAGTGGCGTGGTTCCACTGGCATTGCCATCCTTACGGGTGACTTTCCATCCCTTGAACCAAGGCATGTTAGCACTTGGCTCTAACATGTTGTCACCATTACAACCAGAAATTGGCACAAATGCTACTGTGTCAGGGTTGTAGCCAATTTTCTTAATGTAGGTGCTGACTTCCTTAACAATTTCCTCATCTCTCTTCTGGCTGTAGGGTGGTTCAGTGGGATCCATTTTGTTACTGCCAACAATTAGTTGTTTCACACCCAGTGTGTAAGCCAGAAGGGCATGCTCACAGGTCTGCCCGTTTTTGGAGATACCAGCTTCAAATTCACCAACACCAGCAGCAAGAATCAGGACAGCACAGTCAGCCTGTGATGTCCCTGTAATCATGTTTTTGATGAAGTCTCTGTGTCCTGGGGCATCAACGATGGTCACATAATATTTGCTGGTCTCAAATTTCCACAGGGAGAAATCAATGGTGATGCCTTGTTCACGTTCAGCCTTCAGTTAATCCAAGACCCGGGCATACTTGAAGGAGCCCTTTCCCATCTCAGCAGCTTCCTTCTCAAATTTTTCATGGTTCTTTTGTTGATCCCGCCACATTTGTAGATCAGGTGACCAGTAGTGGTGGACTTGCCCTAATCTACGTGTCCAGTGACGACGATGTTGATATGGGTGTTTTCCTTTCCCACTTTGGCTTAGACTTTTCGATAGTTTCACCAACACCTGTGTTCTGACGGTAAACCCATTGCAAAAAAGTGTCTTTTGATTTGTTGACTTCTGCTTCCATGGGTGTTGATTGTGGATCTAAGTAAAACAAAATCCTTGACAACTTCAATCTTTCCTCTGTTTATCATGATGTTGCTTATTGGTCCATTTGTGAGGATTTGTGTTTTCTTTATGTTGAGGTGTAATCCATATTGAAGGCTGTAGTCTTTGATCTTCATCAGTAAGTGCTTCAAGTCCTCTTCACTTTCAGCAAGCAAGCTTGTGTCATCTGCATAACGCAGGTTGTTAATAAGTCTTCCTCTAATCCTGATGCCCCATTCTTCTTCATATAGCCCAGCTTCTCAGAATATTTGCTAAGCATACAGATTGAATAGGTATGGTGAAAGGATACAGTCCTGACACATACCTTTCTGACTTTAAACCACACAGTATCCCCTTGTTCTGTTTGAAAGACTGCCTCTTGATCTATGCATAGGTTCCTCATGAGCACAATTAAGTGTTCTGGAATTTCATACTTTGAAATGTTATCCATAATTTGTTATGATCCACACAGTCGAATGCCTTTGCATAATCAATAAAACACAGATAAACATCGTTCTGGTATTCTCTGCTTTCAGCCAGGATCCATCTGACATCAGCAATGATATCCTTGGTTCCACATCCTCTTCTGAATCCAGCTTGAATTTCTGGCAGTTCCCTGCTAATGTACTGCTGCAACCACTTTTGAATGATCTTCAGCAAAATTTTACTTTTGTGTGATATTAATGATATTGTTCAATAATTTCAGCATTCACTTGGATCACCTTCCTTGGGAATAGGCATAAATATGGATCTCTTCCAGTCAGTTGGCCAGGTAGCTCTCTTCCAAATTTCTTGGTAAAGATGAGTGAGCACTTCCAAGTGCTGCATCCATTTGTTGAAACATCTCAATTGATATTCTGTCAATTCCTGCAGCCTTGTTTTTCACCAGTGCCTTCAGTGCAGCTTGGACTTCTTCCTTCAGTAACTTCGGTTCCTGATCAAATGTTACCTCTTGAAATAGTTGAACATTGACCAATACTTTTTGGCATAGTGAGTCTGTGTATTTCTTCTGTCTTCTTTTGATGCTTCCTGCATCGTTTAATATTTTCTCTGTAGAATCCTTCAATATTGCAACTTGAGGCTTGAAATTTTTCTTCAGTTCTTTCAGCTTAAGAAATGCTGAGCATGTTTTTCCCTTTTGGTTTTTTATCTCCATGTCTTTGCACATGTCATTATAATACTTTACTTTGTCTTCTCAAGTCACCCTTTGAAATCTTCCGTTCAGCTCTTTTACTTCATCATTTCTTCCTTTTTCCTTAGCTGCGCTACATTCAAGAGCAAGTTTCAGAGTCTCTTCTGACATCCATTTTGGTCTTTTCTTTCTTTCCTGTCTTTTTAATGACCTCTTGCTTTCTTCATGTATGATGTCCTTGCACAACTTGTCTGATCTTTGGTCATTAGTGTTCAAAGTGTCAAATCTATTCTTGAGATGGTCTCTAAATTCAGGTGGGATATACTCAACGTCGTACTTTGTCTCTCATGGACTTGTTCTCATTTTCTTCAGTTTCAACTTAGAAGTAGCAATCGAGAAATCAAAGGGTGAATTTCATTAGGCAAATCTGCTGCAAAAGACCTCTTTAAAGTGTTAAAAAGCAAAGATGTCACTTTGAGGACTAAGGTGTACTGGACCCAAGCCTTGGTATTTTCAATCGCCTCATATGCATGTGAAAGCTGGACAATGAATAGGGAAGACCAAAGAAGAATTGATGCATTTGAATTATGGTGTTGGTGAAGAATATTGAATATGCCATTGGACTGCCAAAAGAACAAACAAATCTGTCTTGGAAGAAGTATAGCCAGAATGCTACTTAGAAGTGAGGACGGTGAGACTTCGTCTCACATACTTTGGACATTTTCACATGAGGGACAAGTCCCTGGAGAAGGACCCTAAGTAGAAGGTCAGTGAAAAAAAGGAAGACCCCCAACGAGATTGATTGATATGGTGGCTGCAACAATGGTCTCAAACATAGCAACGATTGTGAGGATGGCACAGGCCTCGGCAATTTTCATTCTGTTGTACATAGCATCACTATGAGTCGGAACCGAGTCCAAGGTACCTAACGTTAAAAACAATGTAATCATCCTCCATTATGTGATCTGATGTGAGTAGCCAATCAGTTGAAAGAGGACTTTCCTTGGGATCTGGCTTTCATCCAATACATACGGATGTTCTGGCAAAGCTTGCTGTCTCTGGATCCTTCATTCGATCCTGCATTTGCCTTGTCATCTTCTGACCTCTGATTTTTGGGACGTGAGTCAGCTGCCTGCTGCCTGACCTGCGGATTTTTGATTCGCTAGCTCCCACGACCTCGTGAGCTGCAGCCTGCCGCCTGAACTACAGATTTTGGATTTGCCTGCTCCCACAACACTGTGAGCCAGCAGCCTGCCTCTTGACCTGTACATTTTTGGTTCGTCAGCCTCTGCTACCATGTGAGTCAGGAGATGCCTTCAGCCTGCCGCCTGACCCATGTATTCAGGACTTGCCAGCCTCCACAATTGTGTGAACTGTTTCCTTGAAATAAATCTCTATATGTATTTGTAGAGATGCTTCACTGTTTTTACTCCTGTAGAGAACCCAGTCTAAGACAGATAGCTAGCATATTCCTTTTGTCTGGTCATTTTCTACATTTTCATCTTGGGTTCTTGGCTGTATTTTGAATTTTTTGAGGGCAGAGATCAGATATTCTTCTTTTCATTTTCCCATAGTTTCTAATTCGGGGCCTGGCAAATATCGATAAACATATGTTGATTTGATTTGCACAAGGATAGAATACAGTGGTTATTAAAAAAAAAAACCCATTGCCATTGAGTTGATTCTGACTCATAGTGACCCTATAGGACAGAGCAGAACTGCCCCATAAGTTTCCAAGGATTGGCTGGTGGATTTGAGCGGCTGAACTTTTGGTTAGCCATCGAACTCTTAACCACTATGCCACGAGGGTAGCTACTGGTGCAGAGACGTCTGCATGATATTGGATAAGGCTGGGACCTACTATGGCAATTACCATTTTCTTTTACATGTACCTGATCTGCTTCTCTCCCAGGTTCCTGCAGCCTTGACTTCCAGCAGCAGCTGCAGGTCAGCATTAGCTCCAAGTAGCTGACCTTGCGGCAGACTATCAGGGCCCATAGCTGGGGCATTCACTTGAGGGGCTCCGCCTGCCACCTGCTTCCTCAAGCTGCAAGTGGGAGAGGGAAACCAGCCCACTCTCCCTCAGGGGCAGGAACCACATGTCATCTGGTGCCGGAAACCAGATGTTAGGACGCTTCTCCCATGAGGTCACAGTCAGGGACTCAAAACGAATGAAAGAATAACTTTAAAATTCTGTTCCAGTCTTGGCTGACTTTCATGAGTACAGAGAGTGGCAGGCAGCCGGGAAAGGTGCAAAGAGCATCGGACATATTCCGCAGACAAGAGTTGGTCGTCCCGGGTCTACTACTAATTTGATGCTCCTCTGGTCATGCAACACTTTTCTGCCCACAGTTTCCTGGAAATGAGAAGGCTAAATAAGATGATCTCAAAGATCCCCCAGCTAGGATCTTTAAATCATAGAACTGGAAGGAATGCAATCTCCGTCAGTTGTACTTATCATTTTTTTCTAAATCATTTCAAGGTAAGTTGCATACATTAGTAACCCTTTATGATACATCAGTGTGTATTTCATAAGAATAGGTATATTCTTGTACATAACTATACATAGTAAATTTAACATTGATCCAATACTTTTCTCTCATCTGGTATATGGAGTCCAATTTTGTCAGTTGCAATGTCCTTTTATAGCATTTTCCGCCCTCCGGTACAGGAGCCAGTCTAGGATCAGCTATCATGCTTAGTTGTCATGACTCTTTAGGCCCCTTTAATCTGGAACATTTCCCAAGCTTTCTTTTGTCTTTTATGACATTGACATTTTAAAGAATATAGTCCTTCCCTCTTTTTAAAATAGACGTTCCTCATTCGAGGTTTGTCTGATGTTTCATCATTAGATTCCAGTTACGCATTCTCCACTGTAATATTGCATAGATGATGTATCCTGGGGCCAAGATATCCATCTGCCCTCATCAGTGACGTTAATTTTGATCACCTAGTCAAGATGTTGTCCGACTGCGCCCTTGTATAGTTAGTATTTCCTCCCTTGCTACTAATAAGTCATTTGTATTTGCGAGGTTCCCATGCAAATATCTGCTCCCCAAAAGAATCTCCCCTAGGGTTAGCAGTCATTGATGATTCTTGCCTGAACCCATCTTTACTATATACTCGATCATCTTGTCAAGTCCTCTCCCAGTATCTGAAACCGTGTTTTGTGGGACTTACTTTCCTTGCATCTTTGGTTATCGGCAGAGTCTTCTCCAGGTCCTCCCAATGTTCTCTGCGACCTTTAGGCAGAGACCAGGCCGAAGAAGCAGACCCAGAATCTGCAACTGGAAAGGATCGAATGTGGGTTGTTCCCCCGCTAAACTGTCCACAAGTTATTTGCATAACAGAGTGGCCTGTGAGCGATTACTTCCTGGATCTTTTCCTGACCAAGTTCCCCCACCGTTTGGTGGCTCTTTGTTCAGATTGCACGTCTAGGTACCTCCTACCCCCCGCTGCGCCCTCCCACGTTTAAGACTAACGGTTGCTTTCCTAGGAGAGGAACTGCCCTACGAGAACGGAACGGCTGGACTTCCACCGTGTTCACTGCAAACAACTGCCGCACGAGGGACAGGGGAGTCCCACCCTCCCCTGAGACTGACTAGGACCGGAATCACAAGTGTTAGTAGTAAATAAACGCGCAGGGATGGGTGTGATAATCTTTTCCAGATTGAGGTATTTACCGGTGCCCGGCGGCGCCGGTAAGAGCGCAAGAGCGGCCCGAGCGGCGGAAGAGACAGGAAAGGCGCGGCTCTGGGCGGAAAAGGTGCACCCGCCAGGCACCCCGGAGGGCGGCTCGCAGGTGGCGGCGCGGGGCTGCGGGTGGGGCCGGGGAAGGGGAGGGCTCGGCGCGCGTCGGCCAGTGACGGCAGCGCGAAGGGGAGGTGCGAACCGCTTGCCTGCCCGCCCGCCCGCCAG
>NW_004443937.1:21142172-21164441 GCF_000243295.1 Trichechus manatus latirostris
AGCCCGCGCGCTGGGAGCGAGGCGCCCCCCAGAGAGAGGCCGAGCGCGGGAGGGCGGCGTGGGGGCAGCTCGAGCGGAGCCGGAGCGCCCCCGAGAGTCCCGAGCGCCCCCGAGAGTCCCGAGCGCCCCCGACGACCTCCGGGTCCTGCAGCCCAAATCCAGGAGCGCAGACAGGCGGGTGGGCAACAGAAGGCGGCGGCGCCGGAGCCGAGCCCCGCCGCGTGCGCCCCAGCGCCGCCCGCACGGCTGCAGCGGAGGGAACCGGAGCCGCCCGACAGCCGGGGCCGGGCCGAGCAGGAGGAGGCCGGTAGAGTCGAGCGTCCGGCAGCCCCGCGTCTGAGGCCCCCGGATCGCGCCTCCAAGGGGAAGGAGCCCGCGCCTAGCCCCAGAGCCGCGCTTCGTAAGCTTTTCGCGGGTAAGCCCCGGGTCTACTTACCCTGCAGCGGGCGCATCGGGCCCGGGGGATGGGGAAGGACATGGGTTCTGGGAGTATCCGCGCGTGATGTGGTAGCGGCGGGAGAAGCCGGCCTTCGGTACTCTGCGGGGGCAGTCCCCTCTGCCCTGGCCTGTCGCACCTGCTGGAGGTCCTCGGGGACTCTGGAAGGTGCCCACTGGGTATCGTGTCGGCCACGCCGCGTGGTCTGGATTCCGGGCTCTGGCAGTCCGAGGTGACAGTGAGGCGACCTTCAAAAAGTCCCAAGCTCTGCTAAGCCGGACCGCGGGACAGCACCTGATTCCCGCTCCCCCTCAACACTTAATGTAAATTCCGTTAAGCGCGTTTGTTTAGGGCTCCTCTTTCTATCCTGAAAGTTAACAAACTCACTGTCACTTTTTGACATGAGTTTAAAATTCTTCCCTAATCTCCAAGGTCAGCCTCTTGCAGGTAAAAAAAGAAAGAAAAAAAAGTATGGTTTCTTCTTTTGTAAAGTTGTGTTTAGGGAAGCAAATGTCAGAAGCCCACTACCCTAGCCATTCAGCATCCCTGTTTTAGTACCCTTCACTGCTCTTGCTCGCTGAAATTGAAGTTCGCTTTGAGGTCTCCTAAGTCTGAATGTTTAAGATTCTTATTTTGTTTTTCTCCTAATATGCTTCATCAGAATTTTATATGTTGTCAGTTTTGTCTGCAGGGCGAGCATCTTTCATGGAGCTTCCTTGGTTATCTGTGGCAGAGGGTGACAGACACCACAGAGAAATAAGCTAGTTCTGGTGTCCTTTCCAATTTCCAGCTGCAAGAGCAGCAGAGAGGGAGGTGGTCAGACTGTGCACGGAGTGGCCATGGCAAGACCCGAACTAGTTAATAATTGGGGTGACCAACTCGCATATGTCTTCACTGGAGATGGTCTCCTGAGTTTGAGTGGAAGATGACAGGTTGAAGCTGAGGTGACATATGGCGCCTTTCTCTCTGTCTTGGTTTGGAAAGGTCACACTTGTGTGCTGTTTGGTCTCTGACCCCAGCTTTATCACAGAGGTACCCAGACAAGTGCAAAGCCTGACTCTGGGGTGCTGAGCTGGGTTAGAAAGCCCAGGTCTGAGTGAAGCAGGTTTGGCAAGAGTTGGGTTTCAGCTTGGGTGCAGAGCTAGCCGTTTCCTTTTTGATGCCCCCGGGACCTGTGGGATTCCGTTTCTCATCCCCAGCTCTCTTCTCTGGGTGTCTCCACTCTGGCTGTGTTGATTATGCTCCTTCTCTCTGATGGGCTTAAAAGGCACTAGCCTTGGAGTGGGAGACCTGGATTCAAATTCCAAGTCCTCTCCTTACTGCTGTGTGACCTTGGGCCCTTACTTAACATCTCTGACCTGGCTTTCCCCTCTTTGTGACTCCCACACCCCAACAACAAAAGAAAAAAACCTCACCAGACTTCTGGAAGGATTAAAGAGACAGTTTTTAAATGAAAGTACCTGTAGAAGTTTGACTGACTGACCTGGGAGGGTTTTCAGGTCTGATTCCAACATGACTAGGTTTGTGACTTAGTAACCTTTTTGACCCCCACGAGGGATAATAAACCAGGTGTTCTATAATAATTATTACCATTCTTATAGGTTTATTGTGAGGGTCAAATCAAATAATATGTTTACTGTATTTGAAATAAAAACCAAAAAACCAAATTAGTGCCATTGAATCAATTCCGACCCACGGCATGCCCGTGTGTCTCATAGTAGAACTGCTCCGTAGGATTTTCAGGGCTGTGACCTTTCAAAAGCAGATCACCAAGCTTTTCTTCTGAGGTGCCTCTGAGTGGATTCAAACCTCCAGCCTTTTGGTTAGTAGCCAAGCACTTAACCATTTGTGTCACCCAGGGACTGCTATTTGAAATAAAGAACTTCAAAAATAGTGCATCATTCCCATTGAAAGGACTTCCTACAGCTTCACTTTTCAAATTTAGAGCATCTTACTGTTTGCCGTCCAATCGGACTTTGTTCCTATGGGTGACTTGAACCCCTGCCTCTGACCCTGCGCATTGTGGGTCTCTAATTGTTAGATGACTCTTGAATTAACCATCTGGGTTCCTCATCTTGACTACGTGCTCCCAGGGTGGAGAGCAGGCTTTGGGCTATCTCTGCTCCACCATCTGTCAGTCTTTTCATAAATATGATTGGTCATCAGATACAGCTGAGGAGGTTACGCACTCTGACAGGCAGGTGGCCACTATTCCTACGAGGAGCAGTTCACTTTTTCCCCTGCAGGGTGTAAGTGAGAAGGGCATTGGAGGGTGAAGAGTTCGTTTAAACTCACTGAGGTTTATTGTTGTTAGTTGCTGTCTCTTCTGACTTGCGTTGATCCCACCTGTGCCACGTAGAACTGCTTCATAGGGTTTTCATGGATGTGACCTTTTGGAAACAGATTACCAGGCCTGTCTTCAGAGGCCTCTGGGTGGGTTCAAACTGCCAACCTTTTAGCTAGTAGTTGAGTGCTTAACTGTTTGTCACCCAAGGACTCCCACTAAGGTTTGTGGATACTAAATTGCTCTGGTGTGTGCTGCAGTTTAACACTATTTGGTAGGGCCGTTTGATAAATTTGGGGATAATGTTTTACAAAGACTAGCCTCTAGACCTTCAGCAAGATGGATTGACACAGTGGCTGCAACAGTGGACTCAAGCATAACAACGATTGTGAGGATGGCCCAGGACCGGGCAGTGTTTCGTTTTGTTCTACATAGGGTCACTATGAGTCGGAACCGACTCGGGGTCACCTAACAACAACAACAAAGCCTCTTCGAATGTATCATGATTCTGTGGCTGTTGATTTTGAAAATGGACCCGGATTTACTTAACTCATCTGTATTTGGTAAGCATCATGGTTTTTGTGAGGAGGACAAAGGGGTGCTCCTTTTAGATCGACTGTTGTGGGAGAGAAATGTAGAACAAAATTCAAACTCATGAGACCATACTTATTGGCCTGATAGAGACAGGTGGAAGCCCTGAGACTGTGGCCTTAGATACCCTTCAGACTTGGAACTGAAATCATTCCTGGAGATCATATGAGAGCCATACATTAGTCAGGCCTATAAAATTAACAGTAATATCAGTAGGGAATGTACACCTCAGAACAATCAACTGTACGAGACCTACAGGGCAGCATTTGCCCAAAAGCAAAGTTCAAAACAAGGATGGGGCAGGAAAGCTGGGTGAATGGAGCTGGGGAACCCAAGGAGGAAGTGGGGAGAGTGCTGACACATTCAGGAGTTTACAACCAGTGTCATGAAACAAACTGTATAACTGTTGAATGGGAAACTAATGTGCTCTGTAAGCTTTCACCTAAATCACAATAAAATGTTCGAAAAAAAGATGATGGAGCTGTTAGGGAGAGGATGGGCTTCAGCAACCCCAGGGCTCACATGAGTTCTTGGATCTGGTGGCGCAGTGGTTAAAGTGCTCAGCTGCTAACCGAAAGGTCAGAGGTTCGAACCCAGCAGCAGGAGAAAGATGTGGCATTGGGCTCCTGTAAAGATTACAGCCTTGGAAGGAACCCTGGTGGCACAGTGGTTAAGAGCTCGGCTGCTAACCAAAAGGTCGGCAGTTTGAATCTACCAGCCGCTCCTTGGAAACCCCATAGGGCAGTTCTACTCTATCCTACTCTTTTCTACTCATAGGGTCGCTAAGAGTCAGCACCAGGTAGCAGGATTAGTGTCTAGTGGTTAGAGATACACTGTAGAATTGGTTTTCTGGTTCCTCCTCGTTTCTCCTTCTCCTTTCTGAACAAATGTTCCCTATTCTGTTTGCCATCTTATTAAGTTGTGTCCAAATGGAAGCCAATTTCATTGTTGAAAAGCTCAAAGTTTTAGTGAAGAGACAGTAAATAATAGCATTTTTTTTTTGTATAGATCTGGATACCTCTGAGCTACATGTAATAACAAATGATGTGCAGCTGCTTAAAGAAAGTCTTGGGTGTGTGTTTCCTGAAGGGCTGTGTGGCATTATCATTCAGTGAGAAGCTCATTTAATTATGTGTTCGTTAAGCTTGCTCCTGAGGCGGAAGAGGATGGAACAGGTGTGACTTTAAAAACGTTTAAGTCAGTTCTGACTCATAGCAACCCTATAGGACAGAGTAGAACTGCCCAATAGGGTTTCCAAGACTGTAATCTTTATGGAAGCAGATTGCCACAGCTTTCTCTTGTGGGAGCAGCTGGTGAGTTTGAACTGCCACCCTTTAGGTTAGCAGCCAGGTGCTTAACCACTTCGCCACCAGGGCTCCTTGTGGGGTGGCACTACTAGGTCTTAAAATCCTTGTTTGGGCTTCTGGTTCAGCAGTCTGGGAAGGAGTTCCTCCAGCCTCACCTGTTTATTGGCCCTAGCTTGTCTGAGAAGCACCGTAAATCCCTTTGATGACGACTGACAAATGGTGGTGACTTCTCAGGCTCACTGCCTTTGGCCTCAGTGTCTCAGACAGCGAAGTGGATTGTATTGATGCTTCTCAAACTTGCCCCCATAAGTAACCCTCAGGACAAAGGAACCCTGGAAGGGGGGATTTGGGAGCTTAGTCTGAGGTTTCTAGCGCAAACCTGAACTTTTTGGTGTTAGCTCAACAATTCTGTGGATGAAGAATAAAGTGCAGGATTCATCTTGTTTGTTTTAATATAAAAAGGCTTTAAATTGCTGTCTTGAGGCCAGAAGTGCTCCAGGAAGATGTACTTTGTTTTCCCTGGGGCTTCCCTCTACCTCACATAAGTACGCATACCTTGTTTGAGAGTCTTGGAGCTGGATTATTTCTAGAGCCTCTTTTAGTTCCAGACTTTATGATATGACAGGGCATTCAAAAGCAGGACGTAATCTTTCCAGAAGAAAGGATTTTTATACTAACATTGGAAAAGAACCAGTTGCTATCAAGCTGACTCCAACTCATGGTGACCCAGTGTGTGTTAGATTAGAACTGGGTTCCACTGGGTTTTCAGTGGCAGATTTTTTTGGCAGTAGATTGCCAGGACTTTCTTCTGAGGTGCCTCTGGGTGGACTCGAACTTCCAACCTTTAGGTTAGCAGCTGAGTCAAGGAACTTTTAACCCTCCTCCCTTTAAAAAAATAATTTTTAGAAAATAACTGTGGATTAAGTGGTTTGACCTTTCCAAAAAAAGCATCCCTTTAATGTACCATCCAGACCACAACTCTTTACGTACTCCTTTTTAATGACTAGACTTAGTTATTAGATAGCATGATTGTGTTGATTAAGACTGCCACCATCCCCTGATTTATGTTCACACAGCTTAGCTATTAGCAAATCCTGTGTTTGATTACATAGATGAAGGTTAATTTATGTCACTTAAAACAGGTATCAGTTAAAAAAGGGACATGGGATTTTTTTTCCTTTCGCCAGGTTTGACGAGAGAAGGCATCTATGCATATGGAGAACCTTGGGATTTTAAAATTCAGGCAGCTCTTTAACGTCAACAACATACGCTGTGGGCCTAGATTTTTCCGTTGACTTCGATGACAGCGTTCTGCGAGCTCTCAAGTTTTGCAAAAAGTAGAACAGGCATGATCAAACACAAGCTTGCCTACTTTTATTATGGGTCCTTGTAAAATAATTTCCAGTTAGGCATGTGGCCAAAGATAAAATGTCTCCCTGGGATACTGGAAGTGGTTTGGTTTTTTTTTCTCTTGTTATTATTGAATCAGGAATTTGAACCTTGAGGAACGAGTGAGCAATGTGTGAAATGGTTTGAATTTTAGTTTGTCTGAGGACCATTGAGAAGCTTTTCTTGGGAGGTAGTGGAGAAAGAATTCTTTTGACTTTCAGGAGCATCTATTGTCCAGAGACAGGGGATGAGTATCTCAGATGGTTTGGCTATTTCTCCCTAAGGAGCTGAGAGTCCAGATTGATGGTGGAACCAAGTGGCTGAGCCTGGATGGAGAAGAGTAATGGGAAAAGGGCGGTACTTATCAAGGGAGGGCTGACTGTTACTGTTTCTGCCTAACAAGGCTCAAACTGATTGCAGGTGTGTAATCACTCAGCGTGTAACCACTCCTCAAAGTGTGGCCTGGGGACCAGCAGTATTAGCATCACCTAGGAGCTTGCTAGACCTGCAGAATCTCAGACCCTGACCCAGACCTGCTAAATCTGAATCTGCCTTTTCACGAGATCCCTAGGTGGTGTTTATATTCAGGTACTCCTTCATGGTTACACAGATATGCTCTTGTCAGACACACAAGGCCAGACTTTGCAGATGGTGGAAAGAGCAAGTGGCCAGCATGCACTAGCTGCTTTTCCTGCTTGGAAGAGTTGGTGCTCAAAGTTTCCTTCAACCTCCTGATCTTCAATGAAAGGAGAGGGGTTACTGTTTCTTAGAAATGATTGCTGAATCTGTCTCCACCCCTCCCTTCCTTACATTGTGTGCTGTGCAATGAACTGTAAGATGGGAGGATCAAAAGAGAGAAGGGACATACTGTCATTCTAAATCAGTGGTGAGGAAAGGCATCCATAGTCCAGCCAGTCATTATCTCCCCTTCCCCCAACCCCCAACACATACCTGAAACATTGGGTGATGTTTTGAGTTCTTAAAAATACGCCAGAGCAGTGAATAGGCAGTTCTTCCCACACTGTAGCTGAATAGATGAAGCGTCCATCTGTCTGTCCATCCGTCTGTCCGTCCCTCCGTCCATCCATCCACCCATCCACTCACCCACCCACCTACTCTTTGTTGTGCAAATCTGAAGTGCCAGGTCATATGCACTGTGGATATCGGAGATCACAAGATAGATGGAGAGTGACAGAATGGAAACTACATAGAAGGTAAGTGGTGATCTGGCCGTGATACATGTAGCTTCTTCTGCTTCCACGCGTCTTCCCTCGTGCCTTCCTGGCAGGTGCGGTGCTCTCAGCCTGCAGTATTCCTTCCATAACCTCATGGGATGGGAGCAGATAACCTGCTTTGGCTAAATTTTTCTTTTCTTGCCACAGAGGTGCCCACGTCCTCCAGTCTAAGAGATGAAAGGAAACCCCTAATGCAGTGACCATCTTTTATTTCTTTTTGAGTCACTTTTCTCCCTTCATTCTGTCATTCTGCCAACACTAGCTGTGGTCTCTGCCTTGCTTTGAGCTGTGAGGAATTCCTGCAAGACGGTAGAATATTAGGAGCACTTGCTCCTGCCCTTGCCTTGTGATTATTGTTTAACTCTGAGGGCATCACATTTAATTTATTTAGTAAGTGTGGACATCACATTTAATTTATTTAGTAAGTGTGGATGGAACTCAGATTAATAAAGTTTCTAGAAAGTTCTAGTGTTTTAGAGTCTGTGTGCCTACAGTCTTTTCCTCCATTCTTTTCTCCTTTTTTTTTTTTGGTGAATTGAAAGTGGAGTGGATGAGTTAGCAGGTCAAGAGGTAAGAGTCGAAAAAAGGCAACTCAGTAAAACAGCACATTGTCTTTTGTGATTCTGAAAACAGAAATCCAAGAATAAATTTGGTTTGCCTGCTTGACCTTGACTTTGAGTCCGAGCGTGCGGTGGTCTGACATCTTCCGAGTTCTGGCAACAGAGTTACAATATTAAGGGCCTTTTTTTTTTTTTTTTTTTTAAAGTTAAATGAGGGATTGAAAGGTGTGGGCCTTGCCTGCACTGCAGAATTTCAAACCTAAGAAGAAAATTGGAAGTTTCCTTAACAAATTAAAGGGGCAGGTAGATTCTTGTAGTATTATGAAGTTGGAATTGGTAAGCTTTGTGCCTGGGGATTAAAAACCCCAGACAAACAAACAAAACCTCAAACCTATGATTCAGGAATAGTAGGATATGATTTAGAGGAAAAGAGGGGAGTTGGAAAATGAACGATGTGTTATATGTATGACTCACTAGTACTGGGTCTGTGAGTGTAGAATTTCTGAGACAGTCGACTTGCTCACTTTCATAGTAGGGAAGAGTCTCATCTAGGCCGTGGATATTTCATTTCAACTTTTGCATTTAGGGTATGTTTTAAATAAAATGCCAGATACTACAGGAATTGTATGTTTCTGCTTTATGTACTTAAGTGGGGAATAGCCTGGTTTTCATTCATTAGTTAAAAAAATAAAAACTTTCAGATTTATTGATCTGTCTGGATAAAAATCATCCCATTACTGATATGTATGAAGCCAGGTTCCTTTTCTTCCTTGTAAGATTAGTGCTTTGTTGGGGTAAGATGTGTTAAACCTAGCAAAGAACTCCTGTTTATAACAGCCAGTTCTGAAACATTACCTTATATGATAACCTTATATGGTTATTATGAGGATTACATGACCTAATACATATGCCTGCCTCAGAGTAAGCATTTTGTGTTAGCCATTATTGTTGTTGTTGCTGAATCCTGTTTTCCTTACGATCCATTCACCCACAAAAAGTTTTGGAGCACATAGTCCAAGCCAGGCCCTGGGGGTATGTGTTGGCCTTTATCTCTATGGCACTAACAGAAATAGCCCTTGTGTCCTCAGGCATTGATGTGGGCCATGATTTTTGCTCACTTGACAACTAACTTCTCTGCTTTGGCTTTGAGGGGAAAGGGTTAACTTTGCAATGGCCCCAAGGCATTAGAAAAGTCCGTTTGGACTTGATATTGAGACACAAATATCAAGACATTTCAAAGGTTTCTTGTGGAAGAAGTATATACAGTTTGATGTTAAGTATTTGAGAAAATAAGCAGAATATCCTTGCTATTACAGCTGTAGATAGCAGGCATGACTAACAAATCAGTGGGAAGGCAGATTAAAATGTTGACTGATGTAGTAGATGTATACAGACCTAAAAGATAGAAAGTAGTTTGTATTATTAAAGAAAAGAGAAAGTACTTTAGTACAAGAGGAATGTTTTTACAAGCATTGCATGTTAGTTTGAAAAACTTTTAGCTGGGCTAAGTCTGTTGATGCTAGAAGAGAAATGATGCCCATATCGAAGGGAAGGAAGGAAATGAATATTCCTGGGGGGTTGGTTATCTTATAATCAGACTTTTATCCTTTATGGTATACTTAATCTTGTGCTTGGTAAAAGGCAGCATGCAGAGAGTGAACGTCACAAGTAAGGTTGAAAATTTCCATCACAAACTCAGAAGTTGCATCTTCATTTGGACACTAGAGTAGAAAGGGGATGCAGTTTGTAGAAGTTCCAAAGGGATGGCCCATGGCCGTGTGGGGTTATCATTAGGAGAGGTGGCTGTCTTCACCTTGGTAAATGTGCCCAATGCCAGTGTGTGGTCCTCAGCGTCATTCACCACCGTGATGACTGAGACCTACAGTGGAAGCTCTGGCTTTACTCAAGGTGAGAGGGTGGTGACTTCAGCTGGGGTAGTTAGTGATAGTGTGGGTGTAAAGAAGTAGATGCATTTGAATGATGAATGATAGACTTGCTTGTTGAAGAGATGGTGGAAGGGTGAGGGAGGGGAAGGAGTCAAGGATGAGGCTGGGGTTTATGAATTGAACTAACTATAACTCAGTTGTTCGAGGGCTAATATCTGGAGGGTCCTATTTTGGGAGTGCTGAGTTTGATGTGTCCATGAGATTTCCAAGTGGAGATGTTTAGGGCAGTAGGATACCTGGGTCTGACACTTAGGAAAGAGAGCCAAGTTTGAGATATGGATTTGGAGACCATTTGCATGTAGATAGTAGTGATACCATGTGAATATTGAAAGGGGTGGGCTGGATAGAAGAGCTCACAGAGGGGTGACCAGAAGTTGAGAGAAGGCCAGATGCGCTGGGGAAAGCGAACTCTTATGGTGAAAGTTGAAGTCCACAGGGTCATGCTGCCATGAGAAACCAAGTAAGATAAAGACGGAAGTGTCCTCTGGGTTTGCTTTGCAAAGTAAGTGTGCAAGTTTTTGTGGCGTTGAGTCACTTGTTTTTCCATTGTTCAGAAGAGATGCTGGCTTAGCCTTGTAAGCA
The DNA here is from genome assembly GCF_000243295.1 of Trichechus manatus latirostris. NCBI lineage: Eukaryota > Metazoa > Chordata > Mammalia > Sirenia > Trichechidae > Trichechus > Trichechus manatus. The sequence goes on from NW_004443937.1 coordinate 21,152,503, forward strand.
TCTTATGGTAGCATATTGACTGTGAGAATTCTTGAGATGTTCATGAAAATTTGCAGGTTTCCTTGCCAAGCAACGTCTATGCTTGTTTCCTGAGTGTTCATAATTTTATGGATTCCTGAAACTAGTGAGCTCTGAATTAGAGATTTTACTATTCTTTCTTGAGATTCTTATACAGTTTGTACTAATGGAGCTATAGAATCATGCGAAAATTGGAGAAAATCAGAAATTGCTTGTTTTAGCAAAGATACCACTGTAGCCCCACCAGAATGGATAAAATAAGATACTGGACAAATACCAAGTGCTGGTGAGGATGTAGAGCAACTGGAAGGCTTATATACTACATACAAAGAGGAGTGACCACTTGGAAAACTGGCAATATTTACTAAAGCTGAATGTATACCTTGTAGACCTAGTGATCCACTCCTGGATGTATACTCAAGAGAAATGAGTGCATATGTACTAGTTTATAGCAAGTTTACTCATGAAAGCCCAGACTGGAAAAAACCTAACTGGTGAATGGATAAACAAACTGTGGTATATTCGTACAGTGGAATACTAAACCAAGTGCCCTCCAGACAATTCCGACTCATAGAAGCCCTTGTGGCACCGTGGTTAAGTGCTTGGCTGCTAACCGAAAGGTCAGCAGTCTGAATCCACCAGCCGCTTCACGGGAGAAAGATGGGGCAGTCTGCTTCCATAAAGATTTACAGCCTTGGAAACCCTATGGACAGTTCTACTTTGTTCTATAGGGTTGCTATGAATGGAATACTACTCAGTCATAAAAAGGAACAAAATGCTGATGCATGCATCAACATGGATGAATCTCAGAGACATCGTGTTGAGCAAAAGAGGCCAGGCACAAAAGTATAAATGATATGATTCCATTTACATGAAGTTCAAAAACAGGCAAAATTATCCTATGGTGATAGAGGTCAGAATAGTGGTTCCCTACAAGGGCATATTGACTGTGCTACGTATCGATAGAAGTGGAAATTAGTTGAGCTGAACTCATCAAATAATTAATGGTTCTAGTTAATTTGTCAAAAATCAGACGTTAATGCAATGTGATATAAAATATTTGTTCTGCTGAATTTAATTTGTGATTTTCATCCCACTTTCCCCCTTCAAGACGTTTAGAATACACGCACACACATCTAGACCTTAAGGCAGCTATTGTCCAGTCTTTGGGGTTGTTATTGAAGCCTAAATATAATTATTCTTTTTTTTCTTGGCTCCCAGAGTATGTTGCTATTATTGTGAGCCAGGACCAGGATGAGGTGTGTGAGGCATTTGCCTAGGGTATAAAATTTAAGGCGGTGCCAAAAAACTCAATAATCAAGTTAAATTATATTTTAATGCAAAATTTAAAAAGATCTAAATTAATGCAAAAAATCTGTACTGAACAAAATGTCCATTTTTTAAAAAGACAGGATTTGTAGTGCTGATTTTTCCTTTTGCCTCAGGCTCCAATATGGCCTGGCAAGGTGCTATTGTGGGCCTGAAGGTGGAACCAGGAGTCTCTAAGACTTGGGAAGGATAGACTTGACTTGATATCTATTGAGACTGGAGGAACTCCTGAATCTGTCGCTCTGAGAAAACCTTCAAACCATGAACTGAAATTATCCCCTGAAGTCGTCTTTAAACAACTGTTGAGCTAAATTAGTAAAGAATGTTAGCCATGAGCATTGCGCTCTTTTAAAGAATTATCTATATGAGATCACATTGTCAACAGTAACTCAAAAGCATGGATGAGAAGTGTACAGGGTAGTGAGTCTAAGTTAACGGTGGTGAAACAATGGGTAGAGATGGCGAGAATTGTGACACAATGTGAAGAATGTAACCAATATTATTGAATTGTACATGTAGAAATTGATGAATGGGTCTATGTTTGGCTGTATATATTTTCATCAAAATAAAAAAATAACAAGCAAAAAAAAAAGTGAAAGGACAAGGTTGGATAAAGACTGAAATTGCAATTAATTATGCTAATGATTTTCAGGTTTTGTGAATGGAAAGTATATTGTGTCTCAGACAGGATTCATCTCAGTATATTAAACATTCCATCAACAGGGAATACAGTCTAAAAGTACTTCTGATAGCCCTTAAAACACTGCAATTGTGGTTAAATTTTTGTGAGTTTTGCAGTGTTAACTTATGGTATGAGTGGCGTTGGTACTATAAATCAAATCAGGACATTGCCAATTCTTAGATAACTTATTTATGGTATGAACAAGGTGTAAAACACTTTTTTAGTATGTAACAATGTTTAATAATAGGAAAAGTTACTGATTGCCAGGTAGAATCTAGTAGTTTATTAACCTCAGTATTACGTGCTTGTTAACCAAAACCAAAATACCAAGCCCACAGCTGTCGAGTCAATTCCAACTCATAGTGACCCTAGAGGAGGGAGTAGAGCTGCCCTATAGGGTTTCTAAGGCTGTAATCTTTACAGAAGCTGGCTGCCACATCTTTCTCCCATGGAGAGGCTGGTGGGTTTGAACTACCAACCTTTCAGTTAGCAGCTGAACACTTAACCACTGCACCACCAGGGCCCCTCTTTTTTATAAACACATCCATGCTGTTGCTTGTTATCAACCCTAGTTTTTAAAATGTGGCCTTCTTTTTTTTTTTAATGTGAATAGACCATATATCATATCTACTTGGCCCTTCATAGTGGTCAGGGTGTGTTGCCCCAGACTGAGAGAGAGAGAGAGCCCAGATTTTTCAGCTCCTCTTCCAATTGCTATGGATACAGTATCAGTGCCAACATGACTCTCCTCTTGTCACTTTCCGCTAGGCTTCCCCTTAGAAACTGAAGTTTTCCCTTTCCTGATGCTAAGGCATGTTTTCTTAAAATGCCAGAGAACTTTTAAAAGTGTACTCTGATGGAAATTAGTTTAAAAAGAATTAGACTACAGAGGGTTAAAACTTCCCAACCTTGTAAAAACCTCACTTCTTTGTTCATGTACCTCCTCCCCGCCTCCTCCCCCGTGGTAATTCTGCTGTGTATGGTTTCCTCATAGCAACAAGCAGTGGTCACTGGGAAAGTCAAGCCTGGCTGAAAGCCTCCCTGTCAGAGACAGTTCTCACCAGACAATGAGTCACCAGGGCTCCTGGAGGGGCCTGGGGTGCCGCACCATACCCTACCGTGGTGTAGGGCACACTGGTTGTAGGTGGGAAGTTTTTTCATTAGGAATTCAATTCGTTTAATAGATACAGGGCTATTCAGATTTTCTCTTCCTCCTCATGTTAGTTTTGGTAAGTTGTATGTTTCAAGGAATATCTCCATTTCATCTAAGTTGTTGAATTTATGGCATATTATCCTTTTAATGTCTATAAGATCTGTAGTGATGTCCCTATCTTTTATTCCTGATGTTTGCCTTTCATTTTAAGAAAGTACCTGTTCACTGGGACTGCTGGCTCAGAGTAGCTTAGCTCAGGAAAAATGGGTGGGGATGCTTTCAGGAAGGGGCGAAAAGAAAGCAGAGGAGGAAATAGTGAGTGTGGGGGAGGGCAGAGGGGCGGAGGCTATCCCCGTTGGCTGCCTCTTGTCCCTAGAGGAGCTGCTGGGGAAGGAGCAGTCACGTGGGGTGGTGAGCTCATTAGGCAGGGGACACCAGCTGTGCTATTATTAGGGCTTTTAAAGTACATGGCAGATGTTCTTAGACAGAGTTCCAGCCTTGTTCACTTCCCACATATGGCATAATACAGTACATGGAAAAAGACGGACTCTTTAACAACTGGCTTTTTCATGAAACACATCACTGTTTTTTTTCCCATGAACTTCCTTTTCTTTCTTTCTCTGCGTATTTCTCTCTGTGTCATTCTCTGTCTCTGCTGGTCTCATTGTCTTTCTCTTTCTCTTTCTGTTTCTTCTGAGTTGTTCTCTCTCCCTTTCTCTCTGTGTTATTCTCTCTGCCACTCTCCGTCTCTCCCTCCCATGCTTTCTTCTTTGCTCCTTTGAAGCCCTTTTTATTTAACCCTGTGTGGAACTAGAAAAGGGAGCAGTAGAACTCGCAGAAAGTTTGCTCATTTTATATTAAGAGACTAAAAGTGAAACTTGGTATTTCATAGAAAGTATAAGGACTGTAGGTAAGTCTGAGGGTGATAAACTCCCTTTCCCCTATCTATATAGTAACCCACATCTCAGCTTGGAATGATAAGGTAGAATCAATATCAAATTGACTTAAATTATTGCTCTGGAGGATGGAATTTCTACAAGAAATGTGCCCTTACGTGATATAACCTCAAGGTATATTCTTTATAGCCCAGAGATTGAGCAAGCTTTATTATAGAAATTTCCTACCCTTCATTTCAAATTGCTTATATTTTGATATATTTAATTTTGTTGCTAAGGGACAAAATAATTACCCAATTATGTTTTACTTCAAAAATAATACTATAATACATACATACAATAGTGTCATTTCTTACTCTAATAAATGGCAGTTTGCCACAGTTAGTAAAACAACTATCTCAAGTAGATTTTTTTTAAATACTTCTTTGGGTTTAAAAATTATTTAGTTGTAAAAAAGATTAAAAAAAAAAAAAAAGCCAGAAATCTAAACTGTAGAGTGAGATCAGCATGAGGAAGAATGAGATAGATCAGTATGAGGAAGAGATACTGGACAACTAAATATTCACCTTCATTTCTTTGCTAATTCAGAGACTGGGAAGTAAAAACAGGAAAAGCCATTTTTCATTTCCCTGACTTTATTTTTTCCGAAGAAGGGGAATCATAAAGTAAGAAGCCTGTTCTCGCAGCGGTAGCCCCTGCTTTTACAAAGTGGTGGGCGCCGGTGCTGGAGCATCAGGCTGTTGGGGCAACGTGTTTTGATGCTCCACCCCAGCATAGTTGCTGAGTGCTTTATGCTTATTCTGGAAACATATGGTTGGTTCTGATTTCGTAGTCAGATTTTCAGCAGGTAAGAATCACCTTTGGTTTGGAGTCATGAGATTCCTAGCAGAACGAGGAACTGGAGACCCACTGGAGACCTTACTTGTAAGTATGTGTTAGTGGCTTCCGTGGACCAGCATTGAGATAGGACAGCCAAGGAGACAGTTCAGGTCTGGGGGAGAGTGAGAGAGATGTAAATGAGTAACAGGTGCAGGATGTAGAGCCAGGGAGTGAGTAGGGGCAGGCGATAGAGAAACAGGGATGGAGGGGCAGGAAAGGCACGTTTAGGAATGTTATGGGTGAGCAGAGACAGAGTATTGTGGGGGAGTGAGCGTGGGAAAATATGGAGGCAGAGTGGGTCAGGCAGAGCAAACCTGGAAGTGCTGAGGCCAGCGTGGCTGGAGTGCAGTGAGGCCCTGGGAAAGAGGACTTGGATGAGGTTGGAGAGGTGGTCAGGGCAGGGCTGGAGACCATGGGCCTGCCAGACCAGCTAAGGAGGTGAAATTTTAAGCTGCTGGAGTATTCTGAGCCAGGGGAGTGACATGAACTGATTTGCTTTTTTAATGGCTCACGCAGCTGCTGTGTGGGGAGTCAGGGTAGGGGAGGCAGGAGTGGAAGCCGGTAAAGGGGTTTTTGCACTAGTACAGGCAGTAGGAGGGTGGAGGTGGCTCAGGAGCTGTGGAAGGGTGTGATGTGCCCTCAGGGTGGAGCGCTGGGGTCCAGCTGTTGGGTGGATGTGAGGAACAAGAATAAGAGAAAATTCTAGGACATGGCCTGAGATCTTACATACCTTCTAAATGGAATTTTTTAAAATCAGAAAGCATTTAAGTAATTTAAAAATCCAAAAAAGTTGTTTTATGTAATTTGTTGGTTAAGCAATCAGTAGAGACTGCTTAGACTAAAATTTTCCCAATCCCCCCCAAAATAAGCAGAAGCATCATCGTCTCAAGCTAGGGCTAAAGGGTGGAGTGGGGCAAGAATGTTATTTTATCGTTGAGAAATTACTTTTCTTAGCAGATTTAAGACGGTAAATCTCAACCTTCATCTCGAACGAACACCAAGTATCCAAAGAACAGATTACAAAGAGAAGAAGCAATTGCCTCAAAGCACAGTATCAATAACAATTGATTATTGTTAACCTCAGCTATTTGAATTTTCAAAATTGAAAAATTTGCACGGATTCTTTTGTTTTTCCCATACAAAAATTTATACATACATTGTTATGTGACTCTAACTGCTCTCCCCATACTGTGACAGCACACTCCTCCTTTCCACCCCTGATTCCCCATGTCCATTCAACCAGCTCCTAACCCTCTCTGCCTTCCCATTTCACCTCCAGAGAGAAGCTGCAGGTTTAGTCTGTTGTGTCTACTTGAGCTAAGAGGCGCACTCCTCATGAGTATCACTTTATGTCCCACAATCCAGCCCAATCCCTGTCTGAAGAGTTGGCCTTGGAAACTGTTTTACTTCTGGGCTGATAGAGAATCCAGGGGCCATGCTTTCCGGAAAGGGGTTCCTCCAGTCTCAGTCAGACCATTAAGTCTGGTCTTCTTACTAGAATTTGAGTTCTGCACCCCACCTTTCTCCTGCTCCATCTGGGACTCTGTTGTGTCCATGGATTCTTAAAGTCATTCGTAATGTTTACTCAGTGTGTGTTGTAAATTTGCTTTGTCCGGATACAATGCCCCATTTTTAAAACGATTCTCTTTTAAATTAGAGTGGGAACGTTTGAGGGACGTTTGCAGTTTTCCTCACAATGTGGATAATAGCGTTTTCCCCCAGTAAGGATCAGAATTTCAGGGACCAGAGAGATTATAAAAAGATTAAACAGCTGATCCAAGGCTTATCATTATCACTCTTGTTCACCCCAAGAATCAGCGATTATTTCCTTCCCTGCAAAGCTGCTGGCTTTAAGGATGGGCAAGGGGCAGAAAATCCTAACTCTTCCACATCTTTGGAGAAGTAAGTAAGGGAATTGGGCTCCTCCACCTGCAGGTGTTGAGCTCTGAGTAAGGGCTCCTTAGCAGGCTCCCTCTTAAAGCACCTGCTGATGCTTCAAGCGGGTAGGTGGCTGAGATTATCAGTAGAGAATCTAGAGGGTGCGTTCTCTTAGAATCTGAAGTATTTGAGAAGAGAAAGTCATGCTGCTTTGTGGTATTGTATGGTAAGAATAATCATCACGAGAGCTGGGCGTATTTTGGGATTGCATTTCCAGAATGTACTGTTGTTTCTCAAGCAGCAGCCAGAGGCTACCCATTGCCATGTGTGTTTATGGCCAAGTGGTCTTGTCTGGTGTGAAGTCCCAAGACATTGCTCAAATTCATCTAGAGTATGTCATCCTGAAAAATTGTCTTCCTAACCTCTGAACTCTTCTAGGCTCTTACTGGCATCTGAACAAATAAATACCAAATTGTTGTTGTTGTTAGTTGTGCTTGAGTTGATTCTGACTCATGATGACTCCATGTGTGCAGGGTAGAACTGCTTCTTAGGGTTTTCAAGGCTGTGAACTTTGAGAAGCAGATCACTACGCCCGTCTTCCCACGTGCCTGTGGGTGGGTTCGAACTGCCAACCTTTTGGCTAGTAGTCAGACTCTACCAGATTATTAAGAACCCAACTAATGTGATGGCCATCCCATTTATTAATGTTGGCTGTAAGACGATTGCTGTTCCCTTTTATTTCAAGTTTCTTATAGCCTCAGGACTGTGCCACCAATGTTTTTTAACCCCTGAAAGCAAGTGTGGTAGGCCACAATTCTCCACAGAATGAAACTCCATTGTCATTGAAATTACAACACTGGATGCTTTGTTTGGAAATATGGGAAGGAAGGGATTTTTCTTGTTGAGTTACGAGCAAGTCAACTCCTGTAGAAATATAAATTCTGGGTTAATATTTCCCTATAAACTGATATGTAGATGTGTTTGTTCTGAAACTATCAGCACATCTCGTTCCGGGTGCTTTTTAATGGGCTCTGGGTAATTACTGCAGCCTCCCAGCTCAGCGAGTACAGTAAGCCATTCAGGAGGACAGCCGGCAGCGGGCGGCCCCTGACCCCCTCCTCTGTGGAGATGGCGTGAGGTGCAATTAGAGAGCCCTTGCATGGGGATAAATGATTGCTGGGGCATAAATAATGCAATCTACCCTGTCTCTCTGTGCACGTGGTGGGGCAGAGTGGCTTTGGTATCTGGAAGCCTACACTTCTGAAATTCTGGGTCCACCATTTTTAGGCTGTGTGACTTTGGGGAAGTTCTTAGCCAATGTGCCTCAGTTTTTCTATCACTGTTTAGTGTGATTGCGGGGATTAAATGAGGTAATGTATATGAAGGTCTGCCTTGTACTTGCGTGTTGACAGTAGTGGCAGGCATTTAGTGAGGGACGCTCTGAGCACCATTCCTTGGGGTTTGGGGCATTTTGGTATATTATCTTCTGCTTCCCCTCCCAGGCGCTTAGCCTCTGTTATTGAAGACTGGGGCATTTGGTGCAAGATCTTCTTCCCCTGACCTACTGCTGGATCATTCTGGGTTCTACACCAGCACCCTATCCAATCTCCTCTCCAATGGTGGCCTTTGCCCTATTTCATCCATCTACCACCCTGGTCACAGCCTGGACTGTATCATTTCCTGGAGTTACGTACTTCACCTCGGAAATCCTAAGCATGACCACCCTGCTCTCTGAACTTCAGTCCTTCCAGCCTCATCCAGGTTCTTGGTTTCTCCCCCCTACCCTACCCTGTCATCACTGTCTTCCCTGTCTGTCACTTGAACACCTGTTGTCCTTTCTTTGCTCCACCTGGCAGAACTCTGCCCTGCCAACCTCTTCTGTGGCAACCCCACTTACTTTCTGAGGGCTGCTTGAAGAAATCATGTAATCACCAAACACCCAGCTTGGTGACCCTATAAATCAGCTAGCTTTGCCTTAGGCTCCTTCTACTGGCTCTTTTGGTGTCCCTTAGTCTTCTTTCTCTGCTTTTTGCCAGTGACTGTTCTAGACTTTCCATGTCTTTCTCAAACCCCTTACCTTATGCCTCCATCTTTGCCTTTAGTAGATACCTTTAAGAGAGTGAGCAGGAGCCAGCAGGCTTGCTGCCTCCTAGTCTTCATGCTCACCTGTGTAAGTGCCATTCTTTAGACCTTGTTGTGTGCCGTCCTGTCGATTCTGACTCATAGCGACCCTGTAGGACAGAGTAGAACTGTCCTGTAGGATGTGCAAGGCTGTAATCTTTACAGAAGCAGATTGCCAGGTCTTTTCCTCCACAGAGTGGCTGGTGGGTTTGAACTACCAACCTTTCAGTTAGCAGCTGGGCACTTAACCATTGCACGACCAAGGCTCCTTTTTTTAGACCAACCTCTTGGTAAATGAAGGAGGGTCCGTTGTGCTGGATCCCATCCTCTCTCACCTACTCAGGAGAGGCACTTGGCCAATTAGCCCCTCTGTGGTCTCCTTAGCCTCATCCTTTCTATGGACTCCATCCCACCATCAGCAACATACTCAGTGTGCTCTCCCGCCTTCCCAGACCCCACGTCTTCTGCTTCTTCACTGCCGGTCTCACTAAAAGTGTGTGTCCTTGGTTTCTTCTCCCTGACCCAGTCGCCATCAGACACCATTATTCCATCGCCAACAACAGCGAGCTCAGTGCAAAGTCCAGGGCACACCTTCCACTGTGGCACTCTTCACCTTTGGCAGCATATTCTGCATTACCTGCATCCTTTCGAAATGTTCTTTTCCCTTTGGCTTCTGGGAACCTGTATCTTTCTGGCTTTCCTCCTACTTAACTGGCCACCCAGCCTCGGTTTTCCTTACAGGCTGTAGGTGCCTCTGTTCCCCTCCCCCATGTGCAGCCTTTGAATGTTGGTGTCCCCAGGTGGTCCATGCCTGTGGCCTCGGCTGCCATCACTACTCACATCTTTGTCCAGCCCCGTCTCCTGAGCTCTGGACCCATTTACCTACCTGCCTGCTCGTGTATGCCTCCATTTTTGAGTTTACGCCTGCTCGTGTGTGCCTCCATTTTTGAGTTTACAAACACTGCCCAGCTCAACCTGGGGAAACTAAACTTATTTATCACCACCCCCTCCAAAGGAGAGGGCCTGCCTGTGAGCCCAGTCACATGGAGGGCTCCACTGTCCTCAGCTGCTCAAGACAGGGACCTGGACCTTTTTCTAACTCTTAGCTCGCTCGTACTCCAGCCCCTTCATGTCATCCTCCTGGTCCTGAATGCCCAGCCGGGTTTGGCTGCTCTAATATGTAGTGCCCTCTGCTGCTGAGGTGATCTTTCTGAAGTGCAATCATTCTCCTGCTTAAAACCCTTCCGGAGCCCCCATGGGACCTAAGAGTCTGCTGCCTCCTCACCTTACTTTGCTAAAGCTGCTTGGAGTTGCTTTCACATTCCCCAGGCCCGTCTCCCTCCTCTAGGCCTCACCTCTGCCCGCATAGGTGCTCCCCTCTCCCTCCCCCATGCCTCCTCCTCCCCTTGCTCAGTACAGACTGTCCTGGCAACCCAGCTAATTCCTGCTCACCTTTTAGGTCTGACTGGAGGTTGGCTTTTTGGGAAGCTTCGCTGACCCCAGGTGGCCCATCTACATCAGCGGTTTTCACAGTGGCCTGCCACTGCCGGTATTTTTGTCTGTGGCCCTTTGAAGGTAAAGAGCATTTGTGACTGGTGTCATTTGGAAGGTGGAGGACACGCACATGGCAGACCTGGCATTCTGCATTTGACCCCCAGGGTCATTCTTGTCTGTGTATTGTAGGTGACAGAGCTTGTTGAGATAATCACCCCCAACAGACGGTAGTCTCCACGAGAGCAGGGAGTTTTGTCAGTTTCCTCATCTGCTGTATTTCTACCACTAGAATAGCGGTGTCTGCCACATAGTGACCCATTGCTGTTGAGTCAATTCCGACTCATAGCGACCCGGTAGAACAGAGTAGACCTGCCCCATAAGGTTTCCAGGGATTGCCTGGTGGATTCAAACCGCTAACCTTTTGGTAGCAGCTGTAGCTCTTAACCACTGTGCTGCTACGGCTCCTGCCCCATAGTAGGTGCTCAATAAATACTTATTGAATAATACACAAAAGTGAACTTTTCACTGTTGACTCACTTTGTTTTCATGATGCTCACAGTGTGTTCCTCTCACAACTCTTTGTTGTTGTTGTTAGGTGCCATCGAGTTGGTTCCCACTCATAGCAACCCTATGTACGTACAACAGAATAAAACACTGCCCAGTTCTGCACCATCCTCACCATCGACTCTTAGAGACTGTGAAACCTGTGAGTGCCTTGTTTTTCTGGGTCTCACAAGTTTTCCACCTTTGACAGGGTGTGGTCTTACCACTTTTCTCTTGCTCTCTGTTTTAGTGGAAAATATTTGAGTTTTCCTTCTCTGACAGGTTTCTGCCTTACAGAGGTTCTGGCTTTTGCAGGTTTTACTGCATAAATTGCCTTCTTCCTGCACCAGAGTGAATTGAAGAGGCTGGATTTGGAAGTAGGAGCCGGGCCACTGAAGTTGCTGTCTTGGCAGCTGGTCTGTATTCTCTTTCCCCTATACTTTTATGAACCTTTTAAAATCACATGCTGTTATAACTTGAGTGAGGTAACAATTCCTGGGTCATGAGACAGCTGTGGTGGCTCTGACTCATGTTATGACGGGAAAATTAGTGTGGTTCTGATCCTGAGAATTAGAGGCAAGAATCTCCTAACGTGCCCACGAGGCGTTGACTCTGTACATTGAAATGCCTTTTCACCTTCAGGGAGTTTACACTACTTTGAGTTTAACGTGGCAGAGTGCGGTACTCTGGAGCAGAAATGAGCTATTGTGAGGTGTGATACCACAGAAGCTGCTTTAATAGTTTTAGACTTCAAGTAACTAAATAGATGAGGTTCATCTTCATTCATTGGACAGATATTTATGGGGTGCCCCCGCCTTTTTTTTATTTTTCCCATACAAAAATTTATATATACATTGTTATGTGACACTAATTGCTCTCCCCATACTATGACAGCACACTCCTCCTTTCCACCTCTGATTCCCCATGTCCATTCAACCAGCTCCTA
>NW_004443937.1:21164541-21236526 GCF_000243295.1 Trichechus manatus latirostris
CCAATCCCTGTCTGAAGAGTTGGGCTCGGAAATTGTTTTAGTTTGGGGCTGATAGAGAATCCAGGGGCCATGCTTTCTGGGGTTTCTCCAGTCTCAGACCATTAAGTCTGGTCTTCTTACTAGAATTTGAGTTCTGCACCCCACCTTTCTCCTGCTCCATCCAGGACTCTGTTACGTTCCCTGTCAGGGCAATCATTGGTGGTAGTCAGGCACCATCTAGTTCTTCTGGTCTCAGGCTGATGAAGTCTCTGGTTTATGTGGCCCTTTCTGTCTCTTGGGGGGTGCCCATTTTTTTTAAGGGATTGTGTTTACCATTAACAACAGGTAACATTAATAGGTGCTGTTATTGGACTGGAAACCCTAGTGGCATAGTGGTTAAGAGCTACACCTGTTAACCAAAAGATCAGCAGTTCACATCCACCAGCCACTGCTTGGAAACCCTATGGGGCAGTTCTACTCTGCCCTATAGGGTCGCTGTGAGTTGGAATCAACTCGACAGCAATGGAGTGTATGGGTTATTGGATTGACTTGTATTGCCCAAAATATATGTTGGAATCCTAACCCCTTTACCTGTGCATGGAGCCCCGGTGACGGAATGGTTAAAAGCTGTGGCTGCTAACCAAAAGGTTGGCAGTTGGAATCCACCAGCTGCTCCTTGGGAACCCTATGGGGCAGTTCTTCTCTGTCCTATAGGGTCGCTATAAGTTGGAATTGACTCAACAGCCATGGGTTTAACCCTTTTACCTGGGGATGTAGTCCTGTTTGGGAGTAGGACTTCCTTTGTTATGTTAACAAGGTCATGTCAGTGTAGTGTGTGTCTTAAACCTAATCACTTCTGGGTTATAAAGAGCAGTGTAGACACAGAGAGAAGCAAGCACGAATGGGGGGAAGATAGATGCCATGTGAAGATCACCGAGGAACCGAGGAATGCTGAGGCTACAGAAGCTGAGACAAGGATCCTCTCCCAGAGCTGATAGAGCCTCCACTATAGCCAGTGCCCTGAATTCAGACTGCTAGCCTTCTAACCTGGGTTGTCTTCTCACTTTTTTGATTATATCATTTACAGCACATAACTTTTGAATTTTGATGAGGTCCAAGTTACTTTTTTTTTTTTGATCACTTGTGTTTTTGGTGTCATATCTGAGAAACTATTGCCTAACTCAAGGTCATGAGGATTTGCTTCTAAGAGTTTTATAGTTTTAGCCCTTACTTTAGGTCTGTGATTCATTTTGAATTCGTCTTTGTATATGGTGTCAGGTAGGGGTCCACCTTGATTCATTTGTATATGGATATTCAGTTGTCCCAGCACCATTTGTTGAAAAGACTACTCTTTTCTAATTGAATTGTCTTGTTCAAAATTAATTGACCATAAATGTAAGGGTTTATTCCTGGGACCCCGGTTCTAGTCCAGTGATATATATATCTACACATATGCCAGACTGTCTTGATTATTGTAGCATTGTACTAAGTTTTGAAATTGGGAATTGTGAGTTTACTAACTTTGTTCTTTATCAAGATTGTTTTTGGTTATCCTGGTCCTTTGTAATTCTGTGTGAATTTTAAGATCAGCTTATGAATTTCTGCAGAAAAGGCAGCTGGGATTTTGATAGGGACTGCGTTCAATCTGTAGATCAGTTTTGGGATATTGCTATCTCAACAGTGTTGAGTCTTCTAATCCATGAACATAAAATGTCTTTCCATTTATTTAGATCTTTTTAATTTCAACAGTGTTTTATAGTTTTCAATCTATAAGTCTTTTACTTATTTTGTTAAATTTACAGCTATTTTTTTGGTGCTATTGTAAATGGAAATGTTTTCTGAATTTCATTTTCAGAATATTCATTGGTAGTGTATAGAAACACAATTGATTTTTGTATATTGATTTTGTATCCTGCAGCCTTGCTGAACTTGTTTATTAGTTCTAATAATTTGTTAGTGACTTCTTTATGATTTTCTGTATAAAAGATCATGTCAGCTGCAAATAGAGTAGTTTTACTTTCCCTTTCCAATTTGGATGACTTTTCTTTCTTTCCTTCCTTCCTCTCTCTCCTTCCCTTTCCTCTTTTCTGTTTAATTGCCCTGGCCAGAACCTCTAGTAAAATGTTGAATAGAAGTGGCAAGAGTAGACATCCTTCTTGTTCCTTATCCTAGGGGGAAAGCATTCAGGTTTTCGTCATTAGGTATTATTAGCTGTGGGTTTTTCATAGATGCCGTTGATCAAGTTGAGGAAGTGCCCTTCTATTCCTAATTTGTTGAATGCTTTTTTCTTGAAAGGGCATTGGATTTTCTCAAATGCTTTTTCTGTGTCTATTGAGAGGATCATATAGTTTTTGTCCTTTATTTTATTAATATGATACAGTAAATGATTTTTCAAATTGATTCTTTTTTATATTTTTCAGGACTTAAATGCAAGTACTTTGCTTTTCAGTGAAATCGAGATGTCCGAGTAACAGTTGCTTCTGCTTGCATATTGTTTTTCATTGAACTGAAGTTCTTTGCTCTTTTTCTTTTGGAAAATGAATCCATGAAAGTGATTGCTTCATAGTACATGTTCCAGAGAAGGAATAAAGTTCTAAATCGGATGGGGAATAGGCTGTCTCACTTTCTAGGGGAGGGTGGATGATTTATTGTTGTCCCTACTACGATTGCTGTTCTCTAACATTTAAGAGACCCTGACTTGTCCTGGCCTGGGAGTGTTTGCTCATTATACTGATCTCCTTGTCTCATCTTTTAAAAAGAGTGAACCCAGATTCTTATTACCAGAGGATGTTGGCCTCCTTTGTAAGGAAAACATTATTAAGGGTCCTTATGTGGAATTTGATCCCAGGAAGTCTGACACTGGAGTTTTTGCTGATCTTTCCTCCCTCTTTTAGGGTAAGGATTAGTATATCTTTGACCATCTCCTGGCTTAAGCTTTGCTATTGTGGGTTTAGGGGCCGCAGCTTAGCAACCATTTCATAGCACTCAGCTTTCCCTTGTGTCTGTCCTCCTCCTCCCTTGTATCTTCTCTCTCCCCTCCCCCATTCTCCATCTTCCTATCTCCTGTCCTCTCCTCCACGCCCCTCTCCATTCTCTTCCTTTTGTCTTTTCCCCCATTCTCCTCTCTCCGACCCCATCCCCCATTCTCTCTTGTAGTCTTCTCTCCCCTCCCTCCCCTTCTCTCTGCTCCCCCTCGCCCCTCCTCCCTCTTCTTTTCTCCCCAGGGTCCCCTCCTCCTGGCCCCTCTCCTCCCCTTTCCCCCTTTGTCTCTGGAATCCTATGCCCTTGCTCTGACCATTACCCGCCCTCTGCCCAGTGAACTAACCACTTGCTGATGGATGTTGCCTTTGGCGTTTCGCCTGTGAGTTTCTCCACCTTCAGACCCTGTATCCTGCTTTCTCTGTGGAGGTAGGGAGTGAAGGGGACCCAGTTCTCATGGCCCCAAATAAGCTCTGTTTGCAAGGCCTAACTGGTCCCTCGTTCTGCTCCGGGGTGTCCCTGAATCTCAGAGTGGCCTGTTGAGGGAGGCAGGAGCCTCCAGAGGGGACACGGATTTGAACGAGGACAATGCTTTGGCCGCTGAGAATACTTGATGACTTAGGGACAGGCAGCCTTTTTTCCGGCCCTTAAAAATGCCCTTTATTTGGGGGTAGGTAGTATGTTACGAGTAAAATAAAATGATTACTTTGGTCATTATTTAATGTTTTGGAAATGGGAACCTGAGTGTTCTCTAGCTGGTTGTGATTCTTTGTCCTGGCCTCTAGAAGTGGGTTAGTCTGGGATGAAAAGGGGGGTGGCCCACTAACCAGCTAGTTCTCTTAACTTGCTGGAGCCAAGATGCCCTGGGCCCCAGGCCTGGGTGGAAACCCACCTTCCAGTGGCCTGAAGCACCAAGTTGTCTTAGATTTTGGAACTTAATACTGATAATGGAATTTTAAAACAATGTTTTTCCAGTTCTGCTTTTCAGGTTAAAAAAAAAAAAAGTTTCATTTGAATATCGTTTGTGTTATGTGGAAGGAGTTTTCTCTGGATAGGAGGGCAACTTTCCTAGAAAGTAGAGTCAATAAATTGGATTTTCCAGTACAGGTTTTTATCTCTTGCAGTGCCAGGAGTTGGACTCTAGAGACAGACCGCCAAGGTTCAAGCCCCGTTGTGCCCTTGCCAACAGTAGGGCAGTTTCTTAAACTCCCAAATTTGCAGTCTCCTCCTCGGTAGAACGGAGATGGGGATGACTTCTTCTTCAGGCTGAGAGGATAAGGGAGGTGATACAGGTTAAGTGGTTAATAAGTATTATCTATTAGTTATTAAGAATAGCTAGCAGCAGAGGTCAACCATTGAAAGACACAGCCTGCTGCCAGTTTTCTTTATTTTCTTTCCTGTGCTCTGTTTTTTCACTTGGATTACATGATATCTCTGGAATTTTAAGTTAGCACAGTTTACAAAATTAGAGCTGGAAAAGAAGCTTACTGGAGGAAAATAAGAATCTTTACTAGATAATGCTTGTGTGTTTCTTTTTTTTTTTTTTCACCAGGAAATTGGATGTGGGAAGGTTCTGAAATGTTTAATTTTGAAATGTGATGGTTGTGATTTTCAAACCAGAAATCTATTACTACCATAAACTGATGCTTGTGAGGGCATATTTTACAGTGTATTACCTCTATGCACGTGTACCTTTTTGTTTTATAACTGCATTTAGAAGCTGAACTCATTCCTTCAGTTAAAAGGAAACCAGCTGTGGAAACTGAGAGTAGAAGTTTTAAAGGTGGACTCACATTGGTATTCAATTCATTTAAACAATAACTGAGTGATCTCTGTGAGGGGGAAAGAGGTAACCATGGATTTAATCTGAGATAGGGAGAATACCCTTTGCCTAATGCTTAATGCTTAAAGTGAGCCACTAAAATACGGGCTGCTGCGTCCACCATGAAAGGACTTTGGAGGGGTGGGGATGAGGGGCGCTTGATGGACTGGGAAACACTTAACCGATTGTGCCACCCACCCAGGGACTCACTCAGGTACCTGAAATTAAATTTGGAACTAGAAGCTTGGCTTTGATGATCATGGTTTTGACTGACCAACTCTTGTAATTTTATCGCCTTTTGTTGATTCAAATCTTCAGTAGCATACACTTGGAAAAAAAAATCCCAGGTAATTTTTGCACTATCCAGAAACTCCTTGAAACCCTCAGAGGACCATAGCTTGGGTAGGGTGGGAGTGGCAGCCACCTCTCTGAGGCTTGGTGGAGTTAGAGGAGTGAGGGCAGATAGGGATTCTGAAGGCCCCTCTGCTGCCTGCCTCTGGCTGCTGAGGCTTGAACAAGGCCTTCCGCTCTGGAGATGTTTGGTGGCTCATTTGACAAGTCAGGACGATAGACCAGCTGGTGCCTGGAGTTCCTCCGGCTCCAGTATCTCCCCTCACTCCTAGGAAGATGGAATTAAGGGGGTATTTACAGAGTGCTTGGAGCCCTTCTGAGAGTTGGAAGATTAATCAGCGTTTTTACAGTTGCTAAGTTTGGGTTTATGCTAGAAGCACAGTGTCTGCTAGACTTCACAGTACTTGTTTTGAGAGGAAGAAATTTAAACTTTTTTTCCCTAAAACCAACTTCTAGTCAACAGTCCCTGGGTGGCACAAAGAGTTAAGTGCTCAACTACTAGCCAGAGTTTGGTGGTTTGAACCTACCCAGAGGCATCTTGGAAGACAGGCCTGGCGATCGGCTTCTGAAATATTATAGCCTTGAAAGCCTTATGGAGCAGTTGTCGTGCATCCACGGGGGTCACCATGAGTTGGAATTGACTCCACAGCAACTAACAACAGCAACGACTCCTAATCATAAACCCATAAAGCACTGACGGGTTATATTTCTGGTGTTAATTGAGTAGTTTTCGCCTTCCTTTCAATAGTGTGTGCTTTTGGTTATTGATTCTGTCATGAGTTTTGGTGTTTCGTGAAGTCCCTGAAATAACTTTATTTTTTGTTCAATAGGATTGCCTTAATTTCATCTAGTTTTTAAGGGGTGATGGAAACTTTGATCAATGTGTGTATGTATCTTAATTCAGGGTAACGTTCGAGTAGGTCATATTTAAATTGAGTGTTTAAGTAAAACATGGCTAAGATACTAGATTGCATTTTGAAGTATAAAGCCGTTTTAAAATGCATCATTATTATGATATACCTGAAATTATCTTCATATGTTTAATGGAGAAAAGGGGATTAGAAATGGTCTTATACAAGCTGATCTGTCCCTCAGTTTTGGGTTTGGCATCTGGTAAGTAGGGAGAGAAGAAGGACAAAATTCTGGCACCTACAAATTTGAAAGATAAGCCCATAGATACCTATAGTTAAATTAAAAAAAAAAATTATTTTTGGTGAAAATATACATAACAAAACAGGCATCCATTCAACATTTTCTACATGTATAGTTCAGTGACATTGGTTACATTCTTTGCATTGGGTCACCATTCTCGCTATCTCTACCAATATTGTTTCACCACCATAAGCTTAGACTGTGTCCCCTAAGCTTCTCCTCTGTGTTTTAGAGTTACTGTTGTCAGCCTGATCTTATATAGATAATTCTTTAAAAGAATGCACTGCTCAAGGCAAACATTCTTTACTAGTTGAGCTAAATTGTTGTTTAGTTTAAAGATGACTTCATGGGATAGTTTTGGTTCAAGGCTTAAAGATTATCTCAGGGCAATAGATTCAGGGGTTCCGCCACTGTCAGTGGGTCCAGTATGTCTGGTTTCTATAAGCATTTGAAATTCTGTTCTACATTTTTACTCCTGTTGATCAGGATCCATCTATTGGGCCCTTAGTTAAAACATTCAGTAATGGAAGGCAGGCACCATCCTGTTCTTCTGGTCTTATGACAGTGGAGTTCATACCGGCAATTAGACCTTCAGTCCATTTCCTTCTCCGATTCCTGGGTAGCTTTCTTCCTCTGCTGGACTGTTGATATTTTTTTGGTAATAATTTATTTAATTTATTTTTTGTTGTTGAGAATATATATAGCAAAAAATACACTAATTCAAGTTTCTACACGTACAATTCAGTGACATTGGTTACATTTTTTGAGTTTTGCAACCATTCTCACTGCCCTTTTCTGAGTTGTTCCTCTACCATTAGCATAAAGTCACTGTGCCCTAAGGTTCCTATCTGATCTTTCAAGTTGCTGTTGTCAGTTTGATCCCATATAGAAAGATCTTAAAAGAGCGTAATGCTCAAGGCAGACATTTTTTACTAGTTAAGCTAAACTATTGGTTGGTTTTAAGAAGTCTTCAGGGGATATTCTTGACTTTAAGGTTTAAAGATTATCTTAGGGCAGTAGTTTTGGGGGTTCCTCCAACCTTGATGGCTCCAGAAAGTCTGGATTGCATGAGAATTTGACGGATGGTTGATTTTTTTTAATTTAAAATAATGAGTGTTGTATTTCTGAAACAGACAGTTTTAAAATTTCCAATTATTTAAGAACAGAGGTGAAAGCAAGAAGACATCCCAAATCATACCATCCAGAAATACCCAGTGTTGATTAACAGTGAACATCCTTGGCAGAAGGTCTTCTCTGTGTTTGATGTCTACTTGTCTTTATTTTTATCAAGACAATAACATGCACATAGCTGTTCTAAAAACCTTCTTATTGTAAAGCTAAACACAGATACAGAAAACTACACAAAACGGTGTATAGCGTAGTGAATTATTATAAGATAAATACCCTTATAACGACCATCCAGGTTAGGAAAGATTTTTGCCAGCTTCCTCAGAAGCTACTCTCTCCCTCCCTCCAAAAGTAAATACTGTCTTTAGTTTTATCATAATCATTATACACCATAGTTTATTTTGCCTTTTTTTTTTTTTTTTTTTTAACTTGGAGTGTTTTTAAAATCTGTTTTAATCTACAGGGTCCCACCTCTGTCACTTTTTTTTCTTCACAATTTATCTGTTGAGGAACCTGGGCTGTTGGACCTGTAGAGTTTACCACAGGTCTGAAATTATTTTTTGTGCATACTCATGGTATGGTTCAACATGGTTCTCACTCCTCTGTGTTTGCTGCTAATTCAGTGTATATAGTTTCTAAAAGTCAAATACTACTAAAATGCTAATTAAAAAAAAATTGCAATTTCCATGTTTCATCTGCTCAGCCCTTAGTCCTGTTCCCCAGAAGTCATCAGTTCCAACTTTCAGCTTTTTCTTCTGATATTTGCCTTTATAGTTCTAAATAATATTCTGGCATATCGGACAGTATTTTTATTCTCCTCTTACACTTGATTAATAGTTGGACTGGGTATAGAATTCTAGGTTGAAATCATTTCTCCTCAGAATTCTGAGGGCCATGCTCCATCGTCTTTTAACCCTCAGTGTTGCTGTTTAGAAGTCCTTTATCATCCTGATTCCTGTTCCTTGTACATCTGTCATTTTTCTCTGGAAGCTTTTAGGAGCTTCTAGAATTTCAGGATGCCGTGTGGGTCTTTTTTCACTCATTGGACTGGACACTCAGTGCGCCCTTTCCATCTAGAAATTTATATTCTTCAATTCTAGGAAAATTTCTTATATCATTTCTTTGAAATTTTCCTTGTTTTATTTTCCCAGTTTTCTTCATTTAGGAGCTCTTGTTTGTACCTCTATTTTTTTCTCTATTCTTAATTCTTATTCTTTTGTTTTCTTAGAGATTTCTTCAACTTGATTTTTAGTCCTTTTATTTAGTTTTCTTATTTCTGTTATCAAATTTTTAATTTCCAAAAAGCCTTGTTTTCTGAATGTTGCTGTCCCACATATTTTGAATAGTATACTATTCTTTTTTCCTGGAAATAACATCTTCTCTCTCTGAAGACATTAATGTTAGTTTTTGAAATTTTCTTTTGTTTCTTGCATTGACTCTTTTTCTTATGAGTTCCTTTTTCTGTTTGTTTGATGTCTGTCTTTCAGTTAAAGGTTTTCTTCAAATGTCTGGTGGCACTCAGAATTCTGAGGGAAAATGATTTCAACCAAGAATTCTATACCCAATCCAACTACTGATCGATCACATGTGAGAGTAGAGTAAAGGACAGTACGTAAGCAACTAAAATGCTGATTGGAGCACTGTAAGCAGAGCTGGACTTCTGACCTTAAGGCTGTATCATGAGTAAAAAGGCACTGAACCTTTTTTCACTTGGGGACTGTGAATATCTGTAGTTTTTTTCTCTTGGGCTGGCGAGTTTCCCCAGAGAGAAACCTTCCAGTCTTGTGCTGGCTGCTGGTGTTCTGTGAGTTTCGTTGAGAAGGGGAGCTGGGGAATTTCACCATTATGTGTGTAGACTTACACATACTTAATCCACTCTCACTCCTGCCTTCATTTGTGACTGGTGTTCCTTAGCCCAAAGCGTCTGTGTTTCAACCTCTTTGACTTCAGTTTTCTGCTAGAGTAGAGAAGGTATCTAACTACCTGGGTGTTTAGAAACTGGGAACTGAGAGGATGTCAACCTGCTCATTTATATGAACTTTCTGCCAGTCCTCCTGTTTTCTATCCCAACCTTGGTCCACTCCCACTCACTAAGCACAGTCACTCCAAGCCCTTAACCTTCCAAGAGTTTCTTACTTTTCCTTGGGATTCCCCTTTAGCCACTTGAGTTTAGCTGCTCTTGCTCCAGTAAGGTAGCTAAAACCTTGTCCAACTGCTTTTCATCTTCTAAAAAGATGTTGAACATTTTCATCCTCTTATCTTCTCTTGCATTTTCTTTGTCTTTCTGGGTTTATTATTTCTTCATAAAACTTCCTTTAAGGTGGGATTTAGAGATGTAAAGCATGAAGGTCCTTGGTTGACTTTTTTATTTTGGAGAATTTTTATTTTTATGTACAGAAAAGTTAACATTTACATTTCATTCAGTTTAGTGGTAAGTTCATTAGCCTTTGCTTTTTCCAGGTTAGGCCCAGAGCATTATCTTCCCACTGGTGAAGGATCTTATCATATCTGTCATAGTAGTAGGTCCTGATGACTTCATCAGCCTAGCCAGAACTCCTTATTCTTCTGAGTTAACTTCTTTGAAGGTGAGGGTGGTGCACATCTTTCTGTGGCCTTTCCCTTGATAATGCTGTAGGAGCCTCCGTTCTTTGCACAAGGTAGGCGGGAAGACAGCCAGCTCAGTGGGATCCCTCCTCCTTGTTTTCCTCCAATATGGGGGCAGTATCAACCCAGCTGAAAGATCAGGTGGTCTCCTACTGGGGAGCTCCCCTTTACTTGCTGCTCTCTTTTCAACCTGGGCCACCATCCGCTGCTTTGACTCTGATCTGTGTTTGTGGACTAGCTTAAGCGGTTGAGTAGTTGTTTGTTGGTCTAAGCCCTGAGTGATCTGTCCTTCAAAGGCTTATAGAGGATGTTCTTGTTGTGAGCTGCTGTGGAGTTGGCCCTGACTCATGGTGACCCAATGCATAATGGAATGAAATGCTGCCCGATCCGGTGCCATCCCCATGATCAGCTACAGATGGAACCATTGTGATCCATAGGGTTTTCATTGGCTGATTTTCGGAAGTGGGTCACCAGGCTTTTCTTCCTAGACTGTCTTAGCTTGGAAGCTCTGCTGAAACCTTTCAGCATCATAGCAACAGGGGATAGATAGCCCTTTGTCACTGCAGCTGGATAAGCCACTATGAAAAAGAAAGGAAGAGGAATTATGAGTAATGTATGTAACCTCAGAGATTGTGGAAAAAAAAAACCCAAAGCCAAACCCCTTGCTACTGAGTCAGTTCCTACTCATTGAGACCCTGTAGGACAGAGTAGAGCTGCCGCATAGGCTTTCAAGGAGTGGCTGGTGGATTCAACCTGCTAACCTTCTGGTTAGCAGCTGAGCTCTTAACCACTGCGCCACCAGGACTCCCAGAGATTGTGAGAACTTTTAAATCATGAAAGACAATGCAGTTCTTGCTACTTTATCCCAATGCCCAGAAAACAGGCCTGGTGGGCTGTCCAAATGTGTCTGAGGATTTTTTTCTTATTAAACGTCTCCCCTTTTTTAACCCCATCTTCTCTACTGCCGAGCTACACCCCTGTGACTCACTTGGCAGCATTTTGTAATTTGAAGGTGCTCTATAGCCTTGTGGAGGGAAATGATAGTTTAGCAGGGCTTAGCTTTGGAATTATTAAATTTGCCGACTCCATTAGAAGCAGGAAATAATCAGTGAAGTCCAGCTTACAAAGAATTCGAAGATTAAAAATTAAAAGCACCCCCTCCCAGGCAGGGCTCTGAGGGGCATGGCATGAGCCGTGTGCTGAAGAGTTCAGTGTGTCGGTGTCTTAGGGATGCGTCTTCTCTTGACATTACTTTTTGGTTTGGAGCAATGGCTCTTTGTGAGTATCACATAGGAGTTTGTCAGAGATGCACATTCTTGGGCCTTACTCTGGATCTCTGAATCGGAAACTCTGGGGTAGGGCCCAGTAGTCTGTGTTTCATTAAGCCCTACAGGGGCTTCTGATGCATACTAACTGGTTTAGATGCTTTTGTAGATTCCTATGGAAGTCAAGAGGTCCCTGGGTGTCGCAAGCGGTTTATGCTTGACTACTAACCTAAAGGTGGGAGGTTTGAACCCACTCACTGGTGCCATGGAGGAAAGGCCTGGTGATCTGCTTCTGTAAAAATAACAGCCAAGAAAACCCTGTGGAGCAGTTCTACTCTGTAACACATGGAGTCGCCATGAGTTGGAATCAACTCACAGCAACTTATTTTTTGTAATGGAAGTGAGATGTTCTGGATTTAGGGATTACTCCCCCAAAACTTGGAAAACTGTCTCCTAGGGAGCTAGCTGTGACCTCAAAGGCTTGTAGCCGCCTGAGGCTTTCAGGAGGGAAAGTCTTGAGGAAAATACTCCTCCAGCGTCGCTGTTTAAGGCCGGCTACACCACTGTTGAGCATTGTTAGCCTCTGATTTGGGAAAGTGGCCAAGTGGACCAAAAAGCATGATTAAAATCTTGAAGGGAAAAATAACGTCTTATTCTGCATTATAGTTACACGTCTGTGTGTGCGGACACTAGCAATAACAGCAGCGGGCATCCTGGGGGTTTCCTTCCAATCTTTATTAGGCGTGCATATGGGCATGGGATGCGTATTTAACCTAGCTGAGATCACATACTATGTATGCATTGTTCTGTATTACACATCCTCCATTATGAGGGAGCCCTGGACTCCACTGCAGTGAGTGGCAGGGCCAGGATTTCGGTTCAGGCTGTCAGAGGTGCCAGCACCCTGAGAAACTTGGGACCCTGTTGCACAGACCCTCAAGAAGTCATTTTCCCAGTACAGCTACATGGTGTCCGGCTGCCACTACTGACTGTTCTGACGGTGATCACAACAGAGGGTCCTGGACAGAGCTGGAGAAGAATGTAGAATAAAATTCTAATTCACAAAAAAAGACCAGACTTATTGGCCTGGCAGAGACTGGAGAAACCCTGAGAGTATGGCCCCTGAACACCCTTTTAGCTCAGTAATGAAGTTACTCCTGAGGTTCACCGTTCAGCCAAAGATTAGACAGGCCCATAAAACAAAACGAGACTAATGGGGCACAACAGCCCCGGAACAAGGACTGGAAGGCAAGAGGAAACAGGAAAGCTGGTAATAGGGAACCCAAGGTCAAGCAAGGGGAGTGTTAATATGTCATGGGGTTGTTAACGATTGTCATAAAACAATATGTGTACTAACTGTTTAATGAGAAGCTATTTGTTCTGTAAATCTTCATTTCGAGTACAATTAAAAAAAAAATAAGTCATTTTCCCATGACATTTGGACTTGTTGGAGCTACTGGCTCATCCTGGACCTACTGTTAAGGGAGAAAGGCAGGGGAGCCGACTGACCCGGCCACGCCATTGCCGTTTACAGTCCCTGACTCTGCAAGTCGGTTCAATGTTGCTTTTTCACGTGCTGCCTGGAATAGAGCCGTCTGATTCTTTCCTCGGGAACAATGGCTGTTTTTATGAGTTCTTGCTTGTCTCAGGCGATGTCCCACACAATGAAATCTTTTCTTTTCCATTTGTTTAAGCTCGTGGACCTTATGGACTCTGTCTGGTTGACTTATCTGATGTTTAGAGTTAGTATATATGATAGCAGCTTGTTCTTTGTGTGAAGAAAAAAAAAAGGTAGAGGATGGAACTTTCCCTCCCCCCACCAAAAAAAAAAAAAAAGCGAGAGAGAAAATTCCTCAACCCTATTCAGAATTAGGGATTAGGTTGGTAGCAAAAGAAGAGGGAAAAGAGGACCCTTGGGGCAAGTGGCTGTTGTGTGTGTGTATCCCTTCTTGATATGGCAGAGCAGAGTACCCTCTGCATGGGGCCCCCATTCTGTGGTATGTTCACTTTTCCTCCTGGACACAAGCAAAGGCTGGAGAATTTTTTATTAGAGGAGCCTCTGCCTCCCTACCCGCCTCCCCTGGGATCCAGGGCCAGAGGAGCTGGCAGAGGAGCCCTTGCTGAGGGTCTGCTCTGAGCTGGGTCCACGCTGACCTCACCTGACCTGGCTGGTCAGATAGAGCAGGCCTGAGTTGGCTTGAGCAAAGAGGTATTCAGAATCCAGGGATGCTGCCTTTCCTCCCTCCCTGAGTGCAAATGAAACCTCAAAACTCCTGCCCACAGAGGGTTCATGTTACTTTTTTCATGACTGAGAATGGATTTACTGCTCATCCCCCGCCAGATAGACCCCAAAAAATCCCTGCTCCTGCACCTAGCCTACCCTACGCTGAGGCTTGCTTACGCTGCAACAAAAAATATTTGGATGCACAAAGGCCTACTTCCTGTTTTGGTAGAAATTTCCCTAACCACTGGCTCTTCTGATTTTTCCCTTGTTCTCTAAGACCAGTATCATGGAGTCAGTATGCTTGTTGAACACCTGGGTTTGTTGCCATTTGGGTGTTGAGGATTTGGAGATCTGTCCTTTTGAAGATTATATCCTAGGGTATGTGTGTGTGTAACTGTGTTTGTCTATGACAGTAATAATAGATAGATAGATAGCTGCTATCAGGTCTAGTCCTGCTCACGGCAACTTTATGTACGACAGAACAAGACATTGCCTTGTCCTGAGTCATCTTCACGACTGCCGGCATGTTCGAGTCCATCGCTGTGGCCATTGTGTCAATCCATCTCTCCAAGGCTCTCCCTTAGCCCCACTGGCCCTCTACTTCACCAAACACGATGTCCTCCGCCAGCGATTGATCTCTCCTGATGACGTGTCCAAAGCAAGCAAGTTGGATGGTGTTCTGTCATGATTCGTAAGGTTTTCATTAGCTAGTTTTCCAAAGTAGGTCTCCACGCCTTTCATTTTAGTCTGTCTTAATCTGGAAGCTCTGCTGAAACCCGTACACCATAGGTGACCCTACTGGTATTTGAAGTACCGGTGACTTAGCTTCCAGTATCACAGCAACACACAAGCCACGACAGTATGACAACCTGATAGACAGGGTAGTGGAATAGTAACAGTAACTACCATTTATTGAAGGCTCATTATGTGCCAAGTACTGTGATAAGCATTTAGCCAACATGATCAGTAGATATTCGAGGAGTAAATGCCCCACCCTGCTGTACTTCCTTGTCTTCTCCCCTAGCCCGGTAAATCAGAGGCAGGAAGGAGAAGCAGGTATAGGCTGTACAGAGAGAGCTTTGCGGATCAGAGTCAGGAGGTTAGTTTTATTTCAGTCATGATGGAAAGCTGTTGGGTGTGTCTAAGCAGGGAGATCAGAAGTAACTTCCTCCAGCCTATCTGCTTACCTCCCAGCCAGTTGTATAACCGGACCAAGAACCAAGGACATCACACTCCCAGCCTGGTGACTGGAAGAAGCAGCATTACATCGAAAGTCTCAAATGAATTATTTTCTATAAACATGACCTTAAGCACTTTTACCACCATCATACTTGTTCCCAGCATGGTTGAAACATACTGAAGGTGGAAATTGTAATTTTATGTATAGTAGAAAGTGAAAACATTTTGGTTATTTTATTCACTGAAGCAAACATAACTAAGTCACTGGAAGGTGAATCATTTCCCATTTGCTAGACTAATCACTGACATGTTTATCTGTGTACATTTGGTAATAATAAATCAGCTGTTTGTGACTGAAGCCATAGACTTAATTTTTTTAAAATTATCATTCAACAAAATAGATTGCTTTCTTTTAGTGTACCAGTAACAAGTTGCTGTCAAGTCATCTCTAACTCATAGTGACCCCATGTGTATCAGAGAAGAACTATGCTCCATATGGTTTTCAATGGCTGATTTTTAGGAAGTAGATCACCAGGGTTTCTTTTGAGGTGCCTCTGGGTGGCCTTGAATCTCCCCAGTCTTTCAGTTAGCAGCTGAACACGTTAATTGTTTGCGCTACCAGAGACTTCTTTGGTAAATATATAGGTAACAAAACATTTGCCATTTCTATGATCTTTACACGTACAGTTCAGTGATGTTAATTATATTCATCATGTTGTTTAACCATCACATTAACTGTTTCTGTATTTTTTTTTTAATCACTTAACAGAAGATCAGTGTGCCCTAAAAGTTCTACGAATTTAGCACATGTATAGAGTCATATGGAAATCCTGGTGATGTAGTGGTTAAGAGCTACGGCTGCTAACCAAAAGGTGGGCAGTTTGAATCCACCAGGCTCTCCTTGGAAACTCTATGGGGCAGTTCTACTCTGTCCTATAGGGTTGCTATGAGTCGGAATTGACTCGATGGCAATGGGTTTGGTTTTTTTGGTTTTTTTAATAGAGTCATATAAGGAGCCCTTGTGGTGCAGTGTTTAGGCACTTGGCTGGTAACCGAAAGGTCAGGGGTTCGAACCCACTAGTCGCTTTGCGGGAGAAAAATGTGGCAGTCGGCTTTGTAAAGATTATAGTCTTGGACCCTATAGGGCAGTTCTACCCTGTCCTATAGGGTCGCTATGAGTCGGAATCGACTTGACAGCAATGGGTGGGTTTTTGTAGAACCATACAACCACCACAGGTCACAGGATTGTTCCATCACCCCAACGAAACTCCCTTGTGCCAGCCCCTTTATAGTCATCCCTGCCTCATAGATTTTGTAAACAATTCTTTATTGAGATATAATTCACATACCATACAGTTCACCAACTTAAGTATGTAATTCAGTAGTTATTAGTTTATTCAGATTTGTGCAGTCATACGCACAATCAATTTTAGAATATTTTCATCATCCAGAAAGAAAAGCCATACCTGTTAGTAGTCACTCTGCATTTTACCTTAACCTCCCATCCGTGGGTAACAGCTAATCCACTTTCTATCTCTATAGATTTGCCTATTCTGGACACTTCATATAAATGGAATCATATAATATGTGGTCCTTTGTGACTGTCTTCTTTCACTTTGCATAAGTTCATGCATGTTGTAGTGTGTATCGTGCTCGTCATAGCATGTATCAGTACTTCATTCCTTTTTATTGCCAAATAATATTCCATGGTATGGAGATACCACATTTTGTTTATTCATCAGTTGATGAACATTTGGATCATTTCCACTTTTTGGAAAACTACTATGAATAATACTGCTCTCAACATTTGTGTACACATTTGAATCTACCAGCCACTCCTTGGAAACCCTGTGGAGCAGTTCTGTCCTGCCCTATAGGGTCGCTATGAGTCGGAATTGACTCGACGGCAATGGGTTTGATTTTTTTTGGTATGGTAACTATATGTTTAACCTTTTGAAGAACTGTGAGACTGTCAAAGCAGCTGCCTCACTTTACATTCCCACCGTCAGTGTGTGAGGGTTCCCATTTCTCTACATCCTTGCCAACACTTGTTATTGTCTGCCTTTTGCTTCTAGCCATCCTAGTGTTATGAAGTAGTATCTCCTTGTGGTTTTGATTTGCATTTCCATGATGACTAATGATGTTGAGCATGCTTTCATGTGCTTATTAGCTATTTGTCTCATGTACTTTAAAAAATCGTTTTATTTAACTTGGATAAGTTGAATAAACATCCTTTAACAAATGCTTAAAATATTTAGCATAACTTAGAAATGCACTGTTTTCACCTATAGCTTCGATTTCTTAAATTACATTTAACTGACATTAAATAGATTATTT
The DNA here is from genome assembly GCF_000243295.1 of Trichechus manatus latirostris. Lineage (NCBI taxonomy): Eukaryota > Metazoa > Chordata > Mammalia > Sirenia > Trichechidae > Trichechus > Trichechus manatus. Next base: position 21,181,562 of record NW_004443937.1, read on the forward strand.
CCTGCTTTTAAATGTTGTCCCAAACACAACATAAAATTATGCATTTTTTATATCTTAAGCTTTAGGATATGATACTGCGTACTTGGGATTTTTTTAAACACATGTCCTCTGGCCCCGATTGTGAAGATAAAATGCTTGGCATCCTCTTTGATGCCTTTAACCTCGATATTTCTATTTCCAATTCTAGGGTTTTAAAAATAATCTGGTGTGACAGACAAAAGTTAGGTACCAAAATTGCTTCAGTCAGATGAGGCAGTTTTATATGGGATTAAAACCAACCTGTAACCCGAGTCACACACAGCTGCTATTATTGGAACAGAGCCCTGGTGAAGGGCACCTTCTGTTGACGGGGCCAATTCAGATCCAGCAGCTTCCAGGCCAGGAGGTAGAGCAGAGGCACACTTTAAGGTGCAGTGATTAAAATCACTCTAAAACTGGTAAATTACTCTTTGATATTTAGACCAGTGCCACTTTGGATATCAAGGAATAATGGAATATTCTTATGTAAATATTCCAGCTTTTGATGGGAAGCTTCTGGAGGTCTGGAATCTAATTTGATGCATGTTTTTTCCCCATGGAGACTAGTAGCAGTGGAAATTAGTGAGAGGGCAGTGATGGTTCAGTGGTAGAATTCTTGCCTTTTATGCGGGAGACCTGGGTTCAATTCCCAGCCAGTGCGCCTTATGCACAGCCATAACCCATCTGTCAGCGGAGACTTGTGTGTTGCTATGCTGCTGAACAGGTTTCAAGGGAGTTTCCAGACTGAGACGGACTAGGAAGAAAGACCTGGTGATCTACTTGTAAAAATCACTTGGTGAAAATCCAGTGGATCACAGCAGTCCAATCCCGTTGTGCCATGAGGTCACCTTGAGTCAGGGGCTGACTCTGCAGCAGCTAACAACAGCAGACTAGCAGCAGGCTCTCAGTGCTTCTTGAAAGAATACTTGATGGTGGAAGCAGACACTGATTGCCAAACTCGTGTCCATCATCTGCCACACTTTCCTTTTTTCTAACAATCCTGATTTTGTTTCACTCTTTAACCTCCTCTTTGGAGCTTGCTGGGGTTGGGCTGGAAGTAGTGGAGGTCACTGGCCTCAGCCCCAGCCCCACTGGGCAAGTCTTCATTGCTCCAGGCCAATCCTCTTGCCGTGTCTTTGACATGGGCCATTGTAATTAGGACACATCTGCTGTGGCTCTTGAGGAAGATTTTCCTTGTGGATAAGAAGGAGACGTGGAGAGATTGCCCTTCTCCTTCCTCTGAGCATTGTCATATCTGCAAGTACACTGTATCTACTGCCCTCATCTTGTGACCTAAGAAGAACCAACCTGAAGGCAAAATGCTGACACCCTGCATGTGTCCGAGTGGGGAGGGAGGGACTGATGTGGATTCTGGGGTTGGGTCTGTCTCATTTGTGTCTTGGGCAGGCCATATGTTCCTCCTCCATAAACTATAACATCTTTGTTAGAAGGAGAGATACTCTTAGCCACGTGAATGAGGACTGGAAGGAACCTTTAAAGGTCAACCAGTTGTACCTCCTGCCTCATGCAGGGATCGCTTCAACATCCAGTGTGACCTGGCCCATCATTTTATGGGCCACTTGCATTGTTACTCTCCTGTATCCTTTCACCTGCTACTTAGCCTGCATTTTGTTCATGTGTTTGTGCTCTTTTTCTTAAGCATTTGAAGAAACGGGAAAATACAACCAACTGAAAGAACTTTTCATTTTAATTGTCAGTAAACCAGAATATGTTCTGTGAGCTTTCTTCAAGGCTGAGCCCAAGCTTCACTTCCTCCTTTACTCCTCCCCAGATTTGCCCTTTGCCCATGTTGGATTATTTTTTGCCACCTTTGAGCCCTCCTGGCTTGGCTCATACGTCTCTTCCTGCTCTGCCACAGTGGACATTTTGTTGGGAAGTCCAGTGTGTCCAGCTTTTGGGAAAATTACCCCTCCAAGCCTCTCTCCTCACCTTGAAAATGTGGATAATACCCAAGTTGCCTGGCAGTTGTGGAGATGAAATGAGATCAAGTGTATTTTTAAGTGCCCGTTGGTCCTAAATTCTATTTTACCATGTTCATCTTTGTTATGAAGGAGCCGTGGTGACACAATGGTTAAGTGCTCGGCTGCTAACAGAAAGGTTGGTGGTTTGAACCCACCCAGTGAGTCCGTGGGAGAAAGACCTGGCAATCTGCTTCAGTAAAGATTATAGCCAAGAAAGCCCTATAGGGTAGTTTTACTCTGTCACAGGGGTCGTTATGAGTCGGAATTGACTTGACACCCAACAACATCAGAATCTATGTTAGGAGGATAGATACTCTTGGTCACATAAATGAAGACTGGAAGAACCTTTAAAGGTTAATCCGTTGTACCTCCTGCCTCATGCAAGAATCACTCCTAACATCACGTGTGACCTGGCCTGTTATTTTGTGGGCCATTTGAATTATTGAGCTTACCTTTCTGCCACCGCCTGCCCCCACCCCCACCCCAGCCCTGCCCCAGTGGCATCTGGCAGAGTGACTTGTATATATTAAAATTATTCCGTTTGATTCAGCCATTCCGTATCTAGGAACTCCTTTGCTTTCCGCAGTGCACAAAATTGTTAAGTTATGGTTCACCCATTCAGTGGATTACTGTGCATCTGTAAAAATCAAAGATTCATCTCTACGTGTTTTGATAAGGAATAATCCAAGGTGAACTGCTAAACCAGAAAAACAAAGTGCAGAACTCTGTGTAGATTAGGCTGCCATCTATGTTAAAAAAACATGTATCTACCAAAGCTTAAGATCCATATGCTAACAAAACTTAAGATGCCATAGATGGCAAGGTACCCTGTACCTCTGAGAAGAAAAAAAAAATGCTTCCAAGTAATTATAAGACACATCTTGATTACAGAGATATTAAAACGTAAAAAAGTGTACATCTTAGGAGACTTACTCTTTTCCATTTATCCTTTGGACTGTTTTTTTTAAACAGGTCCACCTTTATTTCATTTAAAAGAAATGGAGAACCCAGCAAATCCACTCCTAGGTATGTACCCAAAAGACTGGAAAGAAGAGACTCAAAACAGAGACTTGTACACCAGTGTTCATTGCAGCACTATTCACAATAGCCAGAAGGTAGAAACAACCTAAATGCCCTTCAACAGTTGAATGAATAAACAAAATGTGGTACATACATGCAGTGGAATACTACTTAGTAACAGAAATGAAGTCTTGCTACGTGTTACAATATGGATGGAGCTGGAAGACATTATGCTGAGTGAAATAAGTCAGTCACAAAAGGACAAATATTGTATGACCTCGCTTATATAAAAACACAAGAAAAGGCAGATGTATAGAGAACAAAGTTTATTAGTGGTTACCAGGGGTGGAAGGGAGGGGGAAAAGAGGGGAGGTTAATGATGATGGAAATATCATGTTGATTAAGGGTAGAGTTGCACAGCTGAGTATTGTATTTGCCATCAGTAAGTTGTACGCCTGTAAAAAGTTGAATTGGCAAAAGCTGTATGATAGATATATTTATAACAACGACAAAAAAAAAAAAAGTAGCTGCTAAGGCTGCATAGGTACAACCAAAAACCTCTTGGGATTTGGTTTCTTGGTTTGGACGTTTAGGGTCAAGGTTTCATGGAACATCCCGGTTAATTGGCCTAATAATTTGTTTAGTACTTGTGTTCTACCTCCTATTTTGACGCATAGTACCTGGGGTCTTAAAAGCTTGCAAGAGGCCATCCAAGGCCATTCAACAGAGGAAGAAGGAGATTCAGGAATACGAGGAGGAAATGGAATGTGTGGCTAATTGCCTCCATGAATAACTGCCTCCTTTGCCATGAGACCGGAAGAACTGGATGGTACCTGGCTACCATTACTGAACATTTTGATCAAAGATTCAATAGAAGAATCCTGATCAAGAGGGGGAAAATGCAGAACAGAATTTCAAATTCTCATGGACTCCAGACTTCCTGGAGTCATGAAGGTTGGATGAACCCCTGAAACTATTGCCCTGAGATAATCTTTACACCTTGCCTATGTTTTTGTTGGTTTTATCTGCGTTTTCCTTGATCTCTTTTCCTAATTTCTTGGAGAGCTCTAAATATTAGTCTTTTGAATTCCATATGAGGTAGTTCTACTGCCTTTTATTCTACTGGAAGGTCATTTGATTATTTTTGTCACTTGCTGGAGCCATCGTGTCCTGCTTTTTTATACGTTTTGATATTGTCTGCTGTCTTTGAGACATTAAGGTATTATTTTCTTTATTTACTGATTGTACGTTCGTTTGTTGTGTCCTGCTTTTTTGTTTTGTTTTGATATGTCAGGGTGGGCAGGCATGCATACTTTGCTGCTTGCTCCTCTGTGGGTATGATAGCTCTCACCACCTCTCTGGGTGGGCAGAACAGCAGCAGGCAGGGTGAGCCTGCTTCACTGTACACTGGTTTGGCGAGGTGGCTGAGGGTGAACTGGGTGGGTGCTGTCTGCCTCCTGATGTTGGTCCAGTGGTGTGGGAGCAGATAGGCAGGGATGTCAGATGGGGAGTGGTACAGGCTTGCTTCCTGTCGTTCAGCAGATGGTTGAGTGGCGGGAGGGGAGGGGTGGTGCAGGCCCAGTGTGGTGATGGGCCTGAGCGCTGAGAATGCTCTAGCCGTGGCAGCACAGTGGGGGCTGGCAGGAAGGGAGTTGGCATATGGGGCTAGGTGGAGATGGCGTGGGGAGAAAGAAAAGGAAAGATAGGGAAGAGAAAAAAGAAAAAAAAATGGCAGTGTGGTGGGGGCAGTGTGGTGGGGGCCAGCCAGTGGGTGCGGGGTGGACCCAGGGTGGCAACAGGCCAGTGGCTCTCTAGCCAAGGGACATGGCATGGCCTGTCTGGAAGGATTTGAGGTGGCACACAGGGCGGAAGGGCGAGGGGTGGGAAAGTGTGTTTTTCTGGTTACCAAGTGCTCTGTCTCCTGTTGGGACCTCTGTGGAGTTGCCTTCCCATACTCCCTGTCCGAGGTCCTTGTGGGCCCTGTTCCAAGATGGCGATGCCGTGCAGTGTTAGTTGGCAGGGGACCCCCACTCCGTATCTGTGTTTGTTCTCTTTTTTCCATCAATTTCTTCTTCCATTTGGTGTTTGATCTAGTCCTTTATCCCTTCATTTGATGCTTAGGCTTCCAGGATTCACATTTGTATCTGTTTTACTTAGTTTTTCGGGTCTTTGCTGCGGAGAGTTGGCGTAGTGTCTCTCTCTACAGTGACATATTAGCTCCACCCCTAAACCTTAAACCAAAAATATCCCCTGAAGTCTTCTTAAAAACAATAGTTTAGCTTAACTAGTAAAAAAAAGGTCTGCCTTGAGCATTATGCTCTTTTAAGAACTGTCTACATGGGATCAAATTGAGAACAGCAACTGGAAAGATAAGAACCTTAGGGGGCAGTGAATTTATGTTAATGGGGTAAGAACAACTCAGAAAAGGAGGATGAGAGTGGTTGCCCAACTCGACGAATGTAATCAGTGTCACTAAACGGTACATGTAGAGACTGTTGAATTGGTGTATCTTTTGCTATGTATAGTCTCAACTATATGTATATATATATATATAAAGAAATCAGGGATATGTATATTTATGGTGTAAGTAGGCCTTGGGCTTTGGGAAACTTTCACGAGTGCTTCTATGTAGATAAAGATTTTGAGATTTACCTCCACGCTAGAATTGAAACTGAGTTAACCATATCCCGGAAGGATGACTGCTCATCTTCGCCGGTGGTCTTTCTGGTAGTCTTAAAGAGTTCTAATAAAATCTTGAAAATTGTGTCTCCATGAGAATTGTGGTCTGTTTCTCCCTGTGCCTAGTCGGGCTTAGTTAGACCACAGATATTTCCTTCTTTCCCTTTGTGAGTATTTCTGTGCATTTTAGCACAAGAATATATATGGTGATCACGTATAATTTTCTTTGATATTTATGTTGTAGTTAAAAAATATCCAACTCAGAAAGTTTATAATTTTCTAGGAAGAAATTTAATGTGATTGATTTCAGGTTTTTTCCCTGCTTCCGGAGTGACAGCTAGCTAGTGGAGATCGTTTTTGGCAAGGTGACGGGTAACTTAGATTCTTGTCCTGGCTTCACCGTTCACTAGTTGATGCTTCAGTTTCCTCCTCTGTAATGGGGATGATAATGGCCGCTCCTCCTGCTTTCCAGATTTGTAAGGCATGAATGAGATAATTTACATAAAAGTGACATATACTGAGTTGTTGTTGGGTGCCATCCAGTCAGTTCCGACTCAGTGACCCCATGTGACAGAGGAGAACTGCCCGATAGGGTTTCCTAGGCTGTAATCTTTGTGGAAACAGATCGCCAAGTCTTTTCTCCTGTGAAGCCTCTGGTGGGTTCTAACCACCAAGTTTTTGGTTAGCAGCCAAATGCTTAACTGTTGTGCCACCAGGTCCCTTATATACTTAATTATGGACAATAATACGGTATCTAAAAGCATGAGTTACATGTGTTACACGCACACAGCAGTGATTCAGAAGGTTCTTGGTGTATATTAATCATTTTTTGAAATATTCAGATATTGAATAAGCAATTCCATGAAAACAAAAAAAAATTGTTTTAGGGTCACTTAAAATGATAAAGGGCCATTGGAGCATCATACCTCAGTATTGTCCCTTTGCATTTGGAAGTGTGGAGATAGGAGCTTTGAAAATGCAGCAGAGAAGCATAACGAGGGGAGGTACCTGCTTTCCAGGCACAGCTTCACTTAGCAGTCTCACTGGTTCATAGTTGCAGTCGTTCGCTGGGAAAAAGCCTTAACGTTAACATTGTACGTTCATAAGACGTTTGTGAGGTGGCTTTGTTTGGATCTCACCAGCTTAATTTCAGGAATGAGTAAGCTGACCCTCAGACTTAATGACTTAAGCAGAAGGATCCTGTGAACACTGGAATGATATTCTTCAGGCCTTTGAGTTGACCTCAAGTTTATTTTACTTTTTTAAAAAAACTTTTAATTTTGGTATAATTTTAGATTTACAGAAAAGTTGCCAAGATAGTACAGAGAGTTCCCATACACCCTTGACCCAGCTTCCCCTACTGTTAACATCTTACATAACTGTTGACCTTAAGTTTTAAAGTGTGGTGGGTGGGTGTGCATATACACGCACACACACAGCTCCGGAGAGGCAGCTCTCTTATCTATTGGTACTTTGATAGCTCGTTGCACTTATACCTCCAGAGTACAGAATGGACTGTGGCCATGGCAGAAGCAGGCAAGGAGCTGCTTTGAAGCTGCAGTTCTAAAGCAGGAGATATGGGGAAAACAATCAGCTGTCTGGAGAGCTTTGAGTATCATGTGAACTCAATGCCACTTGAACTTTATTTAGTAGAAGATTGGCCTGAGATACTTAATATAGACATCCTAGCTATCATGTGAAAATTCCATTCTGCTCAAGTACAAATACAAGTGAATTTGGGAATGTTCACTTTTGCTTGGTCTCATGCTAAGTCATCTCACTTCTGTCCCATCTAATTTATGAATTAGAAGACCAACAGTACGTATCAATTTATTAATTTATGAATCAGGAGCAACTAGTCCATCCATCTACCCATCCATCCATCTGCTTGGATTTTCACTTTATGGAGTAGTACTTTGCCTTGGAAGTAAGTGATCCACGTTGTTTTGGAAGGGGACATTTGATCCAAGTGACGACAGCCATTGGCACTCACTCGGGCTTAGGAGGGAACCTATGGTCTTTTAGGATGTTGCTGATACTGTCCCTCCAGAACGCAGCTGTCCCTTTGATGGAGACTGGGGAGACAGCTGTTTCTGGCCGGGACTGCCCAGCTGTGGTAGAAAAGGGGTTGAAATTGCCAGAGGAGTCATGGCTGAGATCCTGCTCTTGTGGGTTCGTCTGTTGCTCCAGGCGAATAGAGACCAATTGTTGTATCTTGGATTGCTGTTAGCAAGCTTTTAAGACCCCAGGCACTATTGACTGAACTGCCGGGAGGTAGAGCAGAAACTCTGAAAACAATATTAGGCTAATTGACTAGACAGGCCCTCAAAACCATTACACTAAACTGAGGCTTATTTTTTAATTTTTTCTTCTTTTTAAAATTTTTAACTGATCATATGCACTACTTATTTCTAAGTTCAGGTTGTGTTAATGTTGCTTGTATTCCTTAAAACAAGCTATTTTGCTATTGAGAAAGAGCAGAACAGTGCCAGGTCTTCAACAAAGACTTTGTAGTCTGCTGCAGAATCTAATTTTCATCAGTGAAGGTTTAATTTCATTTGGAAAACAGTGCCTGACACTTCTTTCACTTGTGCCAGGTTGGACTTCCCTGTCACCCTTCTTGAGGAGCTCTTCTTCAGGCTCAGCAGGCTGGAGTGAAGGAATGCTTATTTTACTGAGGGGAGCCCGCTGTGCCCTTTCATATGTGTTATCTTCTCCCCATAACCACCTTGGGAGATGAGTATCATTATCTCTGTTTTTTAGATGTGGAAGAGACACTTCAATAAGTTTAAGAAACTCAACCAAAATCACATGGTAGTAGGGAAGTCAGAATTCCAGCCCTGGTTTTCTAATCCCAAATCCAGTGCTCATTCTTCCAGAGCAGGGGTCAGTAAATTATGGCCTGTGGGCCAGATTCGTCCCACCACCTGTTGCTATAAATCAGGTTTTATCGGAACACAACTACACACCTGTTTGTTTAACATGGTCTGTGGTTGTTTTTGGGCTACAATGGAAGAGTCAAATAATTGTGACAGAGACCATATTGCCTGCAAAGCCTAAAATATTTACTCTCTAGCCCTTTATAGAAGCAGTTTGCCAACTCTGGTCCTGCCCATAGTTAAAGAAGCATTTAGGTTTTCTCTGTTATCACACTCTGCTTCTAGGAAAGCTCTTGTGACTGAGTCCTTGCTCTTCTGAAAAGGTATGAGCTACACAGTGAACAAAGCTGGAAAACAAAAGAGGGCAACACAGCTGTGCTTATTGTCTTAAGAGAAATGATGCCTGGCCCACGTAGTGGGTTAAAGATGGCCACAAATTCTTGCCACACCCCATGGAGAGGTGGAATCGGTACCCTTTACCCTTGAATCTGGGCTGGGCTTGTGACTTATTTTGAACGATAGATTGCAGTGGAAGACTGTGCTCCATAGGGTTTTCAATGGTTGTGATCATTCAGAAATAGCATCAGGTCTTTTCTCTGAAGTGCCTCTGGGTAGATTTGAACCACCAACCTTTTGGTTAGTAGCCGAGTGCTTAACTGTTTGTGCCACCCAGGAACTCCATATACAGCATTAGATAACTGAAACACCACAAAACCAAGTTGAAATAAGACCTAGGGGAGACCACAAATGCTTTCTGGATTGGGCTATATTGCTACATCCCAGAAATGTGAATTCTTTCATAGAAGTGACCATCTTTTACAGACAGATGGAAGACTTCCAGCCGTGGGGGAAAAAAAAAACAACTTTCTGTTTGAGCTACCCTTTCCTACTAGGGATAAATAACAAAGTAAATGTAATTCTTAAGAACTACAAAATATTATCAACTGGAATCTGAGAAACTACCATGTGATTCTAGACTCATAAGAATAGAATGTTGTTTTACTACGAATGTATCATGGAAAAACAAGTGAATATATTTTAAGTAGCTTTCAGAATGTTTCCCAAAATGTTAAAGTTAAAATATCTGTGCATGGACTTCTGGGAATGAAAAGCTTTTCTGAAAAAGATGTATGAATTTATTTTACCTTACAGTATTAAGGTTATATTTTCAGTTGGTTAAGTAGCTATACGTTTTTTTTCTTACTAGTTATTTTAGGTAAAGCCCATTCAGTTTGATACTGTTTGATTCTAATCAGAGGTCATGGAATTGTGGAAGAACTGGAATAGGCTTTAAAGTACGTGCCTTTCTGCAGATCTGAATCTATGGTATTTGTACGGAGTATCCCTGATCACCTGGTCATGAAGCTCTGTGATGTTAGTGCCCATCATTTCTTTTAACTTACTGAACATCGTAGGATAGACTTTGCATCTGGGAGGATGTTTGCCACGGTAGATTATTTTCCTCCTGGATAAAGCCCAAGCTCTTTTTAGCATAGGGTATGAGGCCATTTTATTGTACAGTGTCATAGATTATGGAGTCTCTGGGTGGTTCAAACAGTTAATGTGCTCAACTGGTAACAGAAAGGTTGGAGGTTTGAGTCCACCCGGGGGCACCACAGAAGAAAGGCAGTCTACTTCAGAAAAAACAGCTATTGAAAACCCTGTGGAGCACAGTTCTACTCTAACACACATGGGATAGGGTTGCCATATGTTGGAATTGACTTGACAGCAACTGTTTTGTATGTGTGTGTGTGTTTACATAAATTATAATATGAGTAATGTCCCCTGGAACTGTGTGATGAAGCGGCCTGGATCCACCCTTTCCTGCCCCTCCGGTTTTATCCTTCGAACCTTAAGCTCCACCAGCATTGAACTTTTTAGGGTTTTCTTGCGCCTTCTGCAAAAATACCTTCCTTGCCCTTCCATCTAAACAAAAAAGCCCTCTAAATCTTCCTGGTTATAAACAACACCAATATATTTACATATTTGCTTTATCCTTCCAAACCAAAAACCAAACCCTTTGCTGTTGAGTTGAACTGCCCCATAGGGTTTCCAAGGCTGTAATCTTTAAGGAAGCAGACTGCCAATTCTTTCTCCCTCGGAGCGGCTGGTGGATTCAAACGGCTGACCTTTCAGTTAGGAGCTGAGCGCTTAACTAGTATGCCACCAGGGCTCCTCTTTACCCTACAGTCACTCAAAATGATTTTGGACTTGCTAGACTCATACTACTACCATTAACAAAGCTACTAAATAAAAGTCAAGATTTACTTTTTGCAGTTATTTGTCATTAGAATATATCCCATGAGTGTGCACAGAGTATTGTGGGCAAGAGCGACTTTGATGCTTTCTTTTCTTCTTCTCCGTGTGTGTTACTCATTTGCTTTATAATTATTTTCACTCGTTTATGTGCAGTTTTAGAGTCCCTCGTCTTCATTGATTTAATTTAATAACTTTGATTATGTAAAACATTAACGTGGTCAAAAGTTCAAAGCGTAGAAAAAGGCGGACCCAGAGATAGCTCGTTACCTTCTTAATTCTTTCCACCCTGTGCCTACCTACTCCCATAAAAAAACCAAAAATCCAAAATCTGACGATCTGCTCCTGTAAAGATTAACCAAAAAAAAAAAACAAAAAAACCCAAACCCACTGCTGTCAATTCAATTCTGACTCATAGTGACTCTGTAGGACCGAATAGAACTGCCCCATTGGGTTTCCAAGGCTGTAATCTTTACAGAAGCAGCCTGCCACATCTTTCTCCCATGGAGCGGCTGGTAGATTTGAACTACCGACATTTTGGTTAGTAGCCGAGCGCTTTAACCATTGTGCCACCATTTGTTAGTTTATCTTGTGTTTCTTTTTGTGAAAATAAACAGATACTTATGTGTGTTAGTATTTATTCTCTCTTCTTTCTTGTACAAGAGTAATAACCTTTTTATGCCTCTCTTCACTTTGCAGTATGTTCTGGAGACCATTCGCTATCAGTTCATGGAGCTCTTCCAGTATTTTACTCTTATTAATTCATGACCTAATGAATAAACTTTGTATGATTTAAAAAATGTTTTTCTGTTTTGCATATTTCTTGTTAAATCATTTCTAAATATTTTAATTTAAAAAATATTTATTTTGTTGCTGTTAAGAGTATACACAGCAAAACATACACCAATTCAACAGTTTCTACATGTACCATTTAGTGACATTGATTATGTTCTTCAAATTGTGCAGCCATTTTAACCCTCCTTTTCTGAGTTGTTCCTCCTCTGTTAACATAAATTCATTGCCCCCTACGGTTCCTATCTAATCTTTTGAGTTGCTGTTGCCAGTTTGATCCCATATAGATAGTTCTTAAAAGAGCATAATGCTCAAGGCAGGCATTTTTTACTAGTTAAGCTAATCTGTTGTTTGTTTTTCAGAAAATTTCAGGGAATATTTTTGGTTTAAGGTTTAAAGATAATCTGAGGGCAATAGTTTCAGGGGTTCATCCAACCTTCATGGCTCTAGGAAGTCTGGAGTCCATGAGAATTTGAAATTTTCTTTTCCATTTCCTCCTTTTGATCAGGATTTTTCTATAGAATCTTTGATCAAAATGTTCAGTAATGGTAGCTGGACACCATCCAGTTCTTCTGGTCTCATGGCAAAGGGGGGCAGTTGTTCACGGAGGCGATCAGCCACATATTCCATTTCCTCCTATTCTTGCCTCTTCTTCCTCGTCTGTTGCTCCAGGTGAATAGAGACCAATTGTTATGCCTTGGATGGCCGCTTAGAAGCTTTTAAGACCCCAGACACTACACAGTGAACGAGGAGGTAGAACAGAAGCACTAAACATGTTATTAGGCCAATTAACCGAGTGTCCCATGAAATCATGACCCTGAACCTCCAAGCCAGGAAACCAAATCTCATGAGGTTTTTGGCTATACATAAGCAGCCTCAGCAGCTACTCTTTTTTTGGTCGTTGTAAATATGTCTATCACACAGCTTTTGCCAATTCAACTTTTTACAGGTGTATAGCTTATTGACAGCAAGTACAATAATAGGCTGTGCAACCCTACCCTTAATCAATGTGGTATTTCCATCACTGTTTACCTCCCCAGTAAAAACTAATAAACTTTGTTCTGTATACATTTGCCTTTTCTTTTTATGTAAATGAGGTTGTACAGTATTTGTCCTTTTGTGACTGACTGATTTCATTCAGCATAATGTCTTCCAGCTCCATCCATATTGTAGCATGTGTCAAGACTTGATTTCTCCTACTTCCTGAGTAATATTTCATTGTATGTATGTACCACATTTTTGTTTATCCATTTGTTTATTGATGGGCATTTAGATTGTTTCCACCTTTCGGCTGTTGTGAAGAGTGCTACAGTGAACATTGGTGTACAAGTCTCTGCTTTCAAGCCTTTTAGGTATATACCTAGGAGTGGAATTGCTGGGTCATGTGGTAGTTCTGTTTTTAGTTTTTTGAGGAACTACCACACTATTTTCCACAACAGCTGTACCATTTTGCATTCCCACCAGCAGTGGGTAAGGATTCCCATTTTCCCACATCCTTGCCAACATTTGTTATTTTCAGTTTTTTTTTTTTGTTTTGCTTTTTATCTTAGCCATCCTAGTGGGAATGAAATGGTATCTCATTGTAGTTTTGGTTTGTATATCTCTGGTGGCTAATGACACTGAGCATCTTTCATGTGTTTGGTGGCCATTTAAATGTCTTCTTTGGTGAAATGTCCATTCAAGTCCTTCGCCTATTTTATGATTGGGTTGTTTATCTTTTTGTTGTTCAGTTGTCAAAGTTTTATATATATTTTGGTTATTAGATTCTTGTCAGATATATGGTTTCTGAAGATATTCTCCTAGACAGTAGCTTATCTTTTTCACTTTTTTGGTAAAGTCTTTTGATGAACAAAAGTTTTTAATTTTTATGAGGTCCCATTTATTTATTTTGTCTTTTGCTTTTGTACTTCTGTTATTATGTTAGATAATCCATTGTTAAAAGCTAGTCTTAACATTGTTGCCCCTGCTTTTTCTTCTAAGAATTTTATTGTTTTAGTTTGCACATTTAGGTCCTTAGTCCATTTTGAATTTGTTTTTGTGTATGGTGTCAGGCATGGATCCTGTTTCACTTTTCTGCATGTGAAAATCCAATTTTCCTATCACCATTTTATTGAAGAGACTCTTCTTTCCCTATCTAGTGGGCTTAGCACCCTTGTCAAAAATCAGTTGACCATAGATATGTGTAAATATTTTAATTTTACTGTAATATATGGAGTTTTATCTTCTGTCTTCTAACTGGTTATTGTTCAGGATCTGAAGGCTGTTGAGTTTTGTGCTAATGTATCCTACTTTTCCTAAGTTCCTTTACTTTTTGAGTTAGTTTTGTTATCAAATCCCTTGAGTTTCCTGGGTATGTGTTTATTGGGAATAGATTTTTGAATTTTATTGAAGGACTTTTCAGTATTTATGGAGATAATCATAATTTTTCTTCTTAGATCTATTACTAGATAGACCATTTATTAATGGTGGATTATATTTGTCTTAGTTATCTAGTGCTGCTATAACAGAATACTGTAAGTGGATGGCTTTAACACGGAGAAGTTTATTCTCTCACAGTATTGGAGGCTAGAAGTCAAAATTCAGGGTGCCAGCTCCAGGGGAAGGCTCTCTGTTGGCTCTGGAAGAAGGTCCTTGTCATCAGTCTTCCCCGGTCTAGGAGCTTCTCAGTGCAGGGACCCTAGGTCCAAAGGAAGCGCTCCCTTCCTGATTCTTCTTTCCTGGTGGTAGGAAGTCCTCCCTCTCTACTTGCTTTTCTGTCCTTTTGTCTCTTGTAAGATAAAAGGTGATGCAGGCCACACCCCAGAGAAACTCCCCTTACATCAGATCAGGACTGTGCCCTGACTAAGGGTGTTGGAGCCCACCCTAATCGTCTTTAACATAACATAATCTTGCCTCATTAACCACAGGCAGAGATTAGGATTTACAACATGTAGGATAATCACATCAGATTACAAAATGCTGAACAACCACAGAATACTGGGAATCATAGTTGATACGTATTTCAGAGGGACACTATTCAATCCGTGACAATATAATTTTAATTGTTGAAGCATCCTTGCATTCCTAAATAGATCCCATGATATATTTTTAAAAATATGGTGCTGCTCTCGTTTGCTACTATTTTTATGTCAATGTTCGTAAGGTAGAGTGGTCTCTCGTTTATGTTTTTTTGTGCTCTATTTATTAGGTTTAGGTGTCAGTGTTATACTTGCTTCATAAAAAGAAATGGAAGTTTTTCTTCATTTCCTGTGCTCTGGAATAATTTAAGTATAATTGGGAGGAGCTGGTCTTTGAAGGTCTAATAGAATTCCCCCGTGAAATTCTGTTTGTAAATAGAACAGTAGAATTTTATGGAGAAAATTCTCATGTGTGAACTTTAAGAATGTCTTTTAAAATTTTCATGTTGGGTTACATGTTCCTAATTGTAGATATAAACAGTAAGCTAACTAGAAATTTATTTAAATCTGATCCTTTTCCAGACATTCATCTTAACGGCAGTTTTGCAGAATAATGTTGATATAACAAAGAAGACCTGTTAAGATTGGAATCACTCCATATTGGCAGAAGTTTTACATCTAAAGCTATTCCAGAGCTTTGCTTCTTTTTTTTTTTTTATTTTAATAACATGCTAATAGAGGCCAGGCAGATAACATAAAGGGATGAAACCAGCTGGGTATCAGGTACTCTGGAGTGGTGGGAACTGTGGCCAGTTGGAGTACAGCTTCTCCCTAGCTCCTGACCAAGCATTACTTCTTAGAAATGTGAGCCTGATGTTGCCACATTCCACATTTGTTAAGATAGAGGCTGAGAAACCCAGATTTTTATGGGAAAACTTTTGATATTTTAAGTATTGTAAATCAATTTAAAAAGTTAAAACACTGTGTAGACCAAACATAACACAATTTGTAAAACTCTCCTTAGGCCATGCAGATGATGTAGTTTTGAAGCTGTAAGCAAGCTGTCTTAGCTGGGTCTGGCTGTTAAACTCAGCTGTGAAAAAGAAATCCTGAGGTCATTAGACCCACCAAGGCTGTGAGGAGATGCTGCTTGCTCTGTAATGGAAAGGTACTGGCGAGAGAGATAGCCCAGTTTGGAAAGCTGAATATGGATATTGATCCCCTTAAGCAAGGTAATGAGTAATGATACCTCTATGGAGATCTCCCACTGTTGGCGCCCTTTAGGGTGGTGCCTGGCGAGGGCCAGAGAGGTTGGAGCACTCTTTCGCTTGGCGATGACCAACATGCAGTCTGTGTGAAGCCCCCGTTCAGTGCTCCCACCCATCATCCAGCTCCTACTCAGAGTGTTTCCTCCTTTCGTTTCCTGTCTTGCTATTGCCTTTATGCCTTGTGTTTCATGGCACAGTGATCCTGACAGTGTTGCCATCCCATGAAAACCATGTGACTGAAGGCCCAGCTGTCAGTATTCACTCGGTGTGTACATGGCTGTTGTGACCAGTTCCCTAGTAACGGCCCTGCTAATCCAGCGAGAAAGACCTATTGGGTGCCTTTTTCTGGGAAAAAAAAGTGGTTCCTTCAGCCCCTCAGTGCCATCTGGTCTCTGACCTCTGTTTCCATGGGCTCTTGGCTTCTGCCCTCAATACCACACATTCCTAATTATTTGTGCCACTTCTTGAGTAATCTTGAGGTCTGCTTTGGATTATTTACTAAAAGTGGATGATAAAAATTGAGTTATGGTTTCCCATTCCTTTCTTGTCCTTTCCAGATGCCTGTGTGAGTGTTTTGTAGAGAACTTTCAGCAAACTGGCTTAAGCCAGAATCTCACTTATGGGGTAGACCAAGTGGGTGTCGGTGCCCCTTAGGGAATATATTGAGAATTAATAAAATCAGGAATAGAATACTTTTTTTAAAAAATTTATTTTCTTTTCTTTGTTGTTGTTGAGAATGTACACAGCAGAACATACACCACTTCAGCAATTCAGTGTACAATTCAGTGACATTGATTACATTTGTTGAGTTGTGCAACCATTCTTACCCTCCTTTTATGAGTTATTCCTCCCCATTAACATAAACTCACTGCCCTCTAAATTTCCTGTCTTTCGAGTTGCTGTTGTCAGTTTGATCCTATATAGATAGATCTTAAAAGAGCACAATACAGTACTCAAGGCAGACATTATTTACTAGTTAAGAAGACTTCAGGAGATATTTTTGGTTTAAGGTTTAAATATTATCTCAGGGCAATAGCTTCAGGGATTCATCCAGCCTCCATGGATCCAGAAAGTCTGGATTCCATGAGAATTCTAAAATATATTCTGCAATATTCCGCCTTTTGATCAGGATTCTTCTAGTTAGCTGAAGAAACTTTCATTTGATACAATTTGTCTAGAAAATTAGGAGTTGAAGGGCCTTGTTTAGTGAATACGGTTTGTAACCAAAACGTTGGTGGTTTGAACTTACTGGTGGCACTGTGGAAGAAAAGCCCTGTCAATCTGCTTCTATAAGATTATAGCCAAGAAAACCCTGTGGAGCAATTCTACTCTGTAATACATGGGGGTCTCTGTGAGTTGGAATTGACTCGACGGCATAAGACAACAGCAAGAAGCACATTTTATTGAAAAGAACAATATATGTAACTACGTGACTGTGTTTGGCTAAGATGCTTCATCTAACTTGATCCCACAGTGAAGTCAGAATACAGTGACAACTTCTGTTTCCATAGCTGTGGAATCTGTTTTCAAAAACACAAGGCTATGATATCACTCTAGCTCAGTGCAAATAGAGAAGCTGATATACAAATGGAAATGAAGCTTTATTCAAAATCTCAGTTTTAAAACAAAAACTTCCTGTCCTCCTTTGATGCTTAGACAAGATTTTTTTTCTTTTTTCAAGTTTTGCTGGTTAATTTCAGAAGTTGACCTTGAAGCCATCCTAGTTGAGCGTGGCTGTGTGCTATTACTCAGGAAGCCCCCGGACATTCAACTCTTGGTTGTTGCTTTTTGTTCCCTAATATGACAGATGACTCAGTGAAAATCCATTGTGCTTTATAGGCTGCCCACAGTTGTGATTGGCCTATTGTTTAGTTTGTACTTAGATGAAAAGTGGGGTTGGTTACATTCAGTAGGCTTGTGCATAAAGGGTAAGTTATTCAATTCATTCTGCGTTCATTGAGCTGTTACTATGTTCCAGGCACTGAGGACACAGCAGTGACCAAAACAGGCAACAATCAGTATATTTTAAACGATTTTTACACATACAGTATGAAGCATGGAGTATAAATCATGTGTGCTTGAGATTTGTATATAATCTGATTATTGGAAAATACTTTTTGAGAAGTAGGGTTCCCGTTTCCCCCAGGGGTTGATCCCCACTTGTAGGGACATTACCACAGGTAACTTGAACTTGTCCGACATCACACAGTGACTAATGGTGATTGTGTCTTTCTGCCCCCAAAAGGGTTGAGCTTGTGTGTGGAAGTGCTTTAGGAAATGCATTTGTATCCTGTGTGGCTGTGGTGAGGAAATGTGTTCATATCCAGGCTGTTTGAAAGTTGTGGGCAGGTAGGCTGGTGCAGTGGTGCTAAGCTCACCCAGCCATTGGTCACTGCTGTGTCCTCAGTGCCTGGAACATAGAGGTGGGGGCTGGATCGTTATGCTGAAGGACAGGCAAGGACCTGATGAGGAGTAACAAAGGACTACCAGCTGCCATTGAGTTGATTCTTTACTCATGCCTTCCCCAGGTATGACCGAGTAGAACTGTGCTGTGTAGAGTTTTCAAATGGCTGATTTTTCAGAATTAGCTCGCCAGACTTTTCTTCTGAGGTGTCTCTGAGTAGACTTGAATAGCCAGCCTTTTGGTTAGCAGCTGAGCATGGTAATGATTTGCATCACACAGAGGGTGGTTCATTGGTGAAATTCTCACCTTCCATGCGGGAGACCTGGATTTGATTCCTGGCCAGTGCACCTCAAGTGCAACCACCACCCATCTGTCCTTGGGGCTTGCATGTTGCTATGACGCTGAATAGGTTTCAGCAGAGGTTCCAGACCAAGACAGACTGGGAAGAAAGGCCTGGCAATCTACTTCCACAAATCGATCAATGAAAACTCTATGGATCACAATGGTTCAGTCTGCAACCGATGATGGGAATGGTGCAGGGCCAGGCAGCGTTTCATTCTGTTGGGCAGGGGTCTTCATGAGTTGGGCGCTGACTCAGTGGTAGCTAACAACAACAATAAAGGACTGCTGGGTGTAGTTCTGTGGGTGGGGAGAGAGATGGGGATGGGATGCTTGTGAAGATGAACTTATGCTGGCAGTCTTCTTCAATTACATTTTTATGTCCCATTTTAATTAGAACAGCAAGACCCTATCCTACACCCTGTTTTTTTCCCTTTTCCCACTTAATATGTCCTGAGCATCTTGGCCACTACGTGTTGCTCTGCAGTGTCGTTGGAGGTGGTATATTATGGTGAGAAGTGTGCAGACATATTACATGGATGACCCTTGACTTATTTAATTGAAATATATATAAGACATTCTCATTTTCCAGGTTTTCACAGTTTTGCAACGTTGAAAAGAACAGTTACATCTCTGCACACAGGTGTTTTTTCTTAGGAAATAATTGTAGAAGTGGAAGTGCTTTTGACGCGCGTCACTGGGTGTGAGCAAGCCCATTACCTGCACCTTTGCCAGCAGCACAGGTAATTAGAATAAAAGCATGCCACTTTGATAGATAAAAAGGTAACCAGTACCTGTTGCTATTGAGTCGATTTCAACTCATAACAACCCTGTAAGACAGAGTAGAACTTCCCCATAGGGTTCCCAAGCTGTAATCTTTATGGAAGCAGACTGCCGCATTTTTCTCCCGTGGAGCAGCTGGTGGATTTGAACTGCCGACCTTTTGGTTAGCAGCTGAGCACTTAACAACTGTGCCACCAGGGCTCCTTCGATAAAAAGATAGTATATCATAATTGTTTTAATTCTCATTTCCTTGATTACTTGTGATTTTTTTTCCAGAAAACTTTATATTACTTAATTTTTCTTTAATAAAGATTCGTTCCTGAGCATTTTTCATGTGAATTTGAACATTTATCAGTGTACAGTAGTCATTGTAGTTTCTCTGAATGCATTTGTCTTGAAATTAACATTTTTATAATCTTTTAAGATTTTTTTTTTTTTAATGCCCTCAACTTTTTGTTCTGGAAAATTTCAAATCTATATAAACAGTAAAAGAAAAACACAAAGAACTAAGTTAATTTTTATCTTATACAGTTATTGGTAGGTGTTTGCTGTGTGGGGGTCCCTGGGTGGTGCAAACAGTTAACATGCTCAGCTGTTAACTGAAAGGTTAAAGGTTCAAGTCTACCCAGAGGCACCTCAGAAGAAAGGCCTGGTGATCTACTTCCAAAAAATCAGTCAATGAAAACCCTATGGAGCACAGCTCTACTCTGACACACATAGGGTTGCTGTGGGTCTGCATCAACTTGATGGCAACTGTTTTTTTTTTTTTTCTGGTTTGCTGTGTGCTACAGTATTAAACAGGCCTAGATTCAGCACTAGCCCCACCTCTAGTGTCTTGGGACTGTGAGCAAGTGGCTTCCAACCCCAGTTTCCTTGTCCAGCCTCAGCTTCCCCGCCCATGACTTGAGCGGACAGTGATGCAGGCCTCACGGCTGCTGTGAGTTTAGGCAACCACTCCCTGGGTGATGCACCCAGGCCTGGCTGGCCACATGTCCTTGTGCCATAACCAGCACCATTGGTGCTCTCTTCTCTATTGGAGTCATTCTTTTTATTTTTAAGAGTCAAATTCCTTCCAGGGGGTGAGTGCAGTAAAAGTCAGAGCCTCCAAAGGGTCTTCCTCTGCCACCCTTATCCCATGTTACTAGGCCTCTTTCTCTCTGTGGTTATATTAACTTTATTCTAGAGTGTGACAGCTCGGCAGCCGCTCTTCTTGGCTGGGCAAGGTTTATTACTAACTCAGGCCTGCACATTGGGAGGGCAGGTGAGGCCTCATGTGCCTGCCTACCCCACAGGTCTCAGGTTTCTTGGTCCCTCAGAGAACCCATGCCCCTTCAGAGTGATGCGGCTCATGCAGCCTGCACTGCAGTTCCTCATTTAGGACATCTGGTTCTTCTGAGGTGACGTTTTCTTCTTTAAGGAACAGTCTTCCAGCCTGGAGATTTCCAGGGAGCCCCCCTACAGGTATCTGAGATGAGGTAACTGCTCCTGAGGCCCTGTTGGGCTTTGCAGCCTCCAGAATTCCTGCTGGTGGCCTGGGAATACAGTTTCTGGTTTTCTGATTGGGGCACGGGACATACAGTCATGATGCTCACTAGGAGCTGCTTCTGCCCTGCTCATGCCTGCTGCCCACTGCCCCGCAGACTGCTGGTCTCACGCCCCTTTGCTTGTCATGAGTTGGTCCAGCATGCTGGCGAAGCCCCTCTGCGGAGTCATGGACCCTCATTACCATTTCTCCATAGGCGGGGGGGGGGGGGGTGCTGCCTCTCTGGCCGACAGCCAAGTTTTGAATGTCTTGCCCAGGTTTTAGGGTCTCTCAGGTGACACATGTCCGCATTGGTCCCAGGCCAGCTGGTCTCCCTCAGCTTGCTTTGTGCTGGAAGGCACCCAAAGGCTCTGTCACAGCCCAAAGAGGAGAGGCCAGCTGTAAGCGAGGCTCCATGCCTGGGCTCCTTTGGTAGGAGAGGTAGCTATTTATGGTGTGTTATAAATCTGCTGCTGCCAGCTAGAGGGAGCTGGGGACTGTTACGTAAGGCTGTCAGTGCACGCTGCCTTCTTTTTCTCTTTTTCTTCCTTTTTCTCAGAGGTAGAGATGGGTTTACGGAAGGCAGTCTGGCTGGGTATTGCTGTTCATCGGTTGCAGCAGAATTATTTTTAGAAACTAGGCAGTTTGCTCATAGAACAGCAGTTTTCATTCATGAGAACTGGATTGATGAAATTGATTTGTCCTTATTGCACAGGGCATTTCCTGGGGGCAGTGCTCACGTTGGTGAGTTTTCTTCTGTCCTAAGCAGGGTTCAGTAAAGAGAGGCCTGGAGCCTGGGACTAAATTGGGTCAGAGGCATTTTTTCTCCAGTTGCCTTGAGTTGTGGACAGTTTGAGTGATTGTAGATTTCGTTATTATTTTGGGGGCTTTGCTTTCTCCAGAGCCAGAAGAAAGGTGTAGCCTTAAAAATGTCATTTATTCACATATGTATGTGTGTGTGCGTGCACGCGTGGGCATGAGAGTGTGGGAAGGTGAGAGCAAGAGAGGAAAGACCCACAGGACAGGCACACATACGTGCAGCCCTCATTCTACGCTCAAGTCCTTTCGGAAGTCATCCTAGTGGATACCCATAGTAGCGACTGGCTGTAGCCCTCAGGTGTCCCGACCTCTCCTTTTCAAGGTGTCCTCCCAGGCTCTCATAGGAGCCCACAAGAGACCCTGACAGTTGTCCCTGACGCTGCTCTGACTTCTGGCCCTAGTTGCTGATCTTGGCTCCTCCAAATCTTTCTCATTCTGTGGGTGGGCGCACGTGCCCTCTCCCAAGACGCACCTTCCCTTTGCAAGTGTGGTGTAATGGTAGTGGAAAATTTTAAGTAATAAGGAGTAGACTAATATTATAGTAATAAAATTATGATAGGATAATATGGGGTTAAATATTAACATGTAATAAGAATTTGAGTTACAAGAAATGCTTCTTCCCAGTTCTGCTTCTCCCATTATTTGAGGTAAGACTTTGAGCAAGTCATTTAATCTTTCCCCAGGTGCGTTCCCACCCCAGCTCGGAGAGTGAGGACAGCCCTACTAAGCTAGAGTGCGGACTTGTCTTACAGGGCAAATGGTGTTGCAGATGTGAAAACCTGCTGTGAGCTGTATTGTCCTACAGGGCCTGTGGCTTCTTCTTGGTAACCTTGCTCTGTCCCCGACCTGGCACCATTGCTGGAGAGCTGTAACTTCCTCATCCTCCAACTGTTCAACATTAAATGTTATTTTCCACTACTTAGCCACTTGTCCAGTTACTTAAGGAGCCAGCCTGGCCTGATACAAGTGCCAGAAAGGTCAAATGAGGCAGAGAGAGAGAAGATGGCGAGGTGGGGAGGCGCGGTGCCTGCGAGCGCTCTCCCACCAGCAGCCCACCGGCCCAGTGTGGCCCCGGAGGTTGGACCCCGTCTTTGGGCTGGTTGGGATGTGCACATTTTTTTATACGGGCTTGAGCAGCAGAGGTGGATTAACCAGTAAGCACAGTAGGCACTGGCTGGCATTAAGCAACGTATGCACGGGCTTCGTTGTATTTACTTGCTAATCTGTGGTGAGCAATTTCACATGGGTTTCACCACGTCTTTGATGTGAGCGGGGACAGGTGAAGTTGTGCACGGCAGATTGGTGGGAAGGCACAATTGGGCCCGTGTGTACCATGTTTATTGGGTAATCCGGCCCTGTTGAGTGGTCTTGGTAGGGTCTTTGCTTTGAGTTGTTCTGCCCCAGTCATGACAAGAGGGTTGTTTTGAGAGACAGGGCACAGCTGTGGAAGAGAGGTCAGTGGTCAAGGATCGCCTGGAATATGACTGTAGCACATCTGATGCTCCGCTGGATGCTGAGCTTTTTTAAGCTCAATATTACTCTCAGCCGTGGGGCAGAATAGAAAAAGCAGCGTCTCTGGAGCCATTGAAATCTAGGTTCAAATCCTGGGCAAGTTACTTAATCTCTGAGCCTTTTTCCTGATATTACTTTGTAAGGAGCCCTGGTGGTGCAGTGGTTAAAGCCATCGACTGCTAACCGAAGGGTCGGCAGTTGGAAACCGCCAGTAGCTCCATGGGAGAAAGATGCGGCAGCCTGCTTCTGTAGAGATTTACAGCCTTGGAAACCCTATGGGGTCGCTGTGAGTAAGAATTGCCTTGACTGCCGTGAGTTTTTTTGGGGTGATATTAGTTTGTAGGTTGTGAGCCATAAATGAGGTCATGTATGTAAATTTCTAAGCACAGTGCCGCACCTGTAGCTCATTTTACAATCACAGGAGTGTGTGGCTGTCTGCAGTTTAAAATAGCACCTGTTGGTTTCATCATTTTCTAAGCAGGCAGCAGAGAAGCAGCTGGAGGAGGGTAAGGAAAAGAATCACCCTGCCCAGACAATGGGGACCCCGGTGCTGATCCCACCTTAGGCAAGGTCTGTCGTTTGTTGGAGCCGCTTAAGGTGGGTGCCAAGATCCTAGAGTGCTCATCGTGATTTCAAATGACCGTTTTCCTTCAGAGCCATTCACAACCTGGGAGTTAGCTGCCTTCCCACCTGGTTATCCCTAATATAGAAACAATGTGTTGAAAACATGCCTTCATTGCATTTCAGGTGCTATGATTGTGATCCATACGCCAAGTCTTAGACTTTTGATTCAGTCACAGGCCCACCATACTAGGCCTGGCAGGATTGTGTCTGCTTCTCCCAGGAACTTGTCAAGAAGTTGGTGGTACCCAAATTTTGCAGACAGGAGACTTCTTGGGACCTGGCCAAGGGCTGCAGTGAGTGAGTGGTGGCCGAGCTGGGAGTAAACCCGGGCCTGTCTGGTCCGTTGCCTTGGATGTGCATCATCCTCCTCTGGGGACAAAGGGGTCTGGGTGGCGTGGGGTTATCTCTGCTTTGCCTTCTCACTAGGTTGAGGCCACACAGGGGCTCCTAAGTCTTCCTGTGCCTTCAGAGCCAAATGTCTTCGTGGTAGGTAGGATCTAAAGTTGTCTCTCAAGATTCCCATCCCCTAGAGATTCAGACGCTAATCTAGGTACTGCTATGAAGGGACTTTGCAGATGGAATTTAAGGTTATTAATCACCTGATGTTAAAATAGGGCGTTAACCTGGGTTGTCTGAGTGAAGCCTAATATAATAACCTGGGCCCTTAAAAACAGAAGAGGAAGATGGAGAAGCAAGACATTTAAGAGGAGGCAAGCTAGATTCCAAGTGTGCTGAGGATTTGATGTGCTGTTGCTGGTTCTGAGATGGGGGGGTCATGTACTAGGACTGGAGAGAGGTCTCCAGGTGTTAATGGAAAGCATGAGAAGGAACGTGGCAGCCTCTAGGAGGAAAGACGAGCCCCTGGCTGACAGCCAGCGAGGAGACAGGACCTCAAAAGTCTTAAAATCGCAAGTAACTGAATTTGGCCAACAACTTGAACGAACTTGGCTGTAGATTCTTCCTCAGAGCCTCCAGTAAGGATCACAGCCCTGCCAACATCTTGATTTTAGCCTGGTGAGACCTCTTTTTTGAAAACTTCCGCTATGCTTGGACCTGATTGTTCAGAGTTGCAGAACAAATCACAGTCCCCAGGTATATTGGATGCCTTGGCCCAGAAAAAGGTAACTTTGAGAGCACAGGTACTAGGCTGGCTGCGGGGGCGGAGGGTGCATTAAGGACCGTCTGTCTTCTCGTCACCTGATGGGCCTCCACCCTGGAGCTCTGGTTCCGGTTTTCTCCTTGCAGCCTCTGAGCTTGTCCATGGCGGAAGCTCCCTTTTACCCCGGGGGAAACCAGTGATGTGTGTTCACAAAGGGCAGGTGTGTCTGCTCATTGTTACTTTGATCTCCTACCAGAGGTCACCTGCTGAGGATGGGAAAGATTTCACTAATAACAGGCCAGGGAGAGTGGAGAAGGGCTGAGGAGGATGCAGGCGGCCTCCCGCATTCCCTCCCATCTGCTCTTCTTTTTTTATTGTGATAAAAATGTATATAACAAAACATCTGGCAATTCAACAATTTTTACATGTTTAATTCGGTGACATTGATTATGTTCATCATGTTGTGCAACCATTACCACTATCCTTTTCTGAATTATTTCACGACCATTAACACAAACTCAGTGCCCCCTAAGCAAGGGCTTTCCCTTTCCCCCTACTTCCCATCCCTGGGCCCCTGGGTGTTGCAAATGGTTAAGCACCTGCTAGCCGAAAGGTTGGCAGTTGGAACCCATCCAGAGGTGCCTTGGAAGACAGGCCTGGTGATCTGCTTCTGAAGGGTCACAGCCTTGAATACCCTGTGGAGCACACGTGGGGTCACCATGAGTCAGAATCAACTCAGTGGCAACTAACAACAGCGACCTCACCTGGTAACCACTAATAAGTTTTGGTCTCTATACATTTGCCTGTTTCATATAAGCGGGCCTTCTGCCGTCTTTTGCAGTTCCTGGAGTGGCGTAGTGGGAAGGAAGCTCGCTGATGCTCACTCAGTCCCTTCCTTGTCTGGATGAGGGACCCGAGGCTCAGACAAGTGAAACCATCTCCTCTGCATCACACCACTCTTTGGGTTTTAGTTAAGGTTCTGAGCCTTCATAGTCACAGGCTGGAGGGGGAGAGAATCTTAGGAACGTGCATATATACACTGGGTCAGCAAATTGGAGTTCAGCAACAAACTGGAATAAACTTGAGTAGCCTGTCAAGTGTGCTTTGAGAACCTGGAGGCTGGAATCACTGAGCGGTGGTGAGGAGTAGAGCGAGGCAGGGGGCCTGGCCCAGTGTCTCAGGTCCGAGGCAAGAGGATTCTCTCAGCTCGAATGCAAGCCAGCCTCTCTGTGTTTGTTCTCCTTCTTTTTTTTTTTTTTCCTTGCACTTCTTTTGCTGAAAATTTTACCAGGCTGCAGAATTTCTCACTCCTCTGCTAAGAAAAATCCTGCCTTCCTGCAGGCTTCCTAAGCAAAAGTCAGTAAATTAAACAGAGGCGCTTTCATCTCTCAGAGCCATCCACTCACACTTTTCTTAAGCCTCGTTTGTTTCCCCTGCCTGAAAGAAGCCTTTTTGCTCGGTGTGCCAGGGTTTGCTGGAGCCAGAGAGCATCCAGGGTGGCGGCTGCTTTGTTTCTGAACCCCGTGTGAAGCCCTAGAAATGCCTATGTACATGAGGGCGAGGGCAAGGAAAGAGACGCGGTAGGCAGCCAAGTGCAAAGGGATCATTTCGCGTTGGGTTCCCATCATCTGTCTCAGTTCAGACCAAGATTCCCCCTTTTTGCTGGCTCTGTGACCTTTGCAGAGTTACTGAACCTCTGTGAGCATTAATTGTCTCAACTGTAAAATGGGGCTGATAACAGCACCCAGCTGAGGGGGTGGGTGGTGGTGGGTAGTAAAAGAGCTTCCAAGGCCGTTGACACGGTGCCTGGCACACACCATGATCTTAACAAAAGTGGTGGTGAGTTGCCATCGAGTCTGTGCCGACTCATAGTGACTGTATGTACAACGCAAGGTAATACTGCCCGATCCTGTGCCATCTTCATGATGGTCAGTAAAAACTTACTATTTTACAGGTCTGCATCGCCTTACAGAATACCAGTGTTGGAATAGTGCATTTTTAGGAACATGAAAGGTCGCTTCTCTTAGACAATAAATGAATAATTTTGAGGAAGGGTGATCCACATTTGGGAGTTGACTGTGTGTTTAGCACTATGCTGAGTCCTTTGTTTGTATCACTGTCAGTAATCCCTTTAACAGTCTCAGAGATGTAGGTATTTTGTGACTCAGAGACCTACCGGAACTCGCCCAGGGTCTCAGCAGCCAGGGAGCCCAGAGCCTGGCACCTTACCTTTCACCCCACATGCAGCTTCTGGGTTGTGGGGATAACGTGCTGGGTAACCCCTTCTGCAGTGGTGGCTTGCTTCTTTTTCTTACGAGTTTGAACACCTGACTGTTCGCTTATTTCTGATCTTTGAGCTTTTAGAGATCTTGGGTTAATTGGCAGAAATGTGATATGACTAAAAACACTGATAAACAGTGGTTCTGGAAAATTGATTGGGAATTATTGAGGTCCCTTTCAGAGCATGACTCAGCAGGCGTGTTGGCATTCAGCAGCAGCCTGGTTGTCACCTCTTTCTCCACCAGTGCTTGGTCCCCCACAAGGACACATGTTATGACTCTGTCTTCAAGCTAGAAACTGAGTGAGAGACTTGCAAGCCAGCAAGTGAGGCTTCCTGGTTACTGAGTAATTGTATACAGATCATCTTAACGCACATTTCAACATTAGATCACATTTGATGTGTACTGGTGTGTACTGAAAAGGATTAAGTTGGGTTAAATTAGAGCCATCCTGGAGAGCTGGTGAGTTGTGGTCAGCATACCTGGAGCATTGATTTGTTAGTCCTCATGGTCAGTGAGGTGTAATTTAGGAATTTACACTGTCTGGTTTCTGTATGGAGCCCTGGTCGCGCAGTGGTTAAGAGCTCAGCTGCTAACCAAAAGGTCAGCAGTCCTTGGAAACCCTATGGGCAGTTCTACTCTGTTCTATAGAGCTGCTATGAGTCAGAATCCTCGATGGCAATGAGGTTTTTTTTTTTTTTTTTTGATTTCTGTATGGATAGTAGAAACAGCTGCATAGCTTCCAGGGACCCTCAAGGTCATTTGTACTAAATGCCTTTTTTTATTGGAATAATTGTTATTTAGTCCTCAATGTTTACTATTGTTAGTTGCCTTCGAGTCAGCTCCGACTCATGATGACCCCACGTACAACAGAATGAAACATTGCCCGGTCCTGCTCCATCTTCATGATCATTGGTATGCTCAAGTCCATCGTGGCCACTGTATTTGAGTACCTTCTAACCTAGGGGGTCATCTT
This sequence comes from Trichechus manatus latirostris, assembly GCF_000243295.1. Lineage (NCBI taxonomy): Eukaryota > Metazoa > Chordata > Mammalia > Sirenia > Trichechidae > Trichechus > Trichechus manatus. The sequence goes on from NW_004443937.1 coordinate 21,209,710, forward strand.
TCAGCGCTGTATTAAACAGTGTTCTGTGATGATCCACAGGCTTTTCATTAGATAATTTTCAGAAGTAGCTCGTCAGGCCTTTCTTCCTTGTCTGTCTTAGTCTGGAAGCTCTGCTGAAACCTGTCTACCGTGGGGGACCCTGCTGGTATTTGAAATACCTGTGACAGAGCTTCCAGCATCACAGCAACACGCAAGCCACCACAGTACGAGAAACTGACAGAAGGGTGGTCCTGTATTACATATTTACTTGGTACCTAATATGGGCCAGGACCAGCCCATGCCCACAATTTTATAGGATGATGGGCCCTGGATGAATAATGATGACGTGATGAAGGTTGTGTTGAGTACAGAGCAGCTTTTCCCAAAGTGTGCTCCATGAAATGAATTCCATGTTAATAAGTTTTATGTGGAGAAAGGCTTCACAGTGAGATAGTTTTGGAAATGCTGGCATACGAGTATTATGGAAGAATCAAGAAAGGTATCTGATTCTGTGAATCTGGAAGTGGACAACGATAACGATAATTTTGAGAACTTAATATGTACCAGGCACATGGATTATCTCATTTTAACAGAATTCAGTAGTTTGAAAGTGCCATAATTTATAACTTTCTCTTTTGATGCAAATTTAGGTTGTTTCCCACTTGATTTTAATGAAGAAAGGTAAGTCTTTCTGCTTCAAGAGGGGTGTCTCAAGCTTTTGAAGGCTTTGCCAGTTGCTGCACATCTGAAGTGTACTATGGACTTCAAAACTGTTGGCTTGTGTTCCCTTTTGAGGCTTGAATGAGCATTTGCTGATGTCTCCAAAATTTTGTTCATTTGAAAGTACTTGTATGTACTTGAAATGTTCGTTTTATAGCAATATGTTTCTGGGTTAAGGGTGCGACAACTATAAATTGAAACAGTTAATACAAGGAGGAATAGTAGTGATTTAGGGCTGTTGGTTGTTAGCTTGGCAACCACGTGTGTGCAGAGTAGAACTGTTCCATAGGATTTTCAATGCTGTGACCTTTCGGAAGCCAGTCACCAGGCCTGCCTTCCAAGATGCCTCTGGGTGGGTTCGAACTGCCAACCTTTAGGCTAGTAGTTGAGCACCTAACTGTTTTGTTTGTGCCACCCAGGGTCTCCTCATTTAGGGCTTATGTTTTTGTGTACTCTGTTCCTTTTAGTCTTATCCTTTATTGGTTCTTCTGGGACGCTCATCTGTGTGCATTTTTATCTTTGTAGTTTAGGGATGATTTTTCAAGCTAATTTATAAATTCAGTATCTGCCTTAACTATTCTGCTCTCTACTATTAAAGTATAGATACAAAAAAGTGTGTAGATCATAAGAATACAGCTTGATGGATTTGCATGTAAGCAGCATTCAGACCAAGAACCAGAACGTGACCAGCAGTGGGGAAGGCACCCTTGTGCTCCACGAGAGGTCGGCTGTGCCAGAGCCCAGGTTTCCTTTGCTTCGCCCGGTGAATTCCAGCCCTCGGCTCCTTGGCCACCACTGGTACACTTCTGAAGGTGTTCTCCTCCACCCTTCTCCGTCCTCAGCGGCCCAGATATGTTGGGTTCTGCTGGGAAATTCCAGATTTTTCTTTTCAGCTGATTTATCCCTTTGTCTTCATCTCAGTCACCTTCCAGATGTTACAGCTGGGTTTTCTCTACGTGTTGTCTTGCAGAAATTCCTGAAGGTGCCAAGCCTCTGGTGTTACCTTTACCTTTCCACCAGGGATAGACAACAGCCCCCCACCCTGTCTTTATATTTATTTGATTATTGTAATGAGGATTTGGGAGGACAGAAAGTTTATCAACTAGGCTCAGTTCATTTATAATAGGAACATTTATAATAAACCTTTGTTCGGAGAAAATTTCACAGGCTCAGGGCTGCAGTTTCTTTCAGAACTGACTGTACCATGTTCGGTAAAATGGCTAACTCCCCCCTCCCTTTTTAAAAGTAAACCATAATGCAGCATTTACTAGAGCAGTGATTCTCAAAACTCTTTTGGTTTCAGGGCTCCTTAAAAATAATTGAAGACCCAAACCCAAAGAACTTTTGTTTATATGGGCTGTATCTGGTCGCACAGGCTATATTAGAACTTAAAACTGGCAAAAATGTAAACCACAAGAATACAGATGTACACATTCCATTAGCCTTCAGAGTGGTGGCATCATCACACTTCATTGTACGTCCCTGAGAATATGAGCGTGGAGTGTCTTAGAAAGTAGTCTTGACCTCATGACCCTCTGAAAAGGTCTCAGAGTATCCCACGGGTTCTCAGACCACACTTTGAGAATTATTGTGCTTCATAAGCTCCCTGCCTTGCTCTTTGAACTCGCATTTAACATTTGTGCTGGGTGTATATGTGTGTCTCACACATGCACACACGTGTGCATGGAGCTGGGTTGGGAGGAGAGGGGCTGTTGCTGAATTAAAAACTATGGTTAACTTCTATGGCAGTAAGCTCTCCTGTAAGGAGTGGAGAACCCCCCTGCATGTACAGTTGATGGTATCTGAGCAACGTAGAGTCCTTACTGGCCTCTGTTGTACACCATCCCTTTTCCAGCAATGTCCTTCAATTCTGTCAGACTTTATATGGTGGTGTGAATTGCATGGTTAATCTGATGTTGCCGGAATGGACCCTAGAAGGAGCTTGATCTGCTAGTCCCAAGGGTCTTAAGCTGCTGGCTGTGGTTCTCACAGAACCTGTGAATGGGCTGAATTTCTTCAAGCTGTATGTGTTTTTTGGGAAGGTCTATAGTTTTATTCAGATTCTTAAAGGAGTCCTCTAATCTCTTGTTGCAGCTTCAGGTTGGGGCATGCCTTTAAATTCCTAGAGAGTTGAGAATGTGAAGTGGTTGGAAGAGTTTAAGAGAAACATAAAGATGTTACCTCACTAAGTGGATGTGCATCCTGTAGAAATACATCAAGGAGCCCTGATGGTGCAATGGTTAAGCACTCGGCTACAAACTAAAAGGTTGGCAGTTTGAATCCACCCGTCGGCTCTGTGGGAAGAAGACCTGGCAATCTACTTCTATAAAGGTTACAGCCAAGAAAACCCTATGGAGCAGTTCCACTCTGTCACAGGGGGTCGCTATGAGTCGGAATTGGCTCGATGGCACCCAACAACAACAGAAACACATGAACATGTGTGTTTCACAGACGTGCACACTCACAAATATTCTCACACACCCAGTGTGGTTGCCAGGTCTCCTGGGTGTCCTTATTTAAGCTTAAGTATCATTGTTTTAGCTGTTGTTTGACCAGGAGTCTGGTTTGTTTATTTGCTTAGAGCTGCTTCAGGGCAGGTTTCAGTAAATTAGTGAAGCCGTGTGCTCCATAATTTGGTCCATACTGATACCTGATTAGCTGAATGGAGCTTCACTGAAATCCTTTTGTCAAAGTACTCGTTTGATTGGGAAATACTTTTGCTTGAAGCGAACCCTCTCCAGATTTTGTAATCTGAACCCACCTGTGTCTTGGGCCCTTATTTTCTAAAGATTTGGTTTATTCAGAGCCTCTAAGTGACTGTGCCCCTCTCTCTGGATTGTCCTACAGATACCCCGTAAGGGGCCCCTGCTGGTACACAAGACCCACCGGGGCTGTCTGCCTGACTGCCCCAGATTCCGGCAGCGGGACCCCTGATGGCAGTAGGCACCTCCCTGTGAAACCTGCCAAGCTGGACGCCACAACTCTGCACGACGACGCTTTGGCCAGCCCCGTGTCCCCTTCAGAGGTGTGCCACCATGCAGTCCTAGCCTGCAGCCCGGGCATCCCTGAAGAACACTATGTAAGCGAGGCTGTGGAAGATGCTCCCAGCTTCAGAGGGTACCGGGATGCCTGCACCATTACTGGTAAGGGGGCCCTTTGCCTGCCGGGGAGGGAGGGCAGGGAGGGAAGGGAAGAGGCTTCAGTTGATGAGGACTTGGGAAGGATGCAGCCAAGGGAGTGGGGACTGGAGGAGGGTGGGGAACCAGAGTGCAAAGTATCTGATCTTTGGGATTGTGAGACCTGGCATCCACAACCAGCTCTGCCAGGGAATAATGCTGTGACTTGTGTAAAACACTGATCTGTCTGAGCTCTGAGCCTCAGTTTTCCCACCTGTAAAATGGGGATGAAGACAGTACCTCATTGAGTTGTCCTGAAGGTTACAGAAGGTAACATTGAACCCCAAGTGGCGTACGTGGTACAGAGTGGATGCTCAGTATAGTTTGATGACTTCCCCCTCTGTTTCTTCAGACTTAAAGTTGGGATAATGGAAATAATATTTGCATTATGTGATGCAGAGATGGGAAACTACCTGTGCTGCCCTTTACAAACCACGAAGAGTTGCAAAGACTTGGGTTGTTACAAATGCCTGTATCAGTTACACCTTCCCAGTGTCCCAGGAACCAGATAATTACCTCCTAGTCCACTGGCGGCATCTGCTGTTGAAGCACGTTTTACTAGATCGTTTCCCTGGGAACGCTGAGACAGGTGCTTGGAGTTAGCTAGCCAGAGGGCTCTGATTGGAAATGGTGTAGGATGGCATGCATAACAATAGTGAGTAGCATTAAAAACAAAAACAAAAACACCCAAACCCTATTTTGGCTCATAGTCACTCTATAGGACAGAGTAGAACTGCCCCATAGGGTTTCCAAGGCAGTAATCTTTATGGAAGCAGACTGCCACATCTTTCTCCCGAGGAGTGGCTGGTGGGTTCAAACCGCTGACCTTTTGGTTAGCAGCCAAGGCTTCACCACCGCACCACCAGGGCTCCTTAGTGAATAGCATAATTATAGTTAAACCCAATTGTATTCATACAGAAGTCTGCTGTATTTCTTGGTTTTGTTTGCAGTTTTTGCTTTTGCCCCCCTGTTTGAAATAATGCCTGATGACAGTGTATAATATGCAAATTTGCTTCCTATAGCTTCTCATTGTTCTGTCTCAACAGTTAAGCATTGAGGACCTCCTGTCAAGAGGGTCTTAGGTACTCAGGGGCACAGAGATGGTTGGGGATTCTGCTTGGGTGCCCAGCCCTGTGCTGAGCACCCCCCACCGCACATGCTTTCTCTCCCATTCCCTTGAGTGAACCATATGTGTTCCTCTCCTCTGTGCACTAAATCCTACTCCCACTTCCCTGCTCCCTGAAGGACACAATTCTAACAATATGCCTCCTCTCTGCTGCATCAATTTCCTCTCCTATTCGTAGGCTCCTTCCTGTTCAGACGAAAGCATGCTATGATTTCTCCCTTCTTAACAAGAATTCTTCTGGGTCCTGCTTTCCCCGCAGGCTAATGCTCTGTGTCTCTGCTCTTTTTAGCAGAAAAACCTGTTTGACAGAGTTGTGTTTGTTTACCCACTCCAGTTTCTCTTCTCCCGAGCCCACTGCAAGCAGGCTTTGGCACCCCCTGCCAAAGCACTGCTTTCTGCAAGGTCACTGATGACCTTGTTAAGTCCACGGGTCCACTCTCCATCTTGCCCTGACTTGACTTTTCATCATTGGCCACTCCCTGCTCCTGGGAACCCAGTCCTCACCTGGCTTCTGGAACCCCATGCTCTCCTCCTGCCTCTCTGGCTGCTCCTTCTCCTCTCCCCAGCCTGGGCATCTTGGAAGGCCCTGGGTCAGCCCTTCCAGTCCTTTGCTTCCCTGCCTATACCCATGTCCTGTTGTCATTAGTTGCTGTGAGTCAGCCCTTGACTCATGGTGACCCCATGCACAACAGGGCAAAATGCTGCCCAGTCCTGTGCTGTCCACATGATCGATTGCAGATTGGACTATTGTGATCCATAGGGTTTTCATTGGTTGATTTTTGGAAGTATATTACCAGGCCTTACTTCCTAGTCTCTCTTAGTCTGGAAGCTCCTCTGAAACCTGCTCAGCATCATAGCAACATGCAAGCCTCCACTGACAGATGGGTGATGGCCTTGCATGAGGTGCATTGGCCGGGAATTGAACCCAGGTCTACTGCGTGAATGGGGAGAATTCTACCACTGAATTACCAATGCCTTCATATGCATGCCCTAGGTGATCTCATCTAGGATCCAGGTTTTAAAATCTTCACCTATACTGACCATCCTCAGCTTTTGTCCTTATCCTGATCTTTCCCCTGTAGGCCTGATTTCCCCTTGGATACTGTCATGGATTGAATTGTGTCCCCCAAAAATATGTGTATCAGTTTGCTTAGGCCAGGATTCCAAGTATTGTGTGTTTGTCCACCAGTTTGTCATATGATGTGATTTTCCTGTGTGTTGTAAATAAATCCTGCCTCTATGATGTTAATGAGGTGGGATAGGCAGCAGTTATGTTAATGAGGCAGGACTCAGTCTACAAGATTGGATTGTGTCTTGAGCCAATCTCTTTTGAGATATAAAAGAGAGAAGTGAGCAGAGAGACAGGAGGACCTCATACCACCAAGAAAGCAGTGCTGGGAGCAGAGCGCGTCCTTTGGACCCGGGGTTCCTGCATGGAGAAGCTCTTAGTCCAGGGGAAGATTGGTGAAAGGACCTTCTTCCAGAGCCGACAGAGAAAACTTTCCCCTGGAGCTGATGCCCTGAGTTTGGACTTCTAGCCTCCTAGACTGTGAGAGAATAAACTTCTGTTTTTTGAAGGCATCCACTTGTATTTCTGTTACAGCAGCAGTAGATGAGTAAGACAGATGCCTAAGAGGCACCTTGAACTCATGTGTCCAAAACTGAGCTCCTCATTTCCACCTCAGTCTGCTTTTCCTGTGATCTTCCCTGTCTTTATGAATGGCACTTCCTTCCACTTGCCCGGGCTAAAAGCCTTGAAGGCGTTTGTGACCTCTGTCTCTTTCATATCTCAGTTTTCCAGGAGATCTGTCAGCTCTACCTGCAGTGTGTCCAGAATTTGGCCATGTCTCACCAGCTCCACAGCAACCACCCCGCTCCACGCCACACCTTCATCTCATGCCTGGACTATTGCACTGGCCTCCTAGCTGGGCCTCCTGCTTCTGCCCTTGCCTCTCTGCAACCCGTCCTCCACCCAGCTATGAGGGTGACTTTTTTCTTAAGTAACTTATTTTTGTTGTCGTTGAAAATATACACAGCAGAACATATGCCAGGCCAGCTAGTTCTTCATGGACAGTTCAGTGATGTTGATTACGTTCTTCAACTTGTGCAACCTTTCTCACCCTCCTTTTTCGAATTGTTCTTCCCCCATTAACATAAAGTCACTGCCCTCTAAGCTTCCTGTCTGAACTTTCAAGTTGCTATTGTCAGTTTGATGAGGGTGACTTTTTCAATATGAGGTCAGATTGTTTTACTCCTCTGCTCCAAACTTCCAGTGAGCTCTCATCGTACGGTGGCCCATGAGGGTCTAAATGTGCGCCGTCCCACCCCGCTGGCCTGCCTCCTACCAGTCATCCCCGCCATCCACTGTAGGCACCCCGGCCTCCTTGCTCATCCTCAAACACACCAGGAGCTTCCAGCCTCAGGGCCTTGGTTCCTGTTGCTCCCACACTGGGATTACCTTTTCCTCAGATGTACCCACACCTCCTTCTTCTCTTTGTCCAAATGGCATTTCATATAAGGCCTTTGTGACCTAACCACCCCATGTGAGGGGTGCTCCCCCGCCACCTTTCCCATCGCCCTTTCCTGCTTTATTTTTTCTCCATAGACTTACCAGCCTCTCAGCTACCATGTGTTTTTTCTTTGTCAAACCTGCAGTAGAATATAAACTCCTGGAGGACGAGGACTATAACTGCTTTGTGCACCACCGAGTCCCAGTGATGAGGTAGCACCTGCATGTGGTCAGTGCTCAGTAAACATTTGTTGAATGCATGACTTGTGTCATTTCATTATTACCACATTCCATCCCCAGGAAGCTGGTACTGTTCGCCCTTTTTTTCAGGTGAAGAAGCTAATTCACAGAAGGGTCAGCATCTCGGCTAAGTTCGCTGAGTTCTAAGTGTGCAGGGCTGTGGGACTGGAGCACGTGTTCTCTGCCACCTAGGAATATGGTCTAGTCGAGGAAAGGGGAGAGTAAGTGGAAAATGGCTGTACACTGTGATTAGCACGGTGATCAGGACAGGCACACGGGAGAGCACCCAGCAAAGCCTCAGTCGGGGGGCCGGGCATGGGGAGGATCAGAGGGTGCTTCATGGAGGAGGTGATGTCCCAACTGCATCTTCATTCATCCGCATGTAAACTGACCTTTGGGAGTCTAGCTGGTGTCTATGCCAAAGAAATCCAGGGAACATCTGGTCTGTTATGGTGGTTTTGCTTTCTTGAACATCACGATCGAGGGCAAAGAAATGGCAGAACACGATGCCGAAACGTCAAACCCTATAGAATGTGGTAAGTTGGGGTTCTTCGCTGGGACACTTGTAGCAAGCACCAGAGCATGGCTGAGAAACAGCACTCCGTGCTGTCACTTTGGCAGCGGCTCAGGAAAGAGGAATGTAAACACAGGCACTGTTGCGGGCTTAAGATGTGTGCAGTCAGCTGATGCAGAACATTCCTAGGTTAAAGTCTTACGAAGGGCATTGAGGGGAAGATCCAAAATGAAAAAAACCGCTCGGAGAGAATGCCGGGAGTATCCCGGAGAGTCTGTGGCTTTGAAAAGTGCAGTCCCGGAGATGACTTGGCACACGGCCTGCGACAAATACACTCCATCCCCAGTTCCCGGCGAGTGCCGAGGTGAACAGCAGACTTTTTGTTTGACTTCAATTTTTAGGCAAAACCAAATGCCTGTCACAAAGCCCTGCCCTGCTCCCCCCGCCTTTCCCCAACGTAGGGGTATCACATTGTGAGTGCGTCATTTTGTGCGGGGCGGTTTAATGAGATGAGCCGATAGGGTGTCCAGGCCGCTCGGAGTTATGTAACACGTTGTGATTCCAGGGCAGCTCACAATCTTAGGATTTGCCCCAACAAGTGAACTCAGAAAACTGCTGAGGCAGGCTGGGCAGGGTGGCTGTGCCGAGGCTCTGCCAGGTCGGGCTGCCATGGAGGTGCCCCTTTCTCTCTGAGTTGCTTCAGGAACTGACTCTGCACATGGCCTTGGTTTTTCAACTCGGGCAGCCCGCGCGGGCACAGCCTCTGCCGGGACTCTGCCAAGGCAAACTCGTTCAGACTAACTCATGTGGTAAGTGTGTTTGCTGAGCACGTCTGCTGTTTGTTTTCTTTGTGGTGTGGCCGGAAGGGAGAAAAGACCCACAGAAGGAGTTTCTCTTGCTCTGCTCTGGTTGTGGGTCGTCCGTGGTCCTGTGGTAGGGAAATTGCAATATTGAATCATTGATGGGCAGAGGTGAAGGACCTCAGAGGTGCTCCCCCTCGTTGTACTGACTCAGAGGAGGCACGAGACCTGGGGGTCCATGAGCAGCAGGCTGAGTTGGGACCGGGTCCCTCCGGACTCCCACCACCTTTCCGTTCTCAGTTCTCTGCGTGGGCTGAGCAGGGTCCTGGAGGACCCCTGTGGCCTCTCAGATGCTGCAGTTTTCTCTAACCCTTTGTCTTTATCCTGGTTTCTTAGAGCCTAGCCTGGTGTCTTGGGCCAGCAAGGAATTCTGTTGTTGTTGTTATTTCTTTCTTTCTTTTTTTAATTGGAAAAATATATATAACCCAGCAAGGAATTTTTAAAGAGGGGAAGAATAGAGTTAAACAGTGTCTCTTTCTCCCTCCCTTTGCCCCTTTTTCCTTCCTTCCCTCAGTCTCTTTTATTCGTTAGTTAATATGCTTGGCCCTTTCATTCGATCCCCACCCAGTGATGGAGGCTTGCTAATCTGTTCTGCTCTGGCTTGTCCCTCTTGCTGTGGGGCTGACGTTTCTTCTCACTGATTGGAATCTGTAGGGTGATGACCCATCTGGTTTCTGTCCCATCTGCATGCCGTTACCTAAGAGTTGTCTAGGCCAAAACACAGTAAATTCCTGAGAGGCACAAGCTCCTCTTGTCTCATTCCAGTGTTTTAAGTTTCAAGACATACGAAACTTTGGACGAGAGATTAGGGTGATACCGTGAATATGGGTGGGTGTTGAAAATGTCTTCGGGCACCTTCAGTCCAACCAGCGTGTATCGAAGGTCACCTTTTTCTGGAGCTTGTGCTAATTGCTGGGGTCCTTCCTAATGAGAATTGATCCTGCTCCTCAAGTCCAGGTGTGGGCACAGGTATAAATGAATAGATGTAAAACCTATGAGAAATGCTCTGGAAAAGCAGGCTTACGAGAACAAGTCTTTTTTTTTTTTTTTAAATTAATTTTTGGTGGTAATATACACTACCAAACGTACATCCATTCATAATTTCTGTATGTACAGTTCAATAACGTTGATTACATACTTCAGATTGTATCACCATCCTCAGTATCTCTACCTGTATTGTTTTATCATCATTAATTTCAACTCTCTGCCCTTTAAAGTTCTCATCTGTGCTTTAAATTCACTGTTGTCAATTTAAACTCATATACATACTTACAAGAGTACAATGCTCAGGGCAAACGTTCTTTGTTAATTGAGCTAAACTTTGTTTAGTTTAACGATGGCTTTATGGGATGGTTTTGGTTGAAGGTATAAAGATTATTTTTAGGCATTAGTTTCAGGGGTTCCCCCAGTCTCAGTGGACCCAGCAAGTCTGGCTTCCATATGAGTTTGAAGTACTGTTCCAAAATTTTTCTCCTTTTGTTCAGGATCCATTTGTTGGGTCCTTGATCAAAATAGTCACAGTAATGGTAGCCAGGCTCCACCCATCTCTTCTGCTCTCCTGGCAGAGGAGGTTATTCATGGAGACAGTGGGACCTGCAGTCCCTTCACAGGAACAGTCTCGTCTGGGAATAACCAGTTAACCAGCTGCTGTTAAGTGGATTCTGACTCACAGCAACCCCGTGCGTGTCAGAGCAGGACTGCGCTCCACAGGGTTTTCAGTGGCTGATTGTTCAGAAGTGCTGCTATTCTCACTTTAGATGTTTACAGAACAAAATAGTTTCTCATTAAATTGTACACATGTTGCCCTATGACAATGGTTAACAACCCCACAGCATGTCAACACTGTCCTTACTCGACCTTGGGTTCCTATCACCAGCTTTCCTGTCCCCTTCTGCCTTCTAGTCCTTGTCTCTGGACTGCTGTACCTCATTAGTCCCGTTTTGTTTTATGGGGTTGTCCAATCCCCGGCTGAACAGTGAACCTTGGAAGTGACTTCACCACTGAGCTAAAAGGGTGTCTGGGGGCCATACTCTTGGGGTTTCTCCAGTCTCTTTCAGACCAGTAAATCTGGTTTTGTGTGTGTGTGTGTATCACACAGGGTTTTTGACATAAATTGTAAACTTTAGTTAAAATGCAATTAGTAAGATTCTTGACATGGATTGGCAGACCATGTTTCCCAGGTGCTTGATATATTACCCACTGCTGTCAAGTTGACTGCCTCATAGTTTCCAAGGAGCGGCTGCATTTGAAACAAAAAAATTTTTTTGTTGTTATGTGATAATCTTTAATGATGCTTGCATTAAATAAAAAACCGTTCAGATAATCAATATTTGAATAGTATCCATGCCTCACAGTTTTAGGCTGCACTTCAACATTTAGAAATTATGTTACAAAAGTAATTAATGAAAATGCATAAACTATTGGTGGGTGTCACTCTCCCTGGTAGATAGATTGTTCTACCAATAAAATAAGCAAGATAAAAAAAGCTTAAATGCCACCCTAGGGTCCTAATTCGAAGAGCTGACTCAGGTACCCTTGAGACATCAGCTCTGCCTCATTTCCAGTTCTCATTCTGTGGATCTCAGTTGACCCCTAAGAATCCAAAATAAGAACATTATCCATGATTCTCATATGCAGCTAGGGTTGGGAACCACTGTTTTAATGGTTAATATAGATTCTTTTTATTGCTTTTTCTGTTGTCCCAGTTTGTAACAATTGCATGATTTTCTCCTTAAGGGGTGATTTTTCTCTGCAAAACTTAGTGTTTTATGACACCATGGTTTAAAATGAAACAAATTTTTATGTTACTTGATGTGTCATGTGTTACAGTTTTCCCCCACCTCAAACCATTTTAGGAAGCCAGCAAATAATAAATTATAATTAAAAAGAAGTGAAGGAATGATCTTATTAAACAATTAACCAAGGATGCTTTGCAGGTTGCTTCAGAACATTGATCCCAGCTACAAATAGCCTTCCCAGTGGTGCTCATTTAAATGGCAAGTTTTCATAATGAATTTAAAATGATAGGACTTGCAAGTATCGGATTGTGAGCGTCATTTCAGAAGCACAGCCGCTTTGTCAAGACACCCCCTCCCATGAGGAACTTTGGAGTCAGAAACTTCTCTTCATTCTCTGATCTCTCATGAACATTGAAAAACTAGAGCAAATCAGGTCAAAACTATTACGAATGGAAGCATTACAGCTGTGATTAGACTTGAACAAATCTAATTTCATAAATCATAATAATGGCTGACACTTACTGAGTAGTTACTCTGTGCCTGGCAGGCTGCTAAGCTGTCTTCTAGGAACTCCCTTCGTCCTCAGAACAACCCTGTGAGGTGGGTACTAGCATCACCTCCATCTTTAAGGAAGTGCCGAGTGGTTGTTATAGATGAATCGTCTCCCACATAAAGATATGTTGAGGTTCTAACCCCTATACCTGTGAATGTGACCTTGATTGGAAATAGGGTCTTTTAAGATGGAGTACGGTGAGATCCTAATCCCATCCAAGCGGTATTTTTGAAATGAGAAGAACAGACCCAGAGAGTTAGACAGAAGGACGGCCATATGACCCCAGAGACAACCACGAACCAAGGAACGCCAAGGATGGCTGGGAGCCACCAATAGCTAGGAGAGAGGCGTGGAGCAATTTTCTATCAGAGCCCTCAGGAGGAATCAGCCACAGCCAGTATCCTGGTTTAGACTTGCAACTTCCAGAGCTCTGAGACAATAAAGTTCTGTTCTTTAAAGCTACCCACTTTGTGGTATTTTGTTACGGCAGTCCTCGGAATAACTGGTGAAATGGCTTCACCTCTCAGATGAAACAGAGATCCTTGGGGTTTTAGACCCAGCATTGCTGTCTTATGGCCCTGTTTAAGTTAACTTCCTTTATTGTGGGCTTTTCCTTTTTAAATAATTTCATTTGACTTGGGTTTTAAATTATAAAAATAACAAGTGTGTGGTAAGATTTGAAACTGTACCAAAGTGTAGAAAATGCAGAGTGTAACTCCACATCTATTTAGTTCAAGTTAAAAAAAAAAGTCATTCCAGGAAGTGTCAATGCCCGTATTCTTTTCCTAAAAAAATGCACATGGGACTGTGCCATATACCCTGATCTGCAATTTAAAAACAAAAAAACAAACAATATTACTTGAGATTGTTTCATTGTAGTACATATAGTATTGCCTTAGTCTTTTTAATAGCTACACGGTATCTCAGTGTATCATTATCATCATTTACTTATTTAAACCAGCGGTTCTCAACCCTAGAAGACCTAATGCCTCTTTTTATAACATTTTGTAATTCCTCCTTTACTAACCCAAAATTAAATTTAAAACACAAGAGTCACACCTAAAACTCACTGCCATCGAGTTGATTTTGACTCATGGTGACTGCATAGGGTTTCCAAGGCTGTAAATCTCTACAGAAGCAGACTGCCACATCTTTCTCCCACAGAGCCATTGGTGGTTTCGAACCACTGACCTTTCAGTTAGCAGTCCATCACTTTAACCACTGCCACCAGGGCTCATCCTAATAGACAACTAACCCTCCTAAACGTAAAAATTTTTTAGAAAAGAGTAGTGTAACATAAAGGAGAAACAGAAGTAAAATGATGTAACCTGTATTTCAGCTTCATGTAAATGGAATCACACACTGAGATCTTTTGTGACTGAATTCTTTCACTAAGCATAATGTTTTCGGGGTTCATGCACGTTGTAACGTGTTTCAGCGCTTCGTTCTTGCGTGTACACAGCCTCATTAAGATGCATCATGAGTGCTCAGGTGCTTGCACCTGCATCTCGGATTGCTGTGAAGGTGGCAGCCACAGAGGCAGCTAACCGTGCTGGCTGCTCGAGGTCCAAGAGAGCACTACTCTTCTAAGCAGTCAGTTACTCATGGACACTAAGTTTTGCTTTGTAAATCCATGCTCCAAGGAGCATCCTTGCATGTCTTTTGGGTCACTTCTCCTATATGTCTGTAAGCTAAGTTCCTAACGGGAATGAATGTGCCTTTAGGATTTGATGTACATGACAACCTTGCCCTTAGAGAGCCTGCACCTGTTAAGTCCCTAGCACCAGCGGGAGGGAGGGGCAGTTTCTTGCCAGCTCTGGGCATTGTCAGCCTTTGTCATCTTGGTTAATCAGAGAGTCATGAAAGATAGTGTCTCATTTTATTTTGTATCTTTTTAATTCGGGATGAGTCTGCGGCTCTCTTGTATTGTATTTTCGTTTTTCAGCAAACTCCCTGTTTTTGGTCTTTGCTTGTTTTCCTAATGGGTTGCTGACTTTTAAAGGGTATTTACTGAGTTTCTGTTGTGTGTACCGGAGATAGGGCAGGTGTAAGGCTGAGATTCTCTTATATTTCAGCGAAGGAAAAACACCTTAAAAATAGTTATACAGAGTATTATTTAACCACAACCGTGTTTGGTACTCAAGAGTCCCTGGGTGGTACAAATGGTTAACTTGCTCAGCTGCTAACTGAAAGGTTGGAGGTTCAAGTTCACCAGAGGCACTTCGGAAGAAAGGCCTGGCTATCTACTTTCAAAAAATCAGCCATTGAAAACCCTATGGAGCACAGTTCTAGTCTGACACACATGGGGCCACCTTGAGTTGGGGTCGATTTGATGGGAAGTAGCTTGGTGTTTGATATTCAAAGGAGAAGTACAGGGTACTAAGAAAGTGTGTAAAGGCATTTTTGAAATGGCAGCTTCCAAGAATGTTTCAATGGGAAAGTCACATTTAAATAACAATATGAAGGACATGTAGGAGTTAGCGGGGTGAGGAGGGAGAGAAAGAACATTCTAAGCCCTGAGGCGGGAAGGAGTGTGGTGTGTTCAGATGTTAACAATAATAATAACTAACATTTACTGGGAGTCCCTGGGTGGCACAGGTGATTAAGTACTTGACTGTTTGTTAGCTGAAAGGTTGGTGGTTTGAACCCACCCAGAGGCACCTCAGAAAACAGGCCTGGTGATCTGCTTCTAAAAGGTCACAGCCTTGAAAACCCTATGGAGCAGTTCTACTCTGCACACATGGGGTCACCATGAGTCAGAATCAACTCAACGACAACCAGCAACAACATTTATTGAGCACTTACACTGTGCCAGGCGTTGCTCCAGGGTGCCTTTTATGTCTGTCTTAATTTCATTCTCATATGTCAGTTATCAATTGCTGTGTGTAATAAACTTCCAGCAGCTTAAAACAGCAACGAACATTTATTATCTTTCACATATTTCTGTGCACCAGGAATTCAAGAGTGGCTTATCTAGGTGGTTTTGGCTCAGGATTTCTCATGATGTTGAAGTCAAGATAAAAGCTTGCAGCTTTGGAAGATAGTTTGGTAGTGCATCAAAATGTTAAACAGAACTACTGTATGACCAGCAGTTTTACTCTTAGGCATGTACCCAAGAGCAATGAGAATATATGTCCACATAAAATCTTGCACATGAATGTTCATAGCAGCATTATTTACAATAGCCCAAAAGTTGAAACAACCCAAATGTCTACCAACTGATGAATGGATAAAGAAATGTAATATATCCATAGGAATGAAATAGTGATACATGCTGCAACATGGATGAACATGCTTAGTGAAAGAACCCCATCACGGCAGAGCACACAGTGTGTGTGATTCCATTTGCATGAAGTATCCAGAATAGGCAAATCCATAGAGACAGAAAGTGAGTTAGTGGTTTCCAGGGGCTAGGGGATGGTATCTGGGTGGCGCAAACGGTTTGCACTCAACTGCTAACTGAAAGTTGGCGACCCGAACCCACCCGGTGGTACCACAGAAGAAAAGGCCTGGCGATCTGCTTCCATTATGATTACAGCCAAGAAAACCCTGTGGAGCAGTTCTACTCTGCAACAAACACATGGGGTCACTATGAGTTGGAATTAACTCAATGGCAGCTAACAACAGGGACTAGGGGTGAGGGAGAATGGAGTGTTTCTGCAGATGGGTATGGAGTTTCTTCTGGAGGATGATGAAGATATTCTAAAATTGCAAAGATCGCACAACTTTTTTTTTTATTGTGCTTTAAGTAAAAGTTTACAGTTTGTTAGTTTCTTGTATAAAAATTTATACACACATTGTTATGTGACGCTAGTTGCTCTCTGTATAAAGTGACGGCACGCTCTTCCCTTCCACCTCAGGCTTCCCATGTCCATTCAACCAGCTCCTGACCCTCTCTGCCTTCTCATCTTGCCTCTGAACAGGAGCTGCCCATTTAGTCTCATGTATCTACTTGAGCTAAGAAGCACACTCCTCATGAGTATCATTTTATGGCTTATAGTCCAGTCTAATCTATGTCTGAAGAGTTGGCCTTGGGAATGGCTTTAGTTTTGGCCTAACAGAGAGTCTGGGGGCCATGTCTTCCGGGGTCTCTCCAGTCTCAGTCAAACCATTAAGTCTGGTCTTTTCACTAGAATTTGAGTTCTGTACCTCACCTTTCTCCTGCTCTGTCACGCATAACTTTTTTAAAAATTTAACTTTTATTGTCATAAAATATATAACAAAAAATTAGTCATTTTAACTATTTTTAAGTATACAATTCAGTGACATTAATTACATTCACCATGTTGTGCAGCCATTGCCACTGTCTATCTCCAAAAGTCTGTCATTACCCCAAACAGAAGCTCAGCACCCCTCAAGCGATAACGCCCCATTCTGCCCTCCCCTCAGCCCCTGGCCATCACCAATAAACTCTTGTCTCTATGTATTTTCCTGTTCTAGATATTTCATATAAGTAGGATCCTACAATATTTGTCCTTTTGTGTATGACTTATTTGACTCAGAACAATCTTTTTAAGGTTTATTCATGTTGTAGCATGTATCAGGACTTCATTTCTTCACGGGACTGAGTTATATTCCATTGTACATATGTACCACACTTTGTTTATCCAGTTGTTGATGAATATTTGGGTTGTTCTACCGTTGGCTGTTGAGAATAGTGCTGTAGTGAACACTGTTGTGCAAGTATCTGTTTGAGTCCTCGTTTTTGAGTCTCTTAGGTGTATACCTAGGAGTGGAATTGCTGGGTCATATGGTAATTCTTAGAGCCCTAGTGGCACAGTAGTTAAGAACTATGGCTGCTAACCAAAAGGTCGGCAGTTCAAGTCCACCAGCTGCTATGATTCTTTGAGAACTGTTTTTCACAGTGGCTGTACCATTTTACAATCCCATGAACAATGGATAAGCGTTCCAATTTCTCTAGTCCTTACCAGCACTTGTGTTCCACTTTTCTGATGAAAGCCATCCTAGTGAGTGTGAGGTGGTATGCCATGGTTTTGATTTGTATTTCCCTAATGACTAATGGAAGGAGCCCTCATGGCACAAACAGTATAAGAGCTCGGTGGCTCACTGAAAGATTGGTGACTCGAACCCACCCAGCAGCTCCTCGGGAGAAAGACCTGGAGATCTGCTTCCGTAAAGAGTATAGCCAAGAAAACCCAATGGGGTTCCTATGAGTTGAAATCCACTTGACGGCATCTAACAACACCAATGACTGCCAGTGCTCAGTGTCTTTATATGCTTATTGGCCATTTGTAGATCTTTTTGGAGAAATGCCTATTTAAGTCCTTTGCCCATTTTAAAATTGGGTCGTTTGTCTTTTTGTTGTTGAACGCACAACTTTGAAAATTCTAAAAACCACTGTAGATTGTATCGCAGTAAAGCTATTATTCGAAAACAAAAAAGATGAAAACTTGCCTGTGGCTGAAGGATCCACTTCCAAGATGACTCACTGACATCCTGGCAAGTTAGTACTTGCTTTTGGGGCAAGGCCTCACAGTTCCTCACCACACGGGCCTCTCCACAGGGCCACTTGCTGTCTTTATGATGTGGCAACTGGCTTCCCCCAGGGTGAGCAATCGCAAGACCAAGGGGGAAATTGCAGTGACTTGTATGACCTAGGCTCGGAAGTCATGTAGTCACGTCCGCCATATTCTTGGGCTAGCCATGTTTCGGTGTGGGTGGGTACCCACACTGTGGAACCCTGTGATACCCCGCAAGGGAGGTGAGAACCACTGGGAGCCATCTTGGAGGCTGGCATTCACCCCGTACAACAACCCTATGAAGTAGGCATTATTATGATCCCCATTTTACAGATGAGGTAATTACAGCACAGAGAGGTTAAGTAACTTGTGCATGGAGTGGAGTCGGGGTTTGAATCAAGGTATTTTGCCTGCAGAGCCCACTTTTTTAACCATTACTGATATTTTCTGAGCTTCTTTGACTATGATCCACAGTTTTTTTTTTAAAAAAAAAAAAAAAAAGCTAAGAAACTCATTTTACATTGTGACCAAGAACAATTCTAAAACAACAAAACAAAACAAAAAACACCAGTTCCTATCAAGTCGTCTCCCACTCAAGATAACCTGTGTGTCTCAGAGTAGAACTGTGCTCCGTAGGGTTTCAATGGCTGAGTTTTCAGAAGTAGATCACCAGGCCTTTCTTCTGAGGTGCCTCTGGGTGGACTTGAACCTCCAACCTTTTGGTTAGCAGCCGAGTGTATTAACCATTCGTATCACCTAGGGTCTCAAGTATACTTATACGTAGAACTAAAACAAGTTTTACATAATAACCTTCATTCTTATTGCAATTCATTTGGATATTTTCTGTTGTATTTATTTTAGGGAAAAAAAATTATAGTTGTAGTTGACCAGATTGGTTCCTTGCCCCCTTGCAGTTTGAAAACTTTTGCGCTATACTCTTTTGCCTCTGTAGAAATTTAAAAGGCTTAAAATTCAGGGCTCCCCATGCTGTCTCTCCCATAGCCAGTCTTGCTTCCTAGGACTAACTCTTAGAAGCAGTGGCTTAAAAAAAGTGTGCAACATAAAGAAATACAAACTGTGTAAAGAATGTACCTGGGGGTTTTTCCCTCCTTATCAGATTCCCAGTCTTGTGCCTGTCCTCCCCAGGGGAAGTACCATTTCTTGTGTATCTTTCTATGAATATTTTATGCATGTGTATGTATATATGTCCTCTCCCCTTTCTGCAAATGGGGCCATATGCTAAACGTGCCATTCAGTGCCTTGCTTTTTCTACTCAGTAATATGTATTAGGAGGAGCCCTGGTGGCACAATAGTAAAGAGCCTGGCTGCTAACAGAAAGGTTGGCAGTTTGAACCTGCTGGCCGTTCTGTGGGAGAAAGATGTAGCAGTCTGCTTCCGTACAGATTTATAGCCTTGGAAACCCTGCGGACAGTTCTGCTCGCCATGAGTCAGAATCGATTCAACGGCAACGGGTTAATATGTATTGGAGACTTTTCCTTTTAGCAGTTACCACATCTAGCTCGTTCTTTTTATTGGTTGCATATTATCCATTGCATGCAAGAACCACAGTTGACTTAAATAATCCACTATTGATGAACCACATGTAGATTGTTTTCAGTATTTTGCAAATACAAAAAGGGCTGCAGAGGACATTGATGTTCCCACATCTTTGAGCAAATATGTGATGACTGTACTCGTGAGGAGAGCTCTTAGAGTGGGAATGTTAGTTTTGGTGGTTTATGCCTGAGAAGTTGTGTTCATTGTATTGTTCAGATAACATGGGAGGGCGCTTGTGTGCCCACATCTTCCACACCCCTGGTATTAGCAAACGTTTAGCTTTTTGCCAATTTGATGTGTGTAAAACCGTAATCTTTGGGTCTTCATTTGTGTTCCTCTCAGTATGAGGAGGTTGAGCATCTAGGGAGATTTTTTTTTTTCTCTTTTTGTGACCCGAGATAAATAGTTTGTTTTTAGCTCATGGGGTGGTTACCTCTATAGTTCTAGTTAAGATAGTTATTATTTATATTTTCCTTTCTTCATTTACCAGCAGTACAGAGGGGCTCGTAGTAATACCTGCCTCACTGGGTTGTGGTGAAGATTAAAGGAGTTTAATACATGATGAGTGCTTAGGAGGCTGCCAACACATACTAAGTGCTCAATTAACCTCTTTGTTGTTGCTATTGTCTGCCTGCCTGCCTACCTACGTACTTATCACTCATTGATTGATTGATCTATCTATCTGCTTACCTAACATCTTTGTCTGTCTGTCATTTGCCTAAAAAAAAAAAAAAAAAACCCAAACAAAACAAACCCTTTGCCGTTGAGTCAATTCTGACTCATGGTGACCCCAAGTGACAGAGTAGAACTGCTCCATAGGGTTTTCTGGGCTGTAATCTTTATGAAAGCAGATCACCAGGCCTTTCTTCCATGGTGCAGCTGAGTGGGTTCCAACTGCCAACTTCAGGTTAGTAACTGAGCACAAACCATTTGGGCTACCTAGGGACCTGCCTACCTGCCTACAATTTACCTGTTTGTCTGTCTGTCTGTCGTCTATCTATTTTTTTATCATCTGTCTGTATGTCTGCCTGCCTGTCTGTTTGCTTGTCTATATAGCACCCATCCATCTATCTACCCTTCCATATATCTTTGGCCTGGAGGAAAACCCTGGGATGCTTATTGCTGGTTAATAGGTATAGGGTAAAGGTGGAGAGACAGGAGCTGACAGTTATTTTAGATGTTACACCCTTCAGTTAGCCCCCCTGTTTTCAGGCTCTTTCCCCATCTTCTGTTTTTCTTATTGTATCTGAGCTTAAATCCAACAAGCCCCTCCTCCATATTCTGGGGTTTAGGCTTATTCTGTTCTCCTTTCCATCAACATTCAATCAGAACTTAGAGAAAGACAGCAGGTCAGAGGCCATGCTAGGTCAGTATTCTTTAGTGCTTTTCCAGCACATTAAAATAGCTGTTCTGGAGAGTAGGAGAAAGAGTGCTGAGCAGGTTGACGCCCCCAGTGACGGGAGTCCGTGGTGCTCTAGGCCCTCAGTCAGCCCCATGAGTTTTGTGATTTTCCTCCAGTGCCCTTGGGAGCTGCGCTGCAGGGCACAGTCAGGTAGACAGCTGTTGGTTTCATCCAAAGTTGGGTGTTGCCCAGTGGGTACATCGAAACGACCATGGAGCAAGGTAGACAAAAGTGCAATTGAAGCAAAGAGCTGTGGGGTTCAAGCTGGCTGGGAAGGAGGGGATAGAGGCAAAGTGGAGGGGCCCAGGGGCTTGGGAGTCTTGATGTGGTGTAGTAGGAATAACTGAGTGAGAGCTGAAGGGATGGGGGCATCCGGCCTTCAGATTTCAGAGGTGGCCCAGGTGTGGCTGGCGCAAGTGGGATGTAATGTGATGGCCGTTGAGGTTGTGAGGTCCAGAATTGAGAGGGTGGGAGTTGGGTGGTGCCAAGCAGGGGGGTGGTGATGACAGCCTTGATGAATGGCTGGACTTGGTGGAGAAGAGGACCATGAGCCTGGTGCCACAGGGTGGAGGGGCTGAGAGTGGCCTGGTGAGCATAAGGCAGGGGTGGTGATACAGTCGGATAGTGTGAATGAGTCTCAAGTGAGCAAGGGCTTTTCAAGGAGGATGGACACAAATGAACCGGAAGTGGCTGGAGGAGCTAGAGGATAGCAATACCAACTCCAGACCCTGAGGAGCATGGGAATGTCAGCTCAGAGAAAGACGCGAAATCTTCACCTTCTGGGAGGTTTTAAACCCAAGCTCAATTTTGATCCAAATGATAGAACACGTGCGTGGGACCAATTGAACCTTCACGGTGGGAGAGAAGGAAGCTCTTACTTCTTAGTGGTTGGAAAGATGAAGAGGCTAAGCCTATGGGTAGGCCCCTGTCCCTCCAACTTCCAGCCATGCAGGAAGGCCCTGCTGGGGAGCCCCTGCCATTCCTTTTCTTCTCTTGGTAAGAATTCTGTTCTCAGCCCCTACCTAACATGTTAGGTTTCAGCTTATCTGATAAATATACTCTTTTTTTTCAGTACCAGAAAAAACTCACAACATACAGTTTAGATTGTCATAATTGCAGGTTTGAACTCTGTTACTCAATGCTATTCGACTTTATTTCTTCCTGATTATGTAGGGGTTTGGTGTTGAATGGAGACGCTGGGTGGTGCAAATGGTTAACGCACTTGACTCCAAAAGGTTGGAGGTTCAAGTCCACCCACAGGCTCCTCAGAAGAAAGGCCTGGTGATCTACTTCTGAAAAACAAAACACAAAAACCTGTTTCTGTTGAGTCGGTTCTGTCTCATAGCGAATGTATTCTGTCTCATAGGGGCCGTATAGGACAGAGTAGAACTTCCCTGTAGGGTTTGCAAGGCTATGATCTTTACGGAAGCAGACTGCCATATCTTTCTCCTGAGGAGCGGCTGGCTGGTCAGTTAGAACCATTGACCTTTTGGTTAGCAGCTGAGCACATAACCACTGGTATTGAAAACCTTGTGGAGCTCAGTTCTACATTGACACACATGGCATTGTCATGAGTCGACAACTGCACCTGGTTTGGTCTTTAGTTTTGGTGTTGAATAGATATGGGAATGGGCAAATCTGGATTTGTGAAAGGCCCTTGAAGTCTTCATGCCCAGAAGCAGGAGGTAGTGATGGCCCTGGCCAGCTATGGATGCAGCACCACCTAGTGGGCCAGGAAAGCAGTTACAAGAGGAGTTGGGAGTCTTAACCTTGACACCAGGTACCTGGTCTCTGGCAGCTCCATGAGTTGGTAGCTTTTGAAGGGGATTGAGGGAAAGGGAAATTAATTGCCAATAAAGTCTGTCAGGTAAGGCTGGCATCTTTAGTTGTATAGAACAAAAGGAACCTTCCCACATCATCCCTTCTGCCTCGATCCATCTACTTTATTCTGTTCTCATCTGTTCTGTTTGGTGGAACGAATTCCAGAAATAGTTTTAGTAGGGGAGAGCGTTGTTATAGCAAGTGTGACCATATTTTTCTTGCTTAGATGACTTGTGAGGAGCTTCTAATGCTAGTGTTTCAGTGGTTGTACTTTACATGATTTTAAATTGGGCCTGTATTAGTCAGGTTTCCTGCACTGAGGCTGCGTAACAAACAACTCCCAGTGACTACAATAACTTCTTGCTGATAGATATATAGGTCACCTGACTGTTGGCTGGGCTTGGGTCCAGGTCGGCTCTACTTGTCTCTCATTTGGAGATTCAGGCTAAAGAGGCAGTGACTACCTAGGGGTGTGCTCTTCTCCTGGCAGAGGACTGGTGCTGAGGAGGACAAACCAAACCACACAAGTACATCAAAGCCTCTGTTAGATATGGAGGAAGTTATGTCCACTCACATTCCATTGGCAAAGGCAAGTCACATAGCCCGGCTCAAAGTCACAGAGGTGGGGAATGGCATTTTGTCCACAGTGAACCTTGGCAAGGGTGGGGAGGGAAGGAAGAATTGAGAACAAAATAAGCAGCCTAGGTTTTGGAAGATTCTTAGGTAACAGGAGGAGTCCCTGGGTGGCTCAAACGGTTAAGTGCTCAGCTACTAACTGAAAGGTTGGCAATTTGAATCCACCTAGAGGTACCTAGGAAGAAAGGCCTGGCAGTCTGCTTCCAAAAGATCACAGCCACAGAGTAGAACTGAGCCTGTGGAACACAGTTCTACTCTGAAACATATGGGGTTACCATGAGTTAGAATCAACTCGATGGCACCTTGTTTGTTTTTTGGCTTTTAGGTAACAGGACAGGCACTGAATGGCTGAGGGAAGGGTCATAGGTGACCTTCAGGAAAAGCCTCATAGTGTCAATGACCTGTATGCCCTTCGCTTATTCTCTTAGCCCTGCAGGGCTAGAGAACTTGGGGTGGGAGTGGAGGGGAAAGGACATAGGCTCTTATGGCCTACAGCAAGAGTTGGCCGACTTTTTGTAAAGAGCCAGAGAGGATATAATTTAGGCTTGCAGGCCATATGGTCTCTGTCACTACTCAGCTCTGCTATTGTAGTGTGAGAGCAACTGTTTGAATTGTGTCTGCCAAAAATATGTGCTGTAAATCCTAACCTCTATACCTGTGATTATACAGGTTTCTCCCACTATCTGAAAGCAGAGCATTCCTGTGAAACCTTTTGTAAGCTGAAATGGCATAAAGCAAAGAAGCAATTAACATTAAATTATATAGGAAAATTTTTAAGCATTCTCAGACCCAAAAAATAGCCTACTAAGCCATAGCAAATAACACACAAAACCTAAAATAACACTAACATATAGTAAAAGTAGGAATGATAATGATAAATATACAGCCTATATAAAGTAGACATAATGTTTGTACAGTGTAGTTTCATTTACCAGAATCCGGAAGACAGTGAGCACACTGGGAGGCTGAGAGGTGGTGGCGGTGATGATGGCTGCCCTGGTAGCCTAGCTGTGGCGGCTTGATGCAGAGATGCTGAGTGTAGTTCCCAAGGAAGGAGCTTGGTGGCACCACTCTCACTGCTCGGGGTGTGTGCTGCCTTTTTAACGGCTCACTGCAGAACACATACTGAACGCTTTTTCCACTTTTCCCCTTTTTTCGTAAAAGCGAAAATCCTCTTTGGATTTTTTTCGCTTAGCGAAAACAGTTACTAACATAGGTCTTTTGTAAAAGCAAAGTGGCGTAAAAGGAAGTTTAGAAAAGTGGGGGATACCTGAAATCCCATTTGGGAATGGATTGTCTTTGTTATGTTATTGAGGCAGGATTAGTGTAGGGTGCGTTTTGAGTCAGTCGCTTACAAGATATAAAAGGAGCAGATTAAGCAAGCAGAGATGGGGTAAGATAGATGCCATGCCACATGGAGATCTCCAAGGAACCAGGAAGCAGAAGCTGAAGAGACAAGGACCTTCCCCCAGAGCAGACAGGGAAAGCCTTCCCCAGAGCCGGTGCCCTGAATTTGGACTTCTAGCCTCCTAAACTGTGAGAAAATAAATTTCTGTTTGTTAAGGCCATCCACTTGTGGTATTTCTGTTATAGCAGCCCTAGATAACTAAGACAGTAGCCATAAAAAGCCAAAAAAACCAAACCTGTTGCCGTAGAGTCGCTTCCAACTCACAGCAGTCATAGACAATATGTAAAGGAATGGGTGTGTCTGTGTTTCAATATTTGTTTATAAAAACTTTTATTTATAGAAACAAGCAGGGTGCTGGATTTCCCTGTGGGCTGTAGTTTGCAGACTCCTGGCCTAGACCTTCAAGGACTGATCGTTATCAGGATGCCAGTTGAACAATTAAGAGAGAAATATCCCTGTTTAGCTGGGAATTCAAATAAAATTGAAAAGGGCTGTTGGGGAGTCCAGTAATACCCTATTCACCCAGAAGTGTTAACTGTCAACAGTTGTTTCATATAATTGGATTCTCCAGGCAGCCTTATTGCATGAAATCTCATTTTGCTTAACCCATTTTCAATAGAAATGTATATAAAAGGTATAAAAGGAACTCCTTGGGCTCCCCAAACACTGGGTACAGAAGGTATTTAACCTTTGTGGATTCAGATTTATCTTTCATGAACAGCAGTTCTATACCTAAAGATTCGGGGATTCTACACCTAGAGATTCAGGGATGTGCTTAATGGTGGTAGGTGTGCTCAGCAAGTCTACTTTCAAATTCCTTGTAATTGCAATTTTTGAGGTAGCAGCTTCATTGAGGTATAGTTCGTATTCTGTACAATTCACCCATCTAGCGTGTATAATTCAATGGCTTTTAGTGCAGCCATCATCACACTCAATATTAGAACACTATTCATCACTCCAAAAAGAGACGGCATACCCTGTAGCCATCACCTCCAACCCCTCTCCCCTCAGTGTGGCTGCATTTTTAGTAAATTTTTTAAAAAATCACCTCTTGGGCTCCACTGCCATTGTTGATCTTGACTCTAACAGGCTTACCCCCACAGCCTTAGCAGAGTAAGGGTTCCCTTTCAGTGGTCATCCACGTTACCCTAAGTGCTCCAAACATTGAAAGACATTTTAATTTGACACTCATGTATTGTCACTGCGTCACCTGATGAGCTACTTTTAAAACCTTTCTTGTATTTTAGCTTTACATTTCTTCATTTGTATTCTGCTTTCCCATAAGTTGTCCTTTGTAATTTTCTACATTTTGAGTTTACGTTTCTGTTGGTTGGAATCCTGGCTCAAGTAATACGGAATGATTTCATTCCCAGGTTTTATTGGCTTTGTTTTTGTCTGTTTGGTTTGTTCATTGTTAGGCTGTAATGATTTAATTAATTTATTTATTTGGGATGAGCTTGCAATCTTTTAATGTCCAGATGATTTCATTTGATGTTTTAAAAAAAGGAACCATTGTTCATTTATAAACAGAATTTCCCGTTCGGGAAATAATTTAGGTTAACAATCAAATAGTTAAATGCATTGAATGCTGGAGGCACATTAGGTATTGTGGTTTCATAAAAGTTTGTTCTATGAATAAAGTTTTCCTGATTTGGCACTTAACTTTTTGTTTGTTTGTTTATTGTTGTTGTTTAAGTGAAAGTTTACACTTCAAGTTAGTCTCTTATACAAAAATTTATACATGTATTGTTATGTGACCCTAATTGCTCCCCCTATATGGTGACAGCACACTCCTCTTTTCTACCTCGGGTTTCCCCGTGTCCATTCAACCAGCTCCTAACCCTCTCTGCCTTCTCATCTCACCTCCAGACAGAAGCTGCCCATTTAGTCTCGTCTATCTACTTGAGCTAAGAAGCACACTCTTCACAAGTATCATTTTATGTCCCACAGTCCAGTCCAATCCCTGTCTGAAGAGTTGGCCTCGGGAATTGTTTTAGTTCTGGGCTGATAGAGAATCCAGTGGCCATGCTTTCCAGGGTTCCTCCAGTCTCAGACCATTAAGTCTGGTCTTTTTACTAGAATTTGAGTTCTACACCCC
>NW_004443937.1:21236626-21257728 GCF_000243295.1 Trichechus manatus latirostris
TCTTGGGCTAATACTTTCCTTGTGTCTTTAGTGTTTTTCATTCTCCTTTACTCCAGGTGGTTGGGACCAATTGATGCTTCTTAGATGGCTGCTTGCAAGGTTTTAAGACCCCAGTCGCCACTCACCAAAGTAGGATGCAGAACATTTTCTTAATAAACTTTGTTATGCCAGTTGACCTAGATGTCCCCTGAAAGCTTGGTCCCCAGACCACCGCTCCTGCTACTCTGTTCCTCGAAGTGTTTGATTGTATTCAGGAAACTTTTTAGCTTTGGTTTAATCCAGCTGTGCTGACTTCCCCTGTAGTGTGTGCTATCCTTCCCTTCACCTAAGATAATTCTTATCTATTGTTTAGTTAGTAAATAATCCTCACCCTCCCTCCCCACCCTCGTAACCATTAAAGAATGTTTTCTTCTGTATTTAAACCTTTTCATGAGTTCTTATAATAGTGGTCTTATACAATATTTGTCCTTCTGTGACTGACTAAATTCACTCAGCATAATGCCCTCCAGATTCCTCCAGGTTATAAGATGTTTCACGGCTTCATCATTGTTCTTTATGGTTGTGTAGTATTCCATTGTGTGGATACACCATAATTTGTTTATCCATTCGTCCATTGATGGGCACCTAGGTTGTTTCCATCTTTTTGCTATTGTGAACGGTGCTGCAGTGAACACGAGTGTGCATATATCTTGGCACTTAACTCTTTATTCCAGAGTTTGCCCCCTGATTCTAACTGACTTCCATTGTCCCCTGGTAAGAGCTGACTTTGGGGAAGAGAGGACAGGTAGAAGGATGTGAGGTCTTAAACTCTGGTGGCTGCCCAGGCCTCCTCAAAGGCCTTAGAGATCCTGACTCTAACTATTGGGTATAAATGCTTTTGGAAAACAGAGAGCAGGTGTAAGCATAAAAAGTTAATAATTTGGAAACAGGAAACTGAATCTGAACCCTCCAGATTAGAGGAACAAAACCCATGATGTGGGAGAGAGATTGGAGAGATGAAGTATGAGTACTTTATCCTTATTTTTGCCATGGATATTGTGGTGTAATGGACCGCTTTTGTGTGGCCTTTCTAGCCATTGTCTTGTAACTCCCACCCAGGTGATTGGGCGGGACTGTGTCATAGGGTAATTGTAGCCCACCAAAGGGGTTGGTCGGTTTTGCCATCCCAATGGGATTGAAATGAGCCATCCTAGCGGCAGGAGAGGAGGAAGACCCCACCACTACCAAGAAAGAACAGCCAGGAGCC
Organism: Trichechus manatus latirostris; assembly: GCF_000243295.1. Taxonomy (NCBI): domain Eukaryota; kingdom Metazoa; phylum Chordata; class Mammalia; order Sirenia; family Trichechidae; genus Trichechus; species Trichechus manatus. The sequence goes on from NW_004443937.1 coordinate 21,237,873, forward strand.
AGCACGTCCTTTGGACCCGGGATCCCTGCACTGAGAAGCTCCTGGGAGCAGGAGATCGAGAAAGAGAGCAAGCTGTAACCCTGAAGACAGTGAGAAGCAGTGGCAGGAGAGATCTGGCTGCAGTGACCTGGCATAGTGGGCTTCCTGGCCCATGGAGAGAGAAAGCTGGGTGCCTTTGGGCAGAGGCCTAGCACCAGGGAAAGGTGTGCCTGCGAGCTCGGCTGGGAAGAGGCTGTCCTGATAGAAGAACTGTACTCTTGAGTGTTCCTGAGCCTAAATTTAACCTGTTACCTCCTTAATAAACCCCATAATCGTGAGTATGGTCTGTGAGTTCTTTGTGGCCATTGCAATGAATTATCGAACCCAGTAGAGAGTGCTGTGGCAGAGACAATAGTGTCAGAGTTGGTAAGGATGGCAGAGAGAGAAGACATGGTTGACCTCCGCCTTACAGGAATCAGCCTTGGACTGTTAATCTTGATTCTCCTTCCCCCTTGTGAAGTTAGAGGAGGTGAGACACCATGCCCACACCATTTTTACAGATATTTAGAAAAGTATAGGTTTACTTTCTAGTCATTTAAAGATAACTACCTCTGTCAGTAAAGATTAGGTTTGACTGCATAGAACAGTGGCTTCACCTGTTAGAATTTATTTTTCTCTCACATAAAAGAAATTTAGAGGGAGGATCTGCAGTGGTGACACAACCTTACAGCCCTTGGAGCCCAGGCCCTCCTGTTCTCTGATTCCACTGTACTAGCTGTTGTTTCTATCCTTAAGATCACCTCATGGTCTAAGAAGGCTGCTGAAGCTCCAGCCATCATGTCCAAGTCCCAGGCTATAGGAAGATAGCCTTTGGGGAAACCTCACAGACTACTGCTTACATCTCATTGGCTAGAACTTAGCTTCATGGCCACACCTCACTGCAGGGGAGGCTGAGGAATGTAGTCTTTCTATGGGGCTCAGGACTTGGATTCTAAGGAAAAATGAGGGCATATTGGTAGTGGGAGGCCATTAGCAGTGTTTATCATGGCTCCTTGACCAGAATTAAAAATATAACATGAACCTTCAAAGTCAGTGTTCCCTCACCTTTGACATCATGACCCACCCAAAAAAATGATGATATTTGCATGGCATGATGGGTAACTGGAGGAGGCAGTTCGCAGCTGGTGCCACCCTGGGCAACCCCTGCCCCTCCTCTGCCGTATTCTCCATTCCCAGTGCTGTTTAAGGAACCTCTGTTTAAATCATTAGATCTAGCACATAGTCTACAAAGTGAAAGACAGCAAGGCAATGACCTTGTAAAGAGAGTGCTGTGATGAGACCTCAAGAAAGTGGAGCCACTGGATGTGCGTCAGAACTAAGATCAGTCACATTTGATATGACCGTAAGGCTTGTAGTTGAAGATGAAGCAGAGCAGGTCTAAAAGTTCAATTTTAGCTATGTGTGGCTTTTTGTTAAATTTTTTTGGTCTTCATAACTTTATTCTTAGGGTAAGAGAGGAAAAGCCAAATCTGTGTTGCCAGTTTTGATTCTTTGGGTTACTTAACAATGTGGCCATTTTTGTTTGAAATATTTGAGAGAAGCCACTGAAAAATTATTGAATGGAAGAGGACTGGGAAGATTCTTAGATGAAATAGTTTTCTTTCAAATCAAGGTAATAATGCGTATGCCTGGCACATCACTGAAGCTATGTGCTATTTTTAAGGGATTCCTGAAGCAACGTGCTGGAGAGAGTGAAAGCTGGGAATAGAAAATTTAGAGAAAGGAGAGTTATGAAGAAGAATTATTCAATCATTGAGGTTGGGGTCTTTGGGCTGGAGGCAACACGGGTGGTGGTTGGGACAGTGGTCTGTGGGTCCACCCTCTGTCTTGAAAAAACGGGCCCCCTACAAACTAGCTGCATGGTCTCGGTCTGGTTGTTTAACCTCTCGGGACTCAGTTTCTCCTGTAAAAATAAGGATAAGAGTCTCCTCTCTTAGGCGTGTTGGAAGAAGTAAATGAGTCATTGGATACAAATGCTTGCTGGTGGGAGCACTCCGTAAACATTCGCCATTATTGCTGTTGTTATCCTTATACAAAAATACAGCTGGATTCCTGTGCAAAACCAACAAAATCCAGATGGTTCAAAGAGAAAAGGGTTAAAAATGAAACCATTTGAAGAAAATATTGCTGGGTACTTTTATAATCTTGAGGTAGGGAAGGCCGTTCTAAGCTTGATAGGAAGGGTAGAAAGTATAAAGAAATGATTGATAGATTTAATTCTACAAAAATGAAACTTTATACACACATGCTTACTATAACAAGATATATTTGTTCCAGGAAAAATGTGCATGTTTTACAGAATTGGGCACTAAAAATAGCAAGAGTTATGCGACTTTGTAACCGGAACACTAACAAAAAACGGTACACCAGGAGATAACTTGAATAGGAGGTAATGTGAATAGTCCAGACAGGCAGCTCTGCTCTGTGTGGCTTGAGCTCAGAGGTTATTAAAATCTCGCCAGACAATAGCGGGAAATGGCTGCGAGGCATACTCCCGGGGAGGTGGGGCTCTGGCCCACTGGGGCTGCTGCTAAAGTGGGCACGGGAGGAAGTGCAACCTTCTGCAAGGCTGGGGTGCAGCCCTCTGGGGACAGAGCTCTGGGTGCAGAGCTAATTTTAGTTCCTTCAAAATAGGGCTGAAAGGGCTCCTGCCAGTAAAGTACAAGAGCTGAAGGGCTTTTTCTTTTCCTGTTGGAAGATTGTAATTTCACGATTGTGGCTCCCCTTGCTAGGAAAAATTGCACGTGAACCCAGCTCCATGTCACACTGACATTGCTTCCTTATCTGCCAATGGCCTACGAGCTCATTATAGAAAGGCTGTATGTAGAAAAATAATAAAGATGAGTAGGGTTACAAGACACATGACATGTTGGGAGAAATAATTGCAATATATTTGATAGACAAAGGGTTAATATAAAACCCCTTTATGTATCAACAGTAAGGAGTTGAACGCCCCCAGCGAAAACTGAGAAAAAAAACACATATATGAGCAACCTGTAAAGGAACTATAAATGGCCAATATATGTATAAAAAGATGATGAATATTATTAAGAAATGAAAATAACAAATGATAAATACACAGAATGAAATACAATCACTGCTTCATAGCAAAAGAAAAGCAAAACAAAACCTTTTTTCTGGTTCAGGATCCAATCCTGTCTCAGTCCGTTGCCTTTTACAAGAGCCGTGATCTCTGCCATTTGAGAGAGGAAGCCTTTGTGCCCAGGAGGTTTTTAGAGTGGAATGATGCCTTGAGCCTTTTTGTAATTGGGAGAAAGGTGTCATTTTGGAGAAAGCTGGTCTCCAGGTCTTGCATAGAGGTTCACTGAGGGTCCTTGTCTCTTTTCCTTGTGTTTGTGGAGGTTTAGTTTCCCCAGCATGAGGCACAAGAGGAGCCTATTAAGAATCAGATTCATTCCGCATTTCATTTTGCAGCGTTTATTGTTTGCTGGATATCCAGCTTTGCGCATGGTGCATTCCAGCCCAGAAAGAGGAGCAGCATGGGTGAAGTGCACAGAGCCTCGGGTGGGGGGGGTGTGTATGGAGGATGTGCGTGTGTGTGTCTTTAAGGGTTTGAGCAAGGTTGGTTAAGGCAACAAGGGGTCGCCATGAGCCAGAATCAACTTGACAGCAGCTGGTTTGGTTCAGTTTTTTTTAGTGGGTGTTTAGTGGTATCTCATTGTGGTTTTTTAGCAGGGATGCTTTTGAGGGTAACAGAGAGCGATATTAATAATTACACCGGAAAAACAGGGATAAACTGCGATCAAAAAAAAAAAAAAGCCAAGCCCATTGCCGTCCATTTGATGCCAACTCATAACATTATAGGACAGAGTATAACTGCCCCATAGGGTTTCCAAAGCTGTAATCTTTACAGAAGTAGATTGCCACATCTTTCTCCTGAGGAGCCGCTGGATGGGTACAAACCACCGACCTTTCAGTTAGCAGCCAAGCGCTTTAACCACTGCGCCACCAGGGCTCCTTAAACTGGGATTGTCCCTGGCAAACCAAGCCAAATGGGCATTCTTGCCAAGCCCCAGTCCCTCTATCCCCTCTGCTTCCCTCCCTCCTGGGGTTAGACACTATCCTGATGCTGTGTTTGATTCCTTTGAATATTTTTAAACTTTTACTCCGTGTGTATTGATGCACAATGCGTATTATTATTTTGCATACTTTAAAGTTTTTCGTAAGTGGTTTCATACTGTATGCATTTCTTGCAGCCTTTGTATTTTAACCACCCAGTGTTATGCTTTTCATGTCTTTAAAACTGATATATATAGATCTAAATTATTCATTGTAATGGCTGTATATGTGTTCCTCTCTGAATAAATCACAGTGTAATGATCTATTCCTCTACGGAAAGACAGTTAGCTTGTTCCATTTTGAGGCTGTTATAAACAGTGTTACAAAAACCATTCTGTAAAGTCTCCTTGTTCCTTTGTGTGAGAATTTCTGTAGAGTTGAGGCCTGGAAGGAGAGTTGTTGGGCCACTTGAGCTATGTATGTTTTTAACTTTATCAGGCGTACCATAAACATGTTCATATATTTTTCACTTTCGATTTTTTTGGATTCCTTTTTTAGATTTAATCCCAGGTGTGAGGCTACTGGCTTAAGGGAAGATGAACAGGTTTTTGGTTTTCTAAACATGCTGTCAGACTGTTTTCTGCAAGCGTTGTTCCAATTTACACCCGCTCCATCTGTCTAAACGCTAGTTCGACTGTGAGCGCTTTAATTATAATCGTACTGACATTGGATGTTTTCATATAAAAAATGTCCGCTGATAATTGAATAATTATAGACTATAACATTCACACGTTTAAGAGAAATTCTGAAGACGTTTGGAAATCCAAAGTATTTTTTCTATTATTTCCTGGTAAAACAGAAGTTCAAATGAACAACAATGCTGCCTACTTTTCAAGCATTCTCCTGGAGGTTAAACTCTGAACTGGATTTCTATGCATTAATTTTTCCTTTTAAAATAAAATGTCTGCACAACTCTAGCTTTATATCTTAATACTAGGCTCAAACTCCCCTGTGATGTAACATCACTTGTTTTCATAGGGTTCTATGCAAAGCCTGTTGGAGTCACTATTTCTGAAAAACACTGAATTTCAGTTTTGACGTTTTGCGGCCTCCGTAACGAGATCCTTCCTTTTCCCTGTGCCCCGTCCCCTCTTGGGGGCAACTCTTGTTGCACAACAAACCGGCATGTCTGAGTGGACTGTGCTGCACTCAGTTACGCAAGATTGCATTTTAGCCTCACGTTGGAGACCCTGTTTCCGAACAGACTTGAGGCCGCCTCCACTCGAGTGCTCCTTCTGGGGTACGTATCATTTGAGCTGGCGTTTCTGTGTGGTTCTGTGATAGCTCAGTACCTGACACCCACTCAGTGTGGAATTGAGCCCGTGTAGTTGTTTATCCTTTTTCTTAGAAAGAGTCAGTTCTGGTGGTAATTAAGGCCACAGGCGTTCTGGAGAACTCCCCGGTGTTGGTTTTTGTTTCATTCTCAGAAGCCTGGTTTCTTTGGCCTTTTCTCTCTGGTTCCATGCTGGTTTCTCTGCTTGTCCTTCCCTCTTGGCCGCTTACAGCACGTGAACTGTCCCTCAGTGGGAGAGGCAGAAAAGGAAGAGAAAAGGAAGGCTTTTCCCTACGCATCAGGGGCTGGCATGTGAGCCGTGAGGAATCAAGCCGAGGGAATGGAAAAGGGACAGCTGGGAGTTGGAGGTCCTGGATTCTGGTCCTGCCACTGCTTAGCCTTGAGACCCCGCCCATGTCTCTGAACCTCTTGAGGCCTCAGTTTCCTCTTCTATAAGAGGAAGGGGTAGACAAGGACTGGCTTGGGTTATGAGTTCACACCCAGCGCTGGTGTGAGGAGTCTGAGAAGTGTCTTATGTTGAAGGTAGGGAGATGGTGACTGCGTGGGAGAGACAGAGCTGGTGAGAGATGTCTTTCCCTTGCTCACTGTTTTGGATATTGAGCTGTGTGCCTTATTTATTTCCTTGAAAACAAATTTTTTTAAAGCAAATTTAATTAATTAAAGTCATAGCAAGGAGCTACCTGTCAACTCTCTAATGTTGGCGTGCAAAAAACCCTTGGAGGACCTGAGTTCAAAGCCAGGACTTCAGCCACATAGATTCTGGTTCAGGAGGTCAGGGGTGGAGGCTCTTAGAGACCTACAGAGCCCCCTTAGGGAAACCCAGGGTTTGCAGCTCGCTAGCGCCTGCCTAATGACACCATCGCCCCGTGCGCAGTCCTTGGAAGGGTTTCTTGGTTTTGCTGAAACGCCTATATACTAGTGAAGGGAGGAGCAATGCTTTCTTGCAGGTTCCTCCCCTAGGGCCTGCTTGGAAGGGGCCACACTCACTGGGAGTGAGTTATGTTCAGATTAGGGTTGAGATGAAGTGGGCCGGGTTGTGGGGTCTGGCTTGGCCACTTATTGATGGTGTGCCCTTGGGTTCCCCACGTAATCTTGTGGAGCTTGGTTTGCTCCTTTGTAAAGTTTGTTTCTAATCCTCACTCTGTACTGCTTGCTGCTTATGAAAGTAAATGAAGTGCAGTAATAGATACAGGTGCTTTGCCTCCTGTAGCAAATATTTATTGAGCATTTACTGGATACCACACGGGGTTCTCGAAGCTGGGGAAGCAGTGAAGATTGAATCAGAGTCTAGGGGTGGTGTTGCTACTTCTGAGGCCCCTTGCATGGTGGGCTGTGCAGAGGACTATGTGCCAGTTTCAGATCTGTTGCTGGTTTCCAGTGTGACACTTGGCAGATTCCTCAACCTCTCTGAGTATAGTGTCAACTTCCATTAATTGAGGTGATTGAGTTAGGAATTTTTAACTCTAATTATCCACTTGTAATTTGTGGAATCACAGCTTTTGTGGTGAAGAAAGTAATTACTAAAACCCAGTTCTCTGAAGATGATAAAGTTAAGGCTCCAAGCTTTGTGGTCCTGTGACATGGAGGAATTTTCTAGAAGGATATCTGTCAGACACCAGTCACAAAGTACAGTGCATATCTCTGGCACCAGTCTGGCCCGGTTGTGAGTCTTTGAGTCTGTGCTCTTCAATTCTGTCATTCCGACCAAATGGAATTGTTTCCAAGTCTGTACAGAATGTTTTGAAAGTGGCTGAGTAGGTGAGAGGTCTTGTCTTATTGTGAAGCCTTTAAAACATTGCTGCAGGTTTGCAGTCACTGCCAAGGGTTGTGGTTTCTCCAGGCTTAATGAGGCAGTAGATAATGGGAGAGGGTTAGTGCCTCCAGCCAGAACTTTCTCAAGCACAGATCTGGGGTCATGCTCATCACCCACCACCCTCTTGGCCAAGTGGAAGCTTGGTGCTAAAGAGGTGAGGTGGGATAGGGATAACCAAAACCCATTGCCGTCGAGTCTATTCCGACTCATAGCGACCCTGTAGGACACAGCAGAACTGCTCCATAGGTTTTCAAGGAGCGCCTGGTAGATTCGAACTGCTGACCTTTTGGTTAGCAGCCAAGCTCTTAACCACTGTGCCACCAGGGCTCCAGGATAGAGATAGGGAGGGGATAACAGAAGGACTTTTGTAACATGGCTAGTTTTTTTTGCAACTGTCTAAAAGTAACCAGTTGTTGTCATTGAGTCATGACCACCCTATGTGTGTCTGAGTAGAGCTGTGCTCCACAGGGTGTGATAAAATAAATATAACGTGAAATTTGCCATTTTAACCATTTTTAAGTGTACAATTTAGTGGCATTAATTACAGTCACAGTGTTGTGCAACCTTCACCATCATTTATTTTAATGTGACCAATTTTGGTGAATTAAGGTTTGATTTTTTGTTCTTTGCTTGTCACCTTTAATGTGGTCCATAGTGTTGAAGCACTTACTGTTGAAAATCAAAGACCACAGCCTTCAGTATGGATTACACCTCAACATAAAGAAAACAAAAATCCTCACAGTTGGACCAATAAGCAACATCATGATAAACGGAGGAAGGATTGAAGTAGTCAAGGATTTCATTTTACTTGGATCCACAATCAACACCCATGGAAACAGCAGTCAGGAAATCAAAAGACGCATTGCGTTGGGCAAATCTGCTCCAAAAGATCTCTTTGAAGTGTTAAAAAGCAAAGATACCACTTTAAGGACTAAGGTGCGCCAGACCTAAGCCATGGTGTTATCCACCGCCTCATATGCATGTGAAAGCTGGACAATGAATAAGGAAGACCGAAGAAGAATCGATGCCTTTGAATTATGGTGTTGGCAAAGAATATTGAATACACCATGGACTGCCAAAAGAACGAACAAATCTTTCTTGGAAGAAATACAGTCAGAGTGCTCATTAGAAGCGAGCATGGTGAGACTTTGTCTCACATACTCTGGATATGTTATCAGGAGGGACCAGTCCCTAGAGAAGGACATCATGCTTGGTAGAGAAGAGGGTCAGCGGAAAAGAGGAAGACCCCCAACGAGATGGATTGACAAAGTGGCTGCAACAGTGGGCTGAAGCATAACAACGATTGTGAGGATGGCGCAGGACCGGGCAGTGTTTGGCTGCATTGTAGGTAAGGCTGCTACGACTCGGAACCGCCTCGACAGCCCCTAACAACAACATACCGTTCTCTGGAGTACTATAGCAGGACATCAGGATGGGGATCCACGTGTACAAACTGGAGACACAGATGTTTAATTTGGCCCTTAAATATTAAAAAAATTCTAAATTAGTGTCCAACATTTAAAAATCAGGGAATCCCATTTAAAAATACAGATTTCTGGCTGGCATTTTGAAAGAGTCAGCCTGTCTAGGACTGTGGGGCCTCCCCCTCCTTGGAGCAGTTAAATGCCGTGAGTAAGTGACTGCAACCCTTGGAATGTACAGCCCTTGTTCTAGCTGCTAAGAGGAATTTAGGGTGGGAAGAGAGGTTTTCTGCAACCTCATGCCTTTGTTCTTACAGATGAAGAAACCAAGTCTCAGAGAGATGAAGATGTGGCTTGCTCATGTGACAGGGCAAAATAGGGGGCAGAGCCAGGACTGGGCTCCCATTCGTCTCTAGGCTGTGCTCTTGGCACGACAGCAGGGCTCTTGACGTCTTCCAGCAGGTGGCAGTCTCTCCACTTCCCCCCCTTTCCTTTCTGCCCTCTGTTGCTCTCTTCCTCGGATTTTGCCAGTTTTCTCTCACTAAGCTTCTCCTCTTTGTGCAGCTCTGTTCTTCCTCTCCCTCCTTTTGTTCTTGCCTCTCCTTTTGCTGTTTCTCTGGGGATCTCCTGAAGACTAAGTGAGTATCGAGGGATGCCCTGGTCAGCTCCTTTGCACACCCGACTTCCCTTGCCGCCGTGCAGTTGTCTGTGCTTCTGGGCCCAGCTTGGAGACAGAAGGCCCAGAAACCCCACGGAGCTCCCCCCACCCCTGCCCTGCATCTTGGGGCGGCCGTGGCTCAGAGCATTCAACTGGAGGAGGTGGCGCCATGGTCATAAATATGCTGACTTATTCTGAGAGGCCAGAGATAAGTACTATTGAGATTCCCTGGTTTTTTAATGTTGGGCATTAATTTAGAGCTACTGCCTCTGCTGTAAAATATAAGCATCATCTGGGGTGCCTGGCGGGTTTCTTGAAGTGAGGTTTCACCTATGGTCTGATGGAGCCCATTTTGTATCCATGCAAATCCCTACATGAGGGAATGAGGATCTCACCTGAATCAGGTGGAGGATGGACATAGCTGCTCGTACAGCCCTAGACATTCCAGGCACTGAACAGGCTCCAGCAGCCTCTCCCACCTCCCAACTGGGCCTAAATGAGGCCCCAGTCCTCAGGCAGGAGGATCTACTCTGAAACATCTGCCTTCCTAGGAGAAAACCTAGAAAGGGCCAAAGCTGTGAGGAGGTGAAGAGACCTGTTATTTTCTGCTCCCGACGTGATGCCATAGGAATTGCAGGGCCTGGATCAGCGTTTGCTGAGTGACTGAAGAAACATTCACTTCCTCCATGGGCCTTTCCTTCATGCGCGACAAAGACCTACTGAGAGGGACTTGAAAAGACCTTGACGCTAGATGGCGCCACCTCCCTCATTCTGAAGCTGGGTGCTTGTCCATCCTGGGTAGGAGTTGACACACTAGACCTGATACCTGCTGCTTCTAACTTTCCCTTGTTGTGTTATTCACCCAGCACTTATTGAGCACTTACTGTTGCCTAAATGGGGCTAAGTGCCCCTTCCTGGGAGGCTCCCAGTTAGTGGGGAAGAGACAAGTAGAAAACATTTCTAACATTGTAGTGAAATAATTTCCACACTAAGTGCTTGTGATAGCCAGAGGGAAAGGGTCAAGGAAGGCTTTGAAGTTGTTGTTGTAGTTGTTAGGTGCCTTGGACTTGGTTCCGACTCATAGCTGCCCTATATACAACAGGATGAAACACTGCCTGGTCTTGCGACATCCTCACAATTATTATGCTTGAGCCTATTGTTGTGGCCACTGTGTCCGTCCATCTCGTTGAGGGTTTTCCTCTCCTTCACTGACCCTCTGAAGTACAGGGTGACATTTGAGTGATATTTTGGAATGGAGTTTGCTGGGCAGCAAAGTACATTCTAAGCAACTGGAGCAGCTGGTGTACAAGCATGGATTTATAAAAAAATGTGTTTGGAGGATCGTAAGAAGTTGGTGTGGCTTAACTGTAGGGGTTTTGGAGACAATAGCAGAGACTGAGCTTGATGAGAAAGCTCATCCAGACACTGATTTGGCTGCTTTAACAGAGGCTAAAATAAGAGTGGCTTAAATATGGTAGAAATTTCTTTCTTTCTCTCCTAAAAGTCCAGGTGGAAGGTGATCCCAGAATACCCTGCTCTCCAGGTGGCTTCAGGGTTGCTCAGGCAGTCCTCTAGGGCTTGCCTTTGCTTGTATGGCTGCGGATGGCTCCGGGCCCATCAGGGTAATTGGACAGATAGAAGGGGCGTGACTTGGACGTTCTGTTTACATCCCATTAACCAGGCATGTGGACACACCTAAGTGCAAGGGAACCCGTGAAACACAGTTTTTAGGGTAGTGGCCGTGTGCCCAGCCACACCTTGGGGGTTACATCACTAGAAGGAGGAAGTATAGACTGCGTTTTGGGAAATAACCAACAGCCTTTGCCCTAGAAAGGTGCAGACCAAATTATGGAGCACTTTATAGGGAGCCTTGGTGGCGTAGTGGTTAAGAAGTTTGGCTACTAACCGAAAGGTTGGCAGTTTGAATCTACCAGTCACTCCTTGGAAACTCTATGGGGCAGTTCTACTCTGTCCTGGTGGGGTTGCTATGAGTTGGAATCCACTTGATGCCAATGGGTTTAATTTTTTTTTTCATAGGGCACTGGGAGATTTTTAAATAGACGAGACTGTGATTTAAAAAGTGTTTTTCCAAAGATGGCGCCAGCAGCAATGTGGCCAATGTAGGCCCAGTGACCCTAGAGGCGGTTGTAGTAATTTGGAAAGGAGGAGATGCTGAGGGAGTAGGTGTCTCCTGATAGCCCAGTGAGCCTGGCCTTTTGATAGCTTGACAGACTGGGGGCTGGTGAGGTTCTGGGCTGTTGTTACTGCAAATCTGGCAGAAGCCACAGACTTACTGGGATCTGAGTTCAATACGGAGGTTGATGCCCTTCATTTGGCACTTATCGCAGAACATGTTTTTATAGCTTGTTAAGAATGTGGACTGGAGCTGCGGACAGATGATGACTGTGGAGCGAATAGAGGGTTCCTTTCCTCCAGGTTGAGCCAGCAGAGCTCATTCACACCATGAACTTGAATAAGCTCCAAGAGTAGGAGCTGGGCCTATCCTACTCAGGCTACTGACCCGTGTGGTTCTGCAAAAAAATTTCCTCTTTTCTTGGCCCTGTTTCCTGGGCTTTAAATAGAAAAGTCGTTCTGGCACCTCAGTAGTTTGTTGATGTGTTTAATGGATTAACTCTACCACATTTATAAAGTCTTCCACCCATTTAGAACAGAAAGTTCCTGATCATAATATCCATGGAATTCCCTAGCATTTCAAGTATGCCCGCCTAGTAGATGGGCAGCAGGAGGTGACAGAGGGAATAACATAGTCCTACAAGCCAGGCAGCTGAGGCTTCTTAACAGTGGATCTGCCACTTGTTCAGCTGTGTGGCCTTGGCTAGCAGAGTGCTTCACAATCTGGGGAATCTCAGCTTCCTCATCTATAAAACAGAACAAATAATATCTGTGTCCCAGGTTGCTGGGAGGGTCAGAGAAAGCTTTGAAAGCACCTGGCATGGTGTTTGGCACCCCGCGAGGCAGTTGGTAAAAGTGTTGCTGGAGGGTTCTTTTTTTAGAGGCAAACAACGTGTTATGCTTTATACACAGATATACCAACAGCTATAAAAGCTACTTTTTAAATATTAAAGACTTAGAGCTAGTTGTTGATTGGAAAAGTAGCTACCTATAAACAATACTTAACACTGAAAACTGTCAGAAACCAGAAATTTCTGATTAAATTTATTATTATTATTTTTGGTGAAAATATACACAGCAAAACATACACCAATTCATCAATTTCTACATGTCCAATTCGATGACATTGATTACATTTTTCAAGTCGCACAACCATTCTCCCTATCCTTTTCCAGATTATTCTTGGGGACTGCTTGTAGGCCCTCATATTATATTTACCCAACCTCAGGCCTTTGTATGAGGGACACGTGGTGTCTGCCCCCAGAGGAGGTCTCCGGGGCCTCTGGCCCAGCAGCCAAAGTCAAGGAGAGTTCCCTGGGCCATCTCTATAATCCTGTCCCATGCCTTAATTCTCTGGGCCTTCCAGGCATCTGAAAACTTGGTGATGTTTCTATGGCTGGTCATCTTAATGGAAAAATTAAATATACAGAGTTTGTAAAAAAGGCATTTTGGTAAGCCTCACCTCTTGATACTTTATCTCAGTGGTCATCATATGCTTTAAGGAAAATGATATCTCTGGGGCACAAGGACCTATACTGTAAATAGATTGACCTTCAGCTCTGGAAACATAGAAGGACAGGTCAAATCTCAATGTTTGAGCAGTTGCCAAGGTGCTCACAAGTGACCTGTTATTCTTAGAAGGGGTTTTTTTTTGTCTGGAATCTGTTGCCTTCACCACCACCACCAAATAGCAGTGCCACCAGAAGATTCCAGCCTGTTGTGTAGGCATTACATGTGGGAATCTGTTGGTGCCCTGCCTGGTCTCCTAAGGACAGGCTGGCACTGCCTGTTGTGGGGCTGCTGTGGAGTGATGGTTTGGTCAGATCTTTGTTTAGCCAAGAGGTGGTTGGGCGTCAGCCTTCCTTGACCCTGGATCCCCTCAGTCAGATGGCGGCCATGTTATAGCTGTGAGGCCTCTCCCCTAGATGAGCTTTATGGTAATTTATTCTTCACTTGGTAATGAGAGGAGGAAATACTTGCTTAATTAGGGGCCGTCCTGAACCTTTTGAATGGTACTTTGGTGTTAGTGGGAGATGAGGAGAAATACTAGACACTGTCTCTCTTGAGGTTGAGCTGTTGGCTCAGGCATAGGGGAGGGGATAACTTCTGTTCACCGCAGGCATTTGCAGAGTGACAGAGCAGCTCTTGTCTGGTTTGTGGCTCTGAACTGCCAAGTGCACTTGCTGTGACATTTCTGACATTAGGCAGTAAAGCCCGAGTGTTCAGATGTAGTTTTCTCCCCAGACGGAATTGAAGAGCTTCCTTAGAGCTCCAAGTAAAATTATGAATGTCTTCACTTTCTACTTTCAATTAACTCTTTACTTAGCACTTGAAAAACCACCCTGGCTTCCTGAACGGAAATGTTGTATAATGAAACTTTGCGTATTGACTGAGTGAGGAGGGGCTGTGGGGGAGGTGAGGCCAGGAGGGAGGGACTGACAAGTGCCTTCATTGTGGCTCCTGCCCTAAAGGATGTGATTTGTCACTAAACATCGTCTTTTCCTGTGCTTCCGTATATTTCCCACCTTCTGTGTGACCTTACTAAGCAAAAAGGAGACAGGGATTTTGGTAAGTTCTTCTGGGCACGATGTCTCCAGGTCCTGCCTGAGTGTCAGGGGCTCCCCAGGGGTCACTGCTCTGCTGCATGCTTAGCTCTAGGACCCGCCCTCTTCCTCCACTCCTCTGCCCTGTGTTGCTTGGCCTTGGCTCCAACAGGGAGAGAAGTGAAGTGGTCTTTCTGGCTGTTCCTGCTTTGGTTCTCCAGGAATTCCGCCCTCCCGTGGGCTGCTTCAGGCACTTCCTGCTCCCTCTGTCAGCCGTGTGCCAGCTTGAAGCACTGGGATCTACTGTCATTGTTCACACCAGTCATTTTCTCTGTGTGTGTTGAGGACTGGGTTTTTCTCCTTTAATCTGAGAAAGAACACTTCTCGCGTTTTAAGAGTGCTTCCTAAGTTTGACCCATCCTTGACACCTCTTCCTTATTTTCCCGTGCTTGTGTGTAGTTTTATTTATCTTGAGAGCACCCCCCCATTTTCTGACACCTTGGAGAGGGACAGAAGACTGACGCAGGGCCTCAGTTTGCCACCTTGCTCCAGGCCCCCACCTTTGTTTCCTACTGCAAGGCAAGAACGTGGTATGACAGCCTTGCTAGGAATTGACGCCAGGATTTGTACTCTTACGATTGTTTTTTTCTTTCCCTCAGTTTGCAGGTTCAGTCCTACAATGATAGAACAAGTTTAACTCTCCTCTCTTATCAAGCAGTGTGCACCAGAGACAACTTTGGTTTATTTATGGGTTGACTCGTCCCCTGCTGCTCACACAGTCATTTACTAGCTCTAGTCCTGAATACCTTCTACAAAATGGGATGACATAGTGGTCATCCCAGAATTAGCTGATAAATAATCAAAATTCACCCTAGCATTTATTGAATTCCTTCTCTGTGTTTCTCCTTTGGTAAATAAGTGCTGGGGATATAGAGGAAACCCTGGTGGCATAGTGGTTAAGTGCTAACCAAAAGGTCGGCAGTTTGAATCCACCAGGCGCTTCTTGGAAACTTTGGGGCAGTTCTGTTCTGTCCTATAGGGTCACTATGAGTCAGAATCCACTTGATGGCAACGGGTTTGGTTTTGTTTGGGGGAGGGTATAGAAGTTGTGTTAGGATCTGTTCTTGTCCTGACTGTATTTGCCATGTTGTTGTGCTTACAATTTAATTTAAGAAAAGCCTGCATTAATGTGCTTTGCATGGATTAATTCATCTTCTTAGACATTATGATGCACACCCTAAAAGCAGCCTGTTCCAGGAATTGGGGGTGAGGGATCGAGGATGACTGTGTATGACATTTGCCATCTCACAGGGAGATGAGTCGAATACTAAAATACCCAGAAGTCAGAATGTAGTAAGTGCAAGAACAGAAGTTCTAACAAAGTGCTGTGTGAATATAGTAGGAGGTGAAAGATTAACTCTATTTAGAGTGCCGAAAGCATGGTAGAAGTAATATTCAAGCTATGCCTTAAAGGACAGGTACCTATTAGTTTAATGCCTGGAAACACCATAAGAATAGAAATGGTGCAAGGGCAGGGCCATACCCTTGTGTTCCTCATTGTGTTTCCTGTGTGTCTGGCACTCAGAATATAGTGAAACCTGTGAGAGCCGGAACTTGACAGGACTGCCTTGTTTTTCTGGGTCTTGCAAGTTACCATTTTTCTGTCACTGTCTATTAGTGGGAGATATTTGAGTTTTCCTTCTCAGATAGGTTTCTGCCTTACACAGGTTCTGGCTTGCGCAGATTTTATTGTATTTGGATGGATAAATGGAAGTATGGGTGGAGAAACAGACGAATGAGTGAATGTAATGAAGGCAGAGTTCTAGGTAAAGGGGATAGCTTGAATGGTAAAAGAGCGACAGGAAGAAGTTAGGTAGATTGATGCAATTATAGCTCAACATGACTGGTTTGGCTCAAGTGTAGCGTGTTTGAGGGAGAATGGCTGGAGAAAGGGTTAGAAAGAAAGGCTTAGGCCTGAATAGTGAAGGCTCAAGTATTTTGGCTTTTTGTCCCAGATAGTAGGCAGCTAAACAGCAGTAACTATCCGGGGAGGTCTTGGTAGAACGTGTACATAATTCTGAGTTCTGAGAGTAGAATTTAAATTAGAGAAAGACCTCTAGTATGACCTTGTCTGATCTCTGCATAGAGCCCTGGTGGCACAGTGGTTAAGAGCTGGGCCGCTAATCAAAAGGTCAGTAGTTCAAATCCACAAGCCGCTCCTTGGAAACCCTATGGGGCAGTTCTTCTCTGTCCTATAGGGTCACTATGAGTTGGAATCAACTCAACAGCAACGGGTTTGGTTTGGATTTCCCCATGTTGTAGGTACCCATTGCTGTCAAGTCAATTCCAACTCATAGCGACCCTATAGGACAGAGTAGAACCGCTCCATAGGGTTTCCAAGGAGTGCCTGGTGGATTTGAACTGCTGACCTTTTGGTTAGCAGCCATAGCTCTTAACCACTACGCCACCAGGGTTTCCCCATGTTGTAGGTAAATAGCTGTATACACCTAGTCTGGGCCACAGGTTATTTATTTAACTAGCAGCAACAAGGCCTAGCCAGTTCTGGACTCTCATGTTTTGGTCCTTTTTCTCCAGACGTGTGCAACAGCACTGACCTTCCGGAAGTTGAGATCATTAGCCTGCTGGAGGAGCAGCTGCCCCATTATAAGTTAAGAGCTGATACCATCTACGGTTATGACCACGATGACTGGCTCCATACGCCCCTCATTTCTCCTGATGCCAACATTGACCTCACAACCGAGCAAATTGAAGAGACGCTGAAGTACTTCCGTAAGTAGTTTCATTTTTGTGTGGCGAAGGCACTACGATAATTAGTTCTTTTTTAGCTATGGTCTCAAATGAGATCTTGTACTGGTTACCATGTCTTGTGGACTGCCATTCGTGGAAAGGTGGTCAAAGAAATGTGACTGTAAAGTTTAGCCACATAAAAGGCTGAAATTTTAAGTGTTCTCAGTAGAAATCTTAGAGTAGTGGGGACCAAGTATGGATTTTCATTTGAGCCAACTTTCTTCTAACCACATTGAAAGACAGAACTTTGAAAATGCTCCCATTTTTACTTCTCTTGACAAAAGTACCACATGAGCCCTTAGAAACTTCTTATTGGGAAGGAGTTTGTCTGCACTTAAAATCAAAGATGTTGGTAACATATAGGTAGTACAATATTTATATGACATAGCAAGACATGTATACCAAGGCTCACAACGTTTGTGTGGAAGCCCACAAAGGTGGTTATTCTGGAGAGTCTAAATGTCAGTCATACTGAGGGCTGTAGTGCTGATACCTGGTAGAGTGAGCAGTATACTAAATCACTGCCTTTCTCTGCCCCTCCCCCAGTGGAGTTGTGATGATAGGACATGAAACCTGACACTGCAGACTTGAAAAGAAAAATGTTAATTAAAAAAAGGTATTACTGATGATGCTTCTGGTTTTCATTAAAGAGGTGCCTTTATAGAAGCAATTTTATGCTTTAGAAATTCATGGCAGCCCAAGAGCTTGGTAGGACAGGAATGAGATAATTCCTACTCATTTTGACACTGCTGACTTAAATTCAAATTAACTTGAGCCTGGTCTACGCTAACAGTTTAAGGAGCTTTCAACCACTTTCAAAGTGATAATACTTACATACCTGCATATCATTGTGTCACTTAAAAAAAAAAAAAACATACAGCAGTTCTGCATCTATTTAGAGATAACTTGACTCAAAACTAGTTTATAGTGAACCTCTTTAAAGATTTTCTGTAATTATTTCCACTAATGCAGACTGATCTCTCAAATTTTCTTTAAGTTGTGCAATCATTTGCAATAAACAAGTCAGAACTACAGCTTCCTTCTTTAGGGTGCATCTGGGACAGTTTTCAGATTTTCTTTACTAAAAGGAATTTTGTTTAAATTAACCTGTGTTTTTATACCTGATGCAAACTCTATAGTCTGTTTGTGAACCAATGCAGATTATCAGTTGTAATAGGAATACAAATAGAATAATCCATGCCAGGGCAGATATGAAACATGTTAGACTTATATTAAAGTTCAGTTTAAGCCTTAGAACTCCTGATGCATCTTGTAGTGTACAGAAAACTCTTTGCAAGTCATTTTTGTTTATTCACAATATCTGTACCACCCAGGAGATATGGAATCCTGCTTTGCAAGTCATTTTTGTTTATTCACAATATCTGTACCACCCAGGAGATATGGAATCCTGTGGAAAGCTGTGTTCAGAGTAACCTCCTTGGTAGGTTATTTGCTTCCTTTAGACTGCTTCACAGTAGAATTCACCACAGAATTATTTTTCCAGAAATCTCTGCTTGTTACGTGCTCTTCCCTAAGAGACCCTTTGGGACCCTGGTGGCACAGTGGTTAAGTGCTGGCTGCTAACCTGAAGGTCGGCAGTTCGAATCCGCTAGCTGCTCCTCAGAAACTCTTTGGGGGCAGTTCGGCTCTGTCCTGTAGGGTTGCTATGAGTCTGAATCGACTTGACAGCAACGGGTTTAACAGGTTTAAGAGATCCTTCTGTGATTCTAGAGGGCACTTTCTGGCCATTTCTGCCACAGGAAGTTCCTAGTCTGTTCTCAGACACACTGACTAGGCCCGTAGATCGACAGTATAATTGGAACACCATCCATGGGAACACTTCACACTTTTCAGAGAACTTTTATACCAATTGCCTCATCTCATCCCTGTAAAATGCCTGAATGTAGGCTGCTGTTGTTGTTAGGTGCCATCAAGTTGATTCCGACTCATAGCGACCCCATGTGACAGAGTAGAACTGCCCCATAAGGTTTTCTAGGTGATCAAGAGCTTGGCTGCTAACCAAAAGGTCAGCGGTTTGAACCCACCAGCCACTTTGTGGGAGAAAGATGTGGCAGTCTGCTTCCGTAAAGATTTATAGCCTTGGAAACCCTACGAGGCGGTCCTACACTGTCCTGCAGGGTCACTATGAGTCAGAATTGACTTGACAGCAGTGGGTTTGAGGTTTTTTGTTTTTTTTTTTCTGGCTCATTTTTACAGCAGCAGATTACCAGGTCTTTCTCCCCTGGAGAAACCAACCACTGGGTTTGCAGTTGAGCTCTTAACCATTGCGCCACCAGGGCTACTTTAAATGTGGCAGGGGCTGGTTTTATTAGAAGGGAAATGAGAGTGTGGAGGACTCGCAGTGTTTATTTCACAGCAAGACTGAAACAGAGATTGTGTCTTGTTTTTTAGTTACATGTAAGGAGAATTCCTGGTAGATTTGACAGTGGATAACACAAATTGCAGTAAAACTGGAAGAACCACAATAGACATTTAGCAGAGATTCTGAAAGTTTTTAGAGCATGGTTGCAGCCGAGTCTTACCCTTATTTTGTATTTTCTTCTGTGGTACCTGTGTTTAGAGCAAAGTAGGCATTTCCTAAATATTTATTAAATGAGCAATCGGGCGTTAGGTCTTAACTTGAATGTAGAACCCTACAGAACAAGGACTCTCAAACTGAGGTCCTGGGACCCCCAAAGGTCTGTAGAGAGAATTCAAGGATTCCATGAACTTGGAAAGGAAAGCAAAAGTATAGCTTTATTCTCATTAACTTCTAATGGAAATGTAGTATTGCCTTCCATTATGAACGTGGGCAACAAAGCACAGTGGTATTAGCAGGACCTGAGACTTAGTCACCAGTGGCAATCATGAGTATTTTCCTATTATATTACCCTGGAAGCTGATACATGGAAATACAGTCTTTACTCCTCACTGCTTTGAGATTACATTCATCATTAGATGTGCTGCTAGGTCTTGTTCCTTAATACATTCATAAAAAAGCACTTATTATAGTGCAGACTTTTTTTTTAAGTTTTTTTTTTTTTTTTAATATTTTATTGTACTTCAG
>NW_004443937.1:21259911-21262134 GCF_000243295.1 Trichechus manatus latirostris
AAGATCAGGTGACCGTAGGTGGATGGATTTACATCTGGGTTCTCAATTCTGTTCCATTGGTCAATGTATCTGTCGTTGTACCAGTACTTTTTTTAAGTTTTGGTAACAGCATTATAATAACATTGGTCTCCTTTGTAATCATTTGATTTTACTTGATGTCTTAAAATCTTTATTTCGAGGAGGGTCCATGGACCTTGACAAACGACTGGAGGGGTTGATGGAAGGAGCAGATTAGGATCCCTGCTCTGTGCAGGGTGCCTTTTTGGATTTTGTTTGTTTGTTTATATGTGTGTAACCCAGGAGATGTTGTGACTCATGTGCTGTGACTCACCGGTGTGTTAAACCAGTTGTGAGATGTGTGATAAGACAACATAACTCCATATTTTCATTTTAGGTTTATTTTCTGCATGGGTTAGCGTAGTGGCTGTCTATGGGTTGGTGGGGCCATGGGGCTCCCCACAGGAATCTGATGCACTCCTCTAGGTGAGAACCAGTGAATGAGGGCTATCTACACCATTGCGATACAGGTCAGGCTGACCGAGCTTGAAAGTGGGATGGAGCATGCCATTCTTCTGAGTTCAGGAACAAGGCTTTGCCTTTTAAATGGAGCCCTCACCTTAAGCTTGCTAAGAAGAGGGAAGAAAGCTTCAGGTATTGGATTCTGCTCCCCCTTTACCAGGCAATAGAAAGACATCTCAGAAAGTTTCCGCACTCCCCTGTCAGGTGGATTTTTGACTCCTCATGATATTGAGAAACACAAAAAGCGAAAATGACCCACAAAGCAACTACTACTACTAACTACCCATTGCCATCGAGTCGATTCTGACTCATAGCGACCCTATTGGACAGAGTAGAACTGCTCCATAGGGCTTCCAAGGAGCGCCTGGTGAATTTGAACTGCCCATCTTTTGGTTAGCAGTCGTAGCTCTTAACCACTACACCACCAGGGTTTCCAAAAAGCAAATGCACCCACATATAGGGGACATGTAGGATATGAGGGTCCAACAGAAGGAATAGTCAATATTTAATACTTACTGTGTGCTGAGTACTGCTCATTTCATCCTCACAGTGACCTCCAAATTAAATACTCTCGCATCCCCTAAGCCTCAGCGAAATTAAGAAGCTTGTCCAAAGTCAGACAGCTTGTGAATTGGGGAGCTGAGATTCAAACCCAGGCTGTCTGATCTGACTGCCAAGTCCATGATCTTAACCAGTCGCTCTCAGGGTAGCTAAAAGGGGAAAAATTATAATTTAAGACTAAAGCTAATCTGGTGAAACATGTAAAAAAAAAAAAATACCTTCTGTGTCACAATATGTGAACAGCTTATTTATTTATAAAACATATGTCCAACACATTGAAAATACTTGTTTTTTTATGACTCAGAATGCTGACCCTGATGTAGCCCGATTGAGCTTAATTTCAAGAGGAAGTTTCCTTCTTCCCTGTGATTTTTGCCTCCGTCCTGTTGCCTGGAGGTCATCTTCCCTGATTTCAGGTGGAGATGACTGTGTGTGCTGTAGATTTTTCTAGTCACATCGCGTTCAGCAGACACCAGGCATGGAAGTTACTGTGTCGATGGTTGTGTGGCTATGGCACCTTTTGTTTCCTCCTTTCCAGGGTCCACTACTCTATGTAATTTTTGGGTTAAGGAGCATTGGTTGAGAAAAGAAACTTCGCTGTGTCTCAAGAGCAGGTGATCAGCTGGCCACTCCACTCTTACGCTGACCTGGAGCAACATTTTCCTAAAGAAAAGAAAACGTTGTGAAAGAAATACATCTTTTTTTTCCCTTGTTTATTGTTGTAGTTGAAGTGAAAGTTTACATTTCAAGTTAGTCTCTCATACAGAAATTTATAATACATTGTTATATGACCCTAATTGCTCTCCCTATGCTGTGACAGCACACTCCTCCTTTCCACCCCTGATTTCCCATGTGCATTCAACCAGGTCCTAACCCTCTCTGCCTGCTCATCTCACCTTCAGACAGAAGCTGCCAGTTTAGTTTCACGTATCTGCTTGAGCTAAGAAACACACTCTTCACAAGTACCATTTTATGTCCCACAGTCCAGTCCAATCTTTGTCTGAAGAGTTGGCCTCGGAAATTGTTTTAGTTCTGGGCTGACAGAGAGTCGGGGGCCATGCTTTCTGGGGTTCCTCCAGTCTTAGTCAGACCATTAAGTCTGGTCTTCGTACTAGAATTTGAGTTCTGCATCCTGCCCTTCCC
>NW_004443937.1:21262252-21263696 GCF_000243295.1 Trichechus manatus latirostris
TGTTTTCTTCTGTGTTTAAACCTTTTCTTGAGTTCTTATAATAGTGGTCTTATACAATATTTGTCCTTCTGTGACTGACTAAATTCACTCAGCGTTATGCCTTCCAGCTTCCTTCATGTTGTTTCATGGCTTTATCATTGTGTAGTATTCCATTGTGTGGACATACCATAATTTGTTTATCCATTTGTCTGTTGATGGGCACCTGGGTTGTTTCCATCTTTTTGCTATTGTGAACAGTGCTGCAATGAACATGGATGTGCAATCATCTCTTCATGTGACGGCTCTTATTTCTCTAGGATATATTGCAAGGAGCGGGATTGCTGGATCGTATGGTACTTTTATTTCTAGCTTTTTAAGGAATCGCCAAATGGATTTCCAAAGTGTTTGTACCATTTTACATTCCCACCAACAGTGTATAAGTCTTCCAGTCTCTCCACAACCTCTCCAACATTATTATTTTGTGTTTTTTGGATTAATGCTAGCCTTGTTGGGGTGAGAAGGTATCTTATTGTAGTTTTGATTTGCATTTCTCTAATGGCTAATGATCGTGAACATTTCTTCGTGTGTCTGTTAGCCGCCTGAATGTTTTCTTTGGCAAAGTGCCTGTTCATATCCTTTGCCCATTTTTTTAAATTGGATTATTTATGTTTTTGTTGTTGAGGTTTTGCAGTATCTTGTAGATTTTAGAGATCAGATGCTGATCGGATTTGTTGTAGCCAAAAAATTTTTCCCAGTCCGTAGGTAGTCTTTTTACTCTTGGTGAAGTCTTTTGATGAGCATGTGTGTTTGATTTTTAGGAGCTCCCAGTTATCTAGTTTCTCTCTTCTGGTGCTTATGCATTGTTACTTATGGTTCGTATTGTGTTTATGCCATGTATTAGGGCTCCTAGCATTGTCTCTATTTTTTCTTCCATGATCTTTATCGTTTTTGATTTTATATTTAAGTCTTTGATCCATTTTGAGTTAGTTTTTGTGCATGGAGTGAGGTATGGGTCTTGTTTCAGTTTTTTGCAGATGGGTATCCAGTTGTGCCAGCACCATTTATTAAAGAGACTTTCTTTTCCCCAGTTAATGGACTTTGGGCCTTTGTCAAATATCAGCTGCTCATAGGTGAATGAATTTATGTCTGGATTCTCAATTCTGTTCCCTTGATCTATGTATCTGTTGTTGTACCAGTACCAGGCTGTTTTGACCACCATGGTGGTATAATAGCTTCTAAAATCAGGTAGTGTGAGGCCTCCCACTTTGTTCTTCTTCTTGAGTAATACTTTACTTATTCGGGGCCTCTTCCCTTTCCACATGAAGTTGGTGATGTGTTTCTCCATCTCGTTAAAAAATGCCAGTGAAATTTGGATCGGGATTGCATTGTATCTGTAGATCGCTTTGGGTAGAATTGACATTTTCACTATGTTGAGTCTACCTATCCATGAGCAAGGTATGTTTTT
>NW_004443937.1:21264311-21329353 GCF_000243295.1 Trichechus manatus latirostris
TACCTCTGTTTGTGTTAGTTTAGGTAGGTAGTGAGTTTCTAGAAATTTGTCCATTTCCTCTAGGTTTTCAAATTTGTTAGAGTACAATTTTTCGTAGTGTTCTGTTATGATTCTTTTAATTTCAGTTGGGTCTGTTGTGATATCACCCATCTCATTCCTTGTACGGGTTATTTGCTTCTTCTCCAGTGTTTCTTTTGTCAGTTTGGCCAATGGTTTATCAATTTTGTTGATCTTTTCAAAGAACCAGCTTTTGGTCTTTTTAACTCTTTCTATTGTTTTTCTGTTTTCTATTTCATTTAATTCTGCTCTAATTCTTATTATTTCCTTTCTTCTGATGCCTGAGGACTTCTTTTGCTGCTCTCTTTCCGCTTGTTTGAGTTGTAGGGTTAATGTTTTGATTTTGGCCCTTTCTTCTTTTTGGATGTGTGCATTTATTGCTATAAACTGCCCTCTGAGCACTGCTTTTGCTGTGTCCCAAAGGTTCTGGTAGGATATGTTTTCATTCTCATTTGATTCTATGAGTTTCTTTATTCCATCGTTAATTTCTTCTATAACCCAGTAGTTTTTGAGCAAGGTGTTGTTCAGTTTCCATGTGTTTGATTTTTTTCCTTTGCTTTTTGTGTTGTTGATTTCTACTTTTATGGCTTTAGGTCAGAAAAGATGCTTTGTAATATTTCATTGCTTTGGATTTTATTAAGGCTTGCTTTATGGCATAATATGTGGTCTATTCTGGAGAATGTTCCATGTGCATTGGAAAAGAAATACTTGGCTGCTGCTGAGTGGAGCGTTTGGTATATGTCTATGAGATGAAGCTGGTTGATTGTAAGCAACAAATAAATCTTCAGAGTTTGCTCCATTGTTTGTTTTTACTGTAAAATAACAGTCAGCCAACAAATATTTATTAAGGGCTCTGGTATGCACTTGTAATCCTTTGAGAACTTGACTTGTTTGAGTTTCAGCTGAGGTTTCTGGCTAAGGAAATGAAAATGTCTTGGATGTAATTTAATGTTATTTTCTTCCATTACCCAGCCCAGGGACTTTCCACTGGGTTGGACCAGTGTAGGAGGCTGTTGAGGGCTTTAGCTGCCATCCTCCCATACTGACTTTTGCCCACCTTGCTTTGTGGGAGGAGAGAGGTGGGGCCTGGGAACCTGCATTTTAAACCAGCTCCTCCTATAATTTTAATTTTTTTGATTTAATTTAAATAAAATAAAAAAAGACCATTAATCTAGACCAACCATAATTTTATAGATGGGGCATCAGAGGCCTGAGGTGAAATAACTTACTAAACTCATCCAGCTGGCTTGCTTGGGGCCAGAAATCATGTGTAGGTCTCCCTACTCCTCTTCCTAGTACTCTAGAGTTGTGTCCTGAAGTGGAACCTACAGTAGATATTATTCCTCCCCTCCATTTCCACCTCTGTGCTTTCACCTGTGTCCACAAGGTCATAGGTGTAATAAGCATTTACACAATTCACTTTATCAGTGAAGCTAATGCATTATAGTTTACAGTTTACTCCCTTATCCCAGAAGAGGGAGATGCCGCATAGGCTAGGCCACAATGAAGTAGAGCACCTGGCGTGGGAGCTTCAAGACTGGCAAGAGTATGGGCTGGATCCTGCCCACTCCTTTCTCTCCTTGTTCTGCTTGACACTTGAGCAGGGTTGGCACAGCGACCACTCCCTTTCTGGATACTCACCTTGCTTGGCTTCCTTCCCATGTCTCTGGCCAGTTCTTCCCGGATCTTTCATAAATCATCCTTCTCTTCCTCTGAGCTTCTCAGTCAGCATCTTTCAACCCTGATGCACTTGGAGAGCTTTTAAAAGTATACTTTCCACAGGCCCCATCTCAGAAATAGTCATTCTAATACGCAGGCAACTGTGATGTGCTGCTCTAAAGGTTGGAGTGCCCCAGCCAGCTTCTCTCTGTATCTTTCCTTCCCAATGCTTTAAATTCATGCTGGTGACCCAAATTTATGTCCACTGTGACTGCATGCCCTGAGCTCCAGGCTCATATACTCAGTCGTTAGCTTAACGTGTCCACTACCAGAAGGAAAAATTTTTCCCTGTGTACATTTGTCTTGATCAGTGCAACATGGTTTATCCTATTTCTGTATCTTGGCCATCAACTGGTTCTGTTAATTCTTCTCCAGATCCTGCCTCAGATCCTGTTGCCACCACCCTTGAAACCATTGCTATCTCTTCCCTGGATCACTATATCTTCACTGGTGTCTTGCACGACTACGGCATATGTTGTACCCTCTGCCCTCCTTGGACGGCTCTGATAGCCTCTAACTGCGCTTCCTGCTTCCACTCTTGCTTCTCTGCCATTCTCTTCTGACTCAGTAGCCTGGCTGATCTTTTTTCAAAACTCATTTGGGTTTTGTTGCTTCTTTGCTTCCTGTTGTTCTTTGGATAAAATCCAGGGTCTTTATGGCTCCTATAACCCGGCTCTTGGCTCTCTCCAACCAGCCTCCTTCCACCTTGCCCTTACTCTACGCTAGCTACACTGGTCTTTTCAGTCTCTTGAACACACCCAACTTGCATGTGTTGTTCCTTCTGCCTTCCTTCCCCTTCTTTTCTCTCCTTTGGTTCTCAACACAAGTATCTCCTCTTCAAAAAAGCCTTCTTGAACCACCCTATCTATAGTGTCTCTCTCTGTCTCACACATACACACACACTCACTCACTTTTATTACTTTTCCTGTTTTCTACCTTCATAGCTCTTATCACTCTTTGTAATGATTTGTTTACATGGTGACAATCAGTAACAATGATTCACATTTATTGAGTACTTGCTGTTTTGCAGGGTTGTGCTCAGTGCTTTGTCTTCATGATTGCACTAGGACATATACACTAGATTTGAAGTACAGCCTTCCTTTTTGTTGTTGTTGTTAAATGATTTTTTCAAATATATTGCAGTTGTTTCATCTGAATCTAATTGGCCATTTAATCCTTAATTGAGTCTTTCAAGGGATTAAATTTATTTTCATAGAAACAACTCTTTTTTTGTACTATTCATGGAATAATCAACATAATTATGTAAGTACATTAACAAGTGAAATGGACATAAACAGGTTTAAGAACAAACATAAATGACCACTGGTAGGGAGATAGCTCATTTCACAGGAGCCAAAATGTCTAGGCGCATGAGACAGTGGCACTACCAGCAGGCAGCATCAGCAGGTTGTGGGCATGGGTCAGTGGGCTTTAGGAGTATATAGAGTACAGGCTTATCAGAGGCATCGGATAAGCAGAGGTTAGTTAGGAGAGCTTCCACTCCACTTCTGCCTCTGGTGCTTTTGTTCTAGGTAGAATCCACATCCTTAACTACCCTGTTATGCTCGTTTTACTAGGGTTTTGGTTATCATTTTACTATCCTCTTACTGGGTAGTGAGGGCCTTAAAGGCAGGGATTACGTTAGTTTTATTCCTCATCTGTACAAAAGGCAGAGCACAGTCCCTGGCACAGCTGTTGGCTGAATGAAGAAACGTTCTACTGCTGTCTCTCTCTATCTCCAGGTAGTCCTGGTTGACCTCTCTCCTTATCATGAGACATCAGCTTCTAAGCTTTCCTGTTGGAAGGTGTCTTAGTTACCTAGGGCTGCTGTAACAGAAATACCACAAGTGGATGACTTTAACAAAGAGAAATTTATTTTCTCACAGTATAGGAGGCTAGCAGTCCGAATTCAAAGCGCCAGCTCCAGTGGAAGACTTTCTGTCTTGTCAGCTCTTAGGGAAGGTCCTTGTCATCAATCTTCCCCTGTTCTAGGAGCTTCTCAGTGCAGGGATTCCAGGTCCAAAGGATGCGCTCCCCTCCTGGTTCTTCATTCTTGGTGGTAGGAGGTCCCTTTGTCTCTGCTTGCTTCTCTCTTTTATATCTCAAAAGACAATTGACTCAAGATACAACCTAATCCTGTAGATTGTGTCCTGCCTGCTTAACGTAATTGCCTCTCATCCTGCCTCATTAACATCATAGAGGTTAGGATTTACAACAATAGGATAATCACTCAGATCACAAAATGGAGACAACCACACAATATATGGCCGGCCAAGTTGACACACATTTTTGGAGGACACAAATCAGTCCATAACAGAGGGATACCAAAGTGATAATTAAACATGAAAGCCTTATTCATAGAATTTCCAACTGCAGGTTGTATTTTGGGTTTCCAGTGGCAGTATCCTACTTCTCCTCCTCTTTCCTCTGTAACCAGTCTTCCTCTCTGTTTTTACTTTCGGTGGGGAGGGTGTTGCTAAATCCCTTCCTCCTTTGTCTGCCTAAATGTGGACGTTTGTCAGTGTTCTGTCTTGGGGTCTCCTCTCTCCCACACCTGCTCAGCTTTAGCTGTTGCCTGCCTGCAGATGATGTCTGTGTTTCTCTCTCCAGCCAGTGGATGTGTTGCCAGAATGTCACACAAACTGAACACGTGCTCAGCATCCTCATGCCGACTCATGTCACCACCTAGCCTTCACACCTTCTGCCCAGCTGCCCTAGAGGCCCACATCTGGGCACCTAGCAGGTGCTCAGCCAAGACTCCTTCTGCACCCATCCTTTCCACTGTCAAAGGCATCTTTCGTTCTTCTGCTCCTATATCCATGGATATTACGTTTGCATTTCAGCTCTGGTTCTGCACATGTTTATTGGTGTCACCATGAGAAAGTCATAGAATCTCTCTGGACCTCAGTTTTCTTTTTTTTGGAAGCTTAAAAAAACTCTGTGATCCTCTGTTGGTGATGGCACACAGCTTTGGGAGGTAGGGTCCATCTCTGATTTTCAGGGTGGACAAGCAAGGATGCTTGTCACTATTTTATAGACTCATGGAATTCATCCCTTTCTTCATTCTTCCAGTGCCCAACCTTTTAAAGAACATAAATAGTCTTTAAAATGAGTTAGGTTTTAAAAATGATAACATTTCTTTCTGGGCATAAATGTATGCTGATTTTAGATAATTTGAAAAATAGAAACAAAATGATGACTAACTTAGCAACCACTACTCACTTTTTGTTTGGTTTTGTTTTTATTTTGTTGTTGACAGTATACACAGTGAAACATACACCAGTTCAACCTTTTCTACATGTACAATTCAGTGACACTGATTACATTCTTTGAGTTGTGCAACCATTTTCACCCTCCTTTTCTGAGTTGTTCCTCCCCCATTAACATAAACTCAGTGCCCCTAAGGTTCCTACTAGTCTTTCGAGTTGCTGTTGTCACCTTGATTCCATATAGATAGTTCTTAAAAGAGCATAATGCTTAAGGCAGACTCTTTTTTTTACTAGTTAAGCTCAACTATTGTTTGGTTTTAAAAAGACTTCAGGGGATATTTTTGGTTTAAGGTTTGAAGATTATCTCAGGACAGTGGTTTCAGGAGTTCATCCAGCCTCCATGGCTCCAGAAAGTCTGGATTCCATGAGAATTTGAAATTCTATTCTGCATTTTCCCCCTTTTAACCCGGATTCTTCTGTGGAATCTTTGATCAAAATGTCCAGTAATGGTAGCTAGGCACCATCCAGTTCTTCTGGTCTCATGGCAAAGGAGGCAGTTGTTCATGGAGGCAATTAGCCACACATTCCATACCTTCCTCCTATTGCTGACTCTCCTTCTTCCTCTTTTGCTCCAGGCAAATAGAGAGACTTGGATGGCTGCTTGCAAGCTTTTAAGATCCCAGGCCCTACACAATGAACTAGGATGTAGAACAGACGCACTAAACATGTTATTAGGCCAATTAATTGGGATGTCCCATAAAACTATGACACTAAACCTCCAAACAAAGGAGCCAAATCCCGTGAGGCAGCCTCAGCAGCTACTCTTTTTTTTCTTCTGTTTTGGTCATTGTTATAAACATATCTGTCCCACAACTTTTGCCAGTTCAACTTTTTACAGGTGTACAGCTTATTGACAGCGTGTACAGTAATTGGCTGTGCAACCCTACCCTTAATCAATGCGATTTTCCATCACTATTAACCCCCCTTTTCCCTCTCCCTCTTGCCCTTTGTAACTGCTAATAAACTTTGGTCTTTATACATTTGCCTTCTCTTGTCTTTTTATATAAGTGAGGTCATATAATATTTGTTCTTTTGTGATTGACTTATTTCACTCAGCATGATGTCTTCAAGCTCCGTCCATATTGTAACATCTACCAAGACTTCGTTTCTCCTACTGGCTGAGTAGTATTACATTGTACATATGTTCTACATTTTGTTTATCCGTTCATTTGTTGGTGAGCTTTAGGTTGTTTTCACCTTTTGGCTATTGTGAATAGTGTTACAGTGAACATTGCATGGCATTAAAATTCTTCAAAAACAATTTTTAACCATTGCTTAATATTTCATCATTTACACCTAATCTTTCTTCTACTGTTAGGAATCTAGTGTATTTCCGATTTTTCCCCAAATAGCACATGGGTGAACATCCATAAATATGTGTC
This sequence comes from Trichechus manatus latirostris, assembly GCF_000243295.1. Classification (NCBI taxonomy): domain Eukaryota; kingdom Metazoa; phylum Chordata; class Mammalia; order Sirenia; family Trichechidae; genus Trichechus; species Trichechus manatus. The sequence continues at coordinate 21,270,739 of NW_004443937.1, forward strand.
CAACCCAACTCATGATTTCCTGTAGGTATATTTCTAGAAATTGCTTTCCTGGGTTTTTTTAAGATATGACTGTTTTAAAATCTCTTTGGACTCTATTATTACTATCTCTTAGGTTAAATATTTCCTTAATTAATGCAGTAGAAATTACTTATTCTTGGTTAACTTGTACTGAGTCATAAAGTTAATGGGAGGACCTGATGAATAAATGTTTCATGAATGACTGTATAGGAGCTTTAGTCCACGAAGTGATAAGATTTTGTAAGTGTCCTGATGTTTTTCGCCCTTTTGAATGTCCACTGGGGTTTGTATATTGTTGGACGTCTCATTCTGGATGCAGGATTCTCCTTTTTGATCATCTCTAATTTCTGCTAGATATTTTGTGGATGACTCTGGTTAATGAGGATACCCTGGCTGGTGCAAATGGTTAACGCACTCAGCTGCTAACAGAAAGGTTGGAGGTTTGAGTCCACCTAGAGGTGCCTCGGAAAAAGTCCTGGTGACCTACTACCAAAAAATCAGCTATAGAAAACCCTAGGGAGTACAGTTCTGCTCTGACATGAGTTGGAATGAACTTGATGGCAACTGCGTTGTGGTGGTTAATGATGAAGGAAAAGAACATCCATTTATATTCCAGGCACTTTTAGTCTTCTCAGTAACCCTAGGTGGTAGAGACTATTCTTATCCCCATTTTAAAAATGAAGAAGGAAAAAAAAAATGAGGAAGCCAAAGCTCAGAGGGTTCCTCCATGGCTTGTCCAAGGTCACACAGAGAGAGTGAGAGAGCCAGAATCCTAGCCCAGCTGGACCAAACCCAGGCCCATTCCCTTCCACGTATGATATCCTCAAGTGTAGCCCGTACCTTTCCTTATTATTTTCTGGTTTCAGAAGGCGTTAGTGCTTTTGAGATACTGAAAATATACAGCATTCACCTCTCCTTAGCCTCAGTTTGTGATCGTCTCATCTTTAACCAAATCCTTTTACTTGTAGACATCAGACCATGTGGAGCTAGAAGCAATTTGCCTGAAAACACCAAATTTGGTCTTTAAGAAGTCTGAACACATCATACGACAGAACTCCAAACCAGTTGCCATTGAGCTGATTCCAAGCCATGGTGACCCCATGTGTGCAAAGGAGAACTATGCTCCATAGGGTTTTCAATAGCTGTGATCTTTTGGAAGTAGATTGCCAGGCCTTTCTTCTGAGATGCCTCTGGGTGGATTTGAACTGTCAACACTTTGGTTAGTAGCTGAGCACTTTACCATTTGCGCCACCCAGGGACTCCTGAACACATCATAACTGTTTTCTTAGGAGATACCCAAGGAAGGGTATGTCACCTTTTTATTAGTTTGTATAGGTTGCTATCCATTAGTAAATGTTTGGAAAATGATAACCAGGGATGATTGTCATGAACGAGATGACTAATGTTTATGTGAGAATGGCAGATCATTTCAAGAATTTTTTTTTATTCTAAGTGTTATCTAGGGACCAACTTCGTAAACCTTTTACCAAGAACAGCTACATAGGAAAGAATAGTACTGCATGTTTTCTATCAAAGTTATACTAGAATTGAGACATGCAGTTAATCCCTGTGGGGTAGGTGATATCTCTTTGGGGTTTTGACTAACTTCTCTTTCTAGGGAAGATTTTCTTCTGAGTTGTTCTTGTTATTGTTAGGTGCCATTGAGATGATTTCAACTGCCCCACAGAGTTTCCAAGGCTGTAAATCTTTACAGAAGTAGACTGCCACATCTTTCTCTTGCACAACCTAAGAAACCCTATGGGGCAGTTCTACTCTGTCCTGCAGGGTCGCTGTGAGTCAGAATTGACTCGAAGGCAACGAGTTTGGTTTTTTGTTTTTTTTAAATCTTTATGGGAGCAGATTGCCAGGTCTTTCTCTCACAGAGCTGTTGGTTGGATTGGAACTGCCAACCTTTCAGTTAACAGCTAAGCACTTAACCATTGCACCACCGGGGCTTGCGAGATGTTCTTAGGGAAAAAAATTGGCTGGAAACCCAGGAGTCCTGTGTTATAGGCCCATCGCCATCATTTATCAGCTGAATGTTTGACCCGGGACAAATCACTTCTAACTGCTCTGGGATTGAGTTTTACTACCTGGAAATTAATCAGCATTGTTAAACTTTCTCTGATTCTCAGAAACATGTCCTTGAGAGCTGTCACTGTCTGCTGAAGTTGTTGTTTTTTATTTTCATGGCAGTCTTTTAATTTATCTTCTTTGTGCATTTGAAGTTTTATGAATTGTGTAACAGGAACTAAGGGACTTTGGAATTTGATTTTGGGTTTTTGAAAATTGAAGTTTTAAGTGTGTGCTTTTTTTTTTTTTTTTTTCTTTTTAATAGTATTGTGTTTTCAGTGAAGGTTTATACAGCGGTTTAGGTTCCCGTTCAGCAATTTCTATACAGGTTGTTCAGTGACATTGGTTACATTCTTCACAATGTGTGAACATTCGCATTATTTCCATTTTGGTTGTTCTGTTTTCATTAATCTAGTTTCTCTGCCCCCTCACATTCTCATCTTTGTTTTAAAGAAATTGTGACCGTTTGGTCTCATATAGGTCATTTTTAAAGGCACACAGTACTTATGGGTGATATTCATTTTTTTTCTTCCCAAATGAAAGTGCTATGAAATGAAATGAAATTACTTATAGGTGACAATTCTAGGGAAAATTTTAAGGAATTCTCATAGGAATGTTCACCTCACTCTCTAAGCATATTTTAAATCACCTAGGGCTTTTCTTGTTAAGATTTAGGTATGCGCAAGGGTTAAATTCTAAGGCTTACAGATTGTTGACAAATAATTTCCGTATTCATCTAGTAAAACCCCTGAGGGCAGCCCATGTCTGCTTCATGTTTAAATGGGACCCACAGTCTTCAGCCCAGTGCCTTACATTAAGTACGTGCTTGATAAGTACCTCTTAAATGAGTAAGATAAAATGCAAAGGTAATATTTTGAGATTAAGAGACAAATTTTTCTCCTTCTTTGCCTTTTTTTGTGAAAACAAAATAAAAACTCATGCTTGGATTAGAAAAAGCATTTTGTTCTTTGCCACCTTCCAAAGATTGCCTTCATCCTAGTCAAAATCCACAGTGAAACAAAATTAGAGGCTTCAAAATAGACACTAAGCCTGTACAAATTAAGTGGATAAATAAAACAATCATGCTGACCTTCTGTAAGAGGAGGAGCGTCAGTAGTTTTATGAGGTGGTGATCTAAGAGAAAGCCCAGGTTGTGTGCGTCTTTGTTTGTTGGAGAGGTGCTTTGTAGGACAATGAAGAAGCTGTTTTCATGCAGGTGGAAGCATGCTTACAGTGAAGTAAGGAAAGGTAGGTTTTGGGGTGGGGTGGAGGTTTGCTGGGGATAGAAAAGGGATCTAATTGCCAGTGAAAACTTTCCATTACCATTTGCTTAACAAAAATAATACCAAAATGTATACATCATAATGTATGTATAAATTGTTGTTAGTTACCATCTATCTAGTTGATTCCAACTCATGGCGACCCCATGTGTGCAGAGTAGAACTGCTCCAGAGGGTTTTCAAGGCTGTGACCTTTCAGAAGTGGATGACCAGGCCTTTCTTCTGAGGCATCTTTGGGTGGGTTGAAACTGCCAACCCTTTGGCTAGTAGTTGAGCTCTTAACTGTTTGCCCCCAGGGATCCTATATATATATATGAATCCCATTGCTGTCAAGTTGATTCTGACTTATAGGGACCCTATAGGACAAAGTAGAACTGCCCCCACAGGATTTCCAAGGATGTATATATCTTTATGGAAGCAGACTGCCCCATCTTTCTCCTGTGTGTGTTTGAACCACCGACCTTTCGGTTAGCGGTCGAATTTCTCTCATGTAAATACGCAAGTACTGAGAGTGTCCCTTATGCCAAGCCCAGGGGCCATTTTATTTACAGGTGAAGAACTGGAATTGTACCTCGCTTTCTCCCTCTCTCCCCCTCTTTCCTCACATGAGCCAGCTCACCCTTGGGCCCGTTTGTTACCACTTTAGCTGCCAAACTATTTGCAGGATCAAAAGTAGAAGCAGAGAAGGCGTAGCTGCGAAGTCCCTTCCCACAAGCGAGCCATCAGCACTCACCGCACCTCCACCCAGGTGTCTGGACGCCGGGTGCTGAGATGGATTGACGGTGCCGGGCTTCAGCGAGGTCAGCGGCTGGGAAGGGATCAGAAGCAGCCTCGTGCCAAGGTGTCTGTTGAGCAGGGCGACCAGGCACTCATCCCAGTGAGCAGATCCACTCCATGGTCCCTGGACTTACCTTGTCACCTTCCATGTAGCACGGTTCCAACATTGAGTGGTTTTGTTTGTTTGTTTTTTGAGAATAAAAAATGCTTGGCAAGCGATTCTATACCGATTGACCATTTTCCTTTTTGTGTTAATTCAGCATGTCTGAGACAAAGCTGGAACAGATACAGGTGGGGACTTGACGAGACAGCTCAGCTCAACACCCATCCGCTCCTCCCTGGTGATGGGCCCAGGCCAGTTTGGTTCAGCCAGAGACACGCAGGGGCGGGATAGGGGGTGTTTGAGCTTCCGGCTTATTTGTGTTTTGAAGCATCTGCTACGTGACCCGTTGGTCCTGGGAGTGAGAAGGCCATGCAGCCCTCCCGGCTGACAGGCAGCCAACTCAGAACTGTGCAAGCTGTGGGCTGATGCCCCAACACACGGACTCTTTCTGTCCTTCCTGGGATTTGCAGTTGATTTTAATGAGAACCACATCAAGGCTGGGGTGCACTTTGGGTCTGCCATTCTCTGCTGAATGCCATCTCTCTTCTTTTGCCTGTGTTCGGTAAAAGCAAAGCATTGTTTTCCCCCCTGCTCCCCGCCTTTGGAGGTGGGATGGGTGCCTACTTCTCCTGTGCCTCAAATGGTTTGGGAGGGGGGATCGTTGACAGCAAGCTGTTCCATAGCAGCCTGCCTTCTGCTGTGGGTGCTCATGACTGGCAGTGGCAACGTTTTAAAAAATAAAGATCAGAAAGAGAATTCTGCAGAAGCATCCTGTTCAGTTAATTTTTTGCAGCAAGTGGGGGAATGGCCTGCTTGTAGGGCTGTGGTTTACACAAGCCCCACTGGCAGCCTTAAGAACAGAAGGTTATAAAGCCTCTTCTGGGCCTTCCCCAGTCTCTGGGTTTGCCCAATGGTTTATGCTTGATTATTAACCTAAAGGTTGGCAGTTCAGACCCACCCAATGTCACCACAGAAGAGAGGCCTGGCACTCTTCCTCTGTAAAGATTGTTGTTGTTCTGTACCAATAAGTTGATTCCAATTCATAGCGACCCTGTGTGACAGAGTAGAACTGCCCCATAGAGTTTCCTAGACTGTAATCTCTACGGGAGCAGATTGCTGGTCTTTCTTCCCCCAAGGAGCCGCTGGGTAGGTTTGAACTACTGACCCTTTTGGTTAGCAGCCAAGCCCCTAAGGATTGCGCCACTAGTTCTCCGTAAAGATTACAGCCAAGAAAACCCTATGGAGTTTTACTCTGTCACGTAGGGGCACCGTGAGTCAGAATCAACTTGCCAGCACTGGTTTGGTTTGGTTTTTAGACCTTCCCCACTTCTGTCTTGGGCCTCCTGGCTGTCCAGGTGCCTGACTGCAGGTAGAACACTGGCCATACTTTCTGAAGAGAGGAGAGCTCTGGGATCTGGGCGCATGTTCCAGAGGGTGTAGCCACTGAGTGGTTCTGCTTCCCAGCAGGAGGAAGAGCGGCACATGTGGTGGGGCGGGCATCGGAATACGACCTACTTCTCAGACATGGTGCTGGGGCCTGGGCATGGCATATTCTGATCACCTGTGGGGCACAGAGGTTGGTGGCATGTGGCAAGATCTGAACTGTCTGAGATACTTTGGGGTAAACTCAGAGTTGCAACATTTGTACTTTAATTCTCAATTGTTAGTGTTGGTTCATCTCTTAAATGTATTAAATAGCAATTTAAAATATTTATGTAGTCATACAACTAGTAATTAGAAACTTAGAAATTTTATTAAGTTCTTTAAAACATTTTAAACTGATTACAGTTATTTTTAATTAGATTGTCCTTAACATCACACAGACCAAATCTATCAGATTCTCTTCAGTGCTTGCAAAAGGAGACGTGTAGGTCTTATAAGAGTGACAGAAAACTTCTGATACTTATGCTTGAAGTTAAGCATTGGTACTGTGGTTTTGATTCATTTCTTTATGATTTCTGAACTTATTTTATATTTTTCCAGGGTCCTAGTAATCTTAACAGGAGCCCTGGTGGTGCAGTGGTTAAGCCCTCTGGCTGCTAACCAAAAGGTCAGCAGTTCAAACCCACCAGCAGTTCCACGGGAGAAAGAAGTGGCATTCTACTGCTATAAAGATTTACAGCCTTGTGAACCTTATGGGGCAGTGTGCTCTGTCCTAAAGGATCTCTATGAGTCGGAATCGACTCAGTGACAGTGGGTTAGCAATCTTAACAGACATAAAAGAAAATACTACCTCAGAGTAGCGAAGGCTACGGGTTAGCAACAGACTGATTCTCAGATGGGATGTGAGACCTGGCTTTACCACCAAAGGTGATTCTAACCCAAGTCACCTTTTTGGTCCAGGCCCTTTTTGTGTAATTCTCTCCCTTTTTATTCTCATTCTTATATATTTTCGCTCTCTCTCTTTCTGAAATAATTAAACTTGACTTGCCAAGTCTGATGGACTTTTTAAGTCCACATTTGTCTCATTGGCTTTAGTTTCTTATAACCTGGTGCCTTTCCTTGAGATGAATTCTTTACATTTGGGCACTGTGACATACTTGTCATCTCATCCTAATTGCACATTCGCCTGCTACATTAGCATGTTTGAAAACGCAGATGAGGTTTATTAGCGTCTTAGTGTTACAATTAACAGGGTCATATCGCGCTCCTGTCTCCCAGGATGGGCGCAGTCAGCTCTCTGTGGCCTTCTGGCTAGTCCTTCATCTTGCAGCACAAGGTCTGGTCCTCCTCCTACTTGGGTGTGGTTTGTGACCCCAACATCAGGCCTTTCTACTTTTGGTGCCTGCCCCCTCATTCCATATCTGGTTGGATTATTCATAGCCACCCTACTTAAAGAAGTAGTCATGCAATGCTTTATGAAAGTATTAGTGGCAGAAACATAGTCATACACTTCCACCCTCCCCTACTTCTTAAAATGAATTAAAAATAACCTCCTATTCTCTTTCCCTTTGTATATTACTGCCTTGTCATTCACTTGATTGCCTTTTTCCTTTGGATATTCATTGTGGATTCATGACTTTTACAGACCCAGCTTGTTCCCTTTAACTATTACTAACTGTATTCTCTTTTTAATATTCAGATTGTCACAGGTTTGGCCTATGGTGATCTCTTTAACCTGGCTCCAACACCTTATCACGTCTACCCCAGACCTTTTGGAGCTATCTTTGCTTTCTCACATGGTGTTACAGGCCCGTCTTGATTTTTCCCTGCCCCAAGACATCAGTTGCCCTCCAAGGAACCGTATTAACTTTTAACTCAAACCTGGGCACTGGAGTGCTGATGTGCTGATGGTGGTTGGAGTGGTAACCTTGTTCAGCCACTTTCTTAGCAGAGCTGGAAATAGTATTTCTTTTTAAGATCATGAAGTCACATTGATGTTCTCAGTTTAACTTTTACTTCCCTGATCATTTCTTATTTTGTTCTGAAGAAAAACTTTTCATTCTATTTTCTCTGTGAGATGCCTACTTGAGTTTTTATCTCCTTTAATAATACCCCTTCTCTCTCTCTCTTTTTTCTTTTTCCTTCCAAATTTCATTTGTAAATAATCTTGGGATGTTTTATCAATCACTTACTAACATAGTGCAAAAGGCTTTGGCCTGGTATTAGTATTAGTATTAGCCGAGCAACTCTGGGCAAGTGACTTAAACTATGAGCCCCCTTCCTCGTCTGCACAGTGATGGGAATAGTTAGATTGCAGGTGTCTGAGGGTCAAGTGAGTTATCTCATCAAGTACTGAGCGCCTGGTACACAGCCGGTACTTCATAAGTAGTGGTGGTTGAAGGTGAGTGTGACTGGGAAGTGACAGACCAGGTGGCAGTGAGGCTGCTCCTGGGACCTGTCCCTCCACAACCCCCTGGCTGTAACTCTGAGAATGTTGGGAGAGAAAAGAAGGGGCCGAGAACTGTGGGTGTGGAGGAAGGAGTGTGGATTTGAAGCCAGATGTACCTGGATTTTAATCTTGGGACCATCTTAGCAGAGCTGTGGGCAAATTACTTTTTCCTCCTGAGCCTCTGACATGGGCTTGAAGCCCATAAAGTTCACTAATAAGTGATGTGTCCTTTGTGCTTGTTTGTAAAATCTGTTTCCATTCTTTCCTGGTTTCTTAAAAACTGGATCTGGGCAGCCTTTGGTCTTGTGATGTCAGTTTGTGTTCAGTAATGCATTACTGTTTAGAAATGTTCCTTCTCCCACCTCCCCCCACACAGCCTGTCATTTTGCTCATTACTGTGAACTCAATGCCTTCGGAATTAATTATGCTGGGAAGAGCTTATAAATGGCGTTTCTACCTCATTTCCCTAATTATAGCTTAGAAAATTGTACTTGCCTTTTAATTGCTCATATTGGCTTATTTCCTTTTTTCTTTTTTGAAGAATTAGAGTGATGAAGACGTTAGCAACTAAGGTTTATTGCAAACTCACATAGCAGAGCACTTAGCATGGTCCATGCTAAGTGCTCTGCTATGCATTTATTAATTTAAGCCTCGTCTCATCCATGGGTCAGGTATTGTAGTTACCCCCATCTAGCAGATGAGGAGACTGATGTGTTTAAGAAGGTCATAGGGATAGTGAAGGCAGAGCCGGGACCAATCCTCAGGAAGCCCATGCTCTTAACTCCTAAATTATACTGCCTGCCATTCGTTCAGCCATCTGTCCATCCATTCATTCATCTGTTCATCTAGCCATTATTTTTTATTTGTTGTTATTGTTATGAGGTTCTTGGGTGGCGCAAATGGTTTGCGCTTTTCCACTAACCTAAAGGTTGGTGATTCGAACCCACCCAGTGGTGCCACAGAGGAATGGCCTGGTGGTCTGCTTCCACAGAGCTTACAGCCAAGAAAACCCTATGGAGCAGTTCTGTTCTGTAACACATGGGCCACCATGATTTGGAATCAACTCCACAGCAGTGGGTTAGTTAGGGTTTATGGTGATGGGGTGTGAATGAAATACTTAAAAATTCGTAGCACTGAAAGGTAAATGTGCCAAGCCTTTGTTTAAGGGGTTTCTAGCTTCGTCTGACTTTCATATGATGTTTAGAGAAGTTTGCATTTCCTATTCCTTTATTAAATCCTTAGTTTGCTAATGCATATCGGGCTCATACCACCAGGCATACTGGATTGAATCTGTTGAGCGTGGTGATTTTTGAGGAGCCTGCTAACTGTTGGGTTGTCTGTTTATGAGGACTATAATTATCTTTTTAGGAATACCTTAAGGAACTTTGAACAAACAAAACCCCAGAAAACCTTCGGGCACCAGCCTCTGCTCACCTCTCAGGAGGAATGGCACCCCAGGGGGCCACTGGGTGGTTTGCTGTGGGACTGTTGAGAGGCACCATCAGTGCCAGAGAGAGACATGATAAAGGAGCAAAGGGAGAGGTGAGATTTGATTAGATAATGAGGGTAGTTATAGGAGGAATTAAAACCATTGTCTGCTGACTTTAAATAGTCAGATGTCCTAGAAAACTTGAAATGTGTATCCAAGTTGGAATAGGGGAGAGGGAGGGGCAGAAGTAAAGTAAGAGAGGACAGGGGTGGTTTCTGATCACTACTTTAACCAGGAAGAATTTGGAGTTGAGATGGGGATGCCTTAGAGGAGTAAGGGAGGCCAGGGGTGGGGGTGGGGGGCGGTGGAGGAATAAGGGAGGGCTGTGGGGTGATGTACCCAGGGACATTGCCAGTCCCTTGGCCCCTCCATTTTCTGAACTTCTCTGAAAGCCTGTTTACAACCTGAGCCGAGGTTCATCGCGGACATCAGCGGTTCCTCAGCCCCACAGGTGATGTCCCTGCCTGCTTATGGTTGGGGCCACCGCCTTTAACTTCCCTTTCCCCTTCTGTGACCCCAGGCAGAAGGAGAAGATTATGGAGGATTCTTCCAGCTCTGCCATCTGATGGTGACAAAGGAGTAGGAATTGCATTCCACAGGGGGCCAGACCTGCCCACACGGTGTAAAGCCTGGACTAGGTGGGCTCAGCCAGCCACCTGGCAAGGGGAAGAGCTGTGTTATAGGTTGAATTGTGTCCCTCCAAAATATGGGTTGGAGTCCTGACCCCTTTACCTGTGTTTGTAATCCTATTTGGAAATAGGATTTTCTTTGTTATGTTAATGAAAGCATTATCAGTGTAGGGTATGTCCTAAACTTAATCACTTCTGAGTGATAGAGTGGAATAGACACTGAGATAAGCAAACAGACACAAGGGGAAGACAGACACTGTCTGAAGATGATACCAAAAACTCCATTGCTATCCAGTCGATTGCGACTCATAGCAACCCTATAGGACAGAACAGAAGTGCATCACAGGGTTTCCAAGGAGTGGCTGTTGGATTCGAACTGCTGACCTTTTGGTTAGCAGCCGAGAGACAGAGAAGTCTACAAGCCTAGAAGCTGCAAGTATTGCCATCTACTAGAAGCTGAAATAGACAAAAAAGGGCCTCTCCCTATAGCCAGTGCCCTGGATTTGGACTTCTAGTGTCCTGAACTGTGAGAACATGAATTTCCGTTCTTTAAAACCACCCGACTGGGGTATTTCTGTTACAGCAGCATTGGGAAACTAAGACAAGCTGGTTGTAACATCCTGTGCTGGTGTGCTGACAAGGCCTAGGTGAAGAGAGCCATGCAGGGCCCTAAAGTGAGGAGACTGAGAGAGGCTTCTGGAATCGGTGGGGGATAGGAAGTCAGCTTTGAAACCTTACGACACAGCGTTACAGGCACCAGTGAAGGAAGATTGAGATATGTATTAGAGGCTGTCCAAGATGTTATATGTATGTGTGTGTGTGCGTGCTGTATATAATAAACCAAAAAATCAAACCCGTTGCCGTCTAAATGAAAATGTCTTCATTTTCTAACTAATTTACATTTCGTTTTGGGAATAGTCAAATTTTTTTATACACATGAGCCCTGGGGCTGCAATGATTGCTAACCAAAAGGTTGGTGGTTCAAACCCACCCAGTGGCCCTGCAGGAGAAGGACTGGTGCTCTGCTCCCATAAAGATTACAGCGTAGAAAATTCTATGGGGCAATTCTACTCTGTAACACATGGGGTCACTATGAGTCAAAAATCAACTCAACGGCATCTAGTAACAACTATTAAAAAAAAACCTGTTGCTGTTGAGTCGATTCCAACTCATAGCGACCCTATATATGTGTGTGTGTGTGTACATACATACACACGTACATATATATATATAGGGAGCCCTGGTGGCACAGTGCTTAAGAGCTACAGCTGCTAACCAAAAAGTTGGCAGTTTGAATCCACCGGCTGCTCCTTGGAAACCTAATGGGGCAGTTCTACTCTGTTCCAGTAGGTTCACTATGAGTCGACTCACTGGCAGTGGATTTGGTTTTATCTATATATATACACACACACACACTCTAGAAAAGCCTTGCTATTCAAAGCCCTCATGTGGGGGCTTGTTAGAAATTCAGAATCTCAAATCTTACCCTAGAGCTGCTGAATTAGAATGTGCATTTTAACAAGATTCCCAGGTGACTCATAGGCACATTGAAGATTTGGAAGCACTGCCGTAGGGCCCCTATCTTTCCCTTAGTGTTTATTCATCGAGGATCATGATGTTCCATTTGGAAGAATAAAGGAAATGATCCCTGCTTGGGCACTGTGGACGGAGGGACACATGCCTGCCTGGTACCAGTAAGGAGACCTTTTATTGCTATTGATTAGAAATTATATAATCCTGAGTAGAGAACGAAGAGGAAAGTTGAGCCAAGGCCACTGACAACAACAGATACCTTATCCGTTGCCCTTGAGTTGATTCTGGCTTATAGCAACCCTATAGGACAGGGTTTCCAAGGCTGTAAATCTTTACCGAAGCAGACTGCCACATCTTTCTCCCTTGGGACAGCTGGTGGGTTTGAACCATCCACCTTTTAGTTAGCAGCTGAGTGCTTAAACCCCTGCACCATGAGGGCTGCTTAACAGATACTGACAACAGGCCAGCTGCCGGAGAGGTTCTCTAAGCAGCTTTGCTTTAGGGCATTGACTCCCCCCTGGCGTGGTTTTGTCCCTCAGGGCATTTGGCAATGTCTGGAGATATTTTTGGTTGTCAGAACTGTGAGGAGATAGAAGGGGATGCTGTTGGCATCTAGTGGCATAGAGGCCAGGGATACTGCTAACAATCCTACAATGCACAGAACAGACCCCGCCCCCGCCCCGCGCCGAACTATCCGGTAGCAAGTATCTATAGTGCTGAGATTGAGAAAGTGATTTAGGGGTTGGAGTTTTACCTATAGTACATCCAAAAATCTGTCTGATTATCCAGCACCTCATTTTTTTTTTTTTAATGAACTGTTTCTAACATACCAAATACTTATATACCCACCACCTAGAACTAGTAAGTGTTAAGTGTTTTTTTAAAGAAATAAAGCATTACAGGTGCATTTGTAGGGGCAGTTTCAAAGCCCTATTCCCTCTCCTCTTCCGCAGAGGCAACCACCTTCCTAAAGGTGGGCTGTTCCCTTCTCCTGCATAGTTTTGTACTTGGATTTCACATGTAAGTGTCCATGAAACAGTGTATCGTATTGCATGAGCCCCTTCCTAATGGCTGTCTCCCCTAATTGTATGTTGCAGGCTGTTTTCCCAGTTTAAGGAAAAGCCTGAGCAGAGATTAGTACTGTATTTTAATGGAAATATCTCCATTTCTAAGTAATTTACATTTCCTTTCGGTAGTGGTCAAAACATTTTATGAAAAGATGTTTTATGTTTTATGTCAGGTTGAAGTTATGGTTTGCAGATTTTAAAAAGGAGACATGCTCCAAGTGCAGAATCTGCTTTCTGTAGTGACCCAGAATCCAGCAAATAAGCCCGCTTTTTCATTTGTTGGAGGTGAGGATGGTCGTGAGCCCCTAGCCCCTCACCCGTCTGTGCCGTCTCTTCCCCTTGAGTGGCACCTCTCAGCCCCTGTTCCCAGCATCCTTGGAAGACATTTCCTCTGTCTCTGCATCATCTTTCAGAGCTGGCCAGTTTCTATGGCAACCGTTAGATTGAAAGATGAGTGGCGAGCTGGAGGCAAGGCTCGTGTGAGACCGCCTGGTGGTGGTGTGTGTCCCTGACGTCACCTTCCAGGCGTCTGGATAGGACAATTCCGGCTACTCCCATCCAGGGCTGCTGTCCAGTGCCGCTTTATTAGCACAGCTGCCAGGGTCCCCAATTGCTCTGCAAATTGCCTCCCTTTCTGTCCCTCCTAACCCATCCCCCCCGCCCCCCAGCGTTTTTCTTTTCACTGCTCCTTTTCTGTTTTGGCTTCAGACTGTCATTAAGAATGCATAGCTCCATTCTGGTGTTTTTCGGGATGCTCATCTGCCCAGCGTTCTGGAAGGGCAGGGAGGCATGGCAGCGTCTCACTTGATGTCGACAGCGCCGTGGAGTCGGCTCCTTCCTCTGCAGGAATACTGACTATGCAGAAATTTATCGAAGCAGATTATTATGAACTAGACTGGTATTATGAAGAATGTTCGGACGGTAATTATGGCCCCTGCAAAATAGAAGGGGGACGTGTAGGGGCATTGTCTCCCTCTGAGGGGTGGGGAGTGTCCTGAAACCTTCCTGGGGAGATGGGCAGGACGCGGGGGCGCTGGAACTAGCACACCGGCGGATGCATGGCTCTGACAATTTCGAAGGCATGGTGGAGGAGACGGCAGGTGGGCAGGGCTCTTTACAGCAGAGACTTTTTTGCGGTTGGACCGGTCATTTTCTCAGAAAGGGAAGATGGTTTTTGGTGTGCTCGGCTAGCGAGCATTGTAATTCCGTCAGATTGAATTCTCTGTGGTGTGAGATGTGTGTTGCTGATGCATGCATGTGTGCAAGCCGAACTGTGTTATCCATCCTCTGTGCTGCAGGAGCATTTAGGAAACTAGAAGCTGGAATAGTGTATTCAAGAGGGGGCTTCCTGAATGGTCAGCAGCAGGCCCAGAAGACTTTGCCCTTTCCCGAGCCCTGAGCATAGGGTTGTCGGGGAGGAAAGAGAAAGGCCGGAAGAAGCTGCTCACTTAGCAGGTGATTCCAATGAATTTTGTTTGTTGGATCTGAAAAAGATGGGGGTAGCAGGGATGTTGGAGGGACAGGGAGAAAAGGTGCCCTCTGACACTCTCCGTTTGTGAAGGGAGGGTGTGGCACATTCCAGAGGAGACTGGGCCGCTGCTGCTGAGGCTGAGTTGTATGGCTGAACAGGTCTGTGGAGGGTTCAGGCCAGTGAAAATAGCGCTGAGGTGCAACCCCAGAGAGGTGACAGGAACTAGAATGTTGGGTATCAGAATTGTAAATGACACAGTTAATCTGTCTTCTTCAATTGCTTTTTTGAAATGGCCCTGAAATCACATATGTCTTTACAAAAAACATACACAGTATACCGTATAGGCTTTGAGGGGCTGTACCCTCATGATATGTTCCCAGCCCCACATGGGCCGTTAATGAGTAAGGTAACTGCTTTTTAATTGACTCTGGACTTTCAAATTGCTTTAACCATGACTACATTTGATTAACTTGAGTGATGTAACAGGCTGGGAGCTGGCCTAGTTAGTAAGCTGGAGAACTACATAATTATGTCCTCTTATCCACTGATTTTTGCCTTCATCACGGGTGACAGGAGAGGGGCCCAAGAGGCTTTTAAAGGGGATGGTATTTAACTGCCCTAAGAAACTCCCAAGGAGACTCCCCTTCCCCCAGCATTAGATGAAGACAGTGTCATGCTGAATCCGCGTGTTCTTTAAATATCTTGAGTAATGATGGCGGTGGGCAGCTCCCAGGGCCTCGAGGGGAAAGGATGTATGAATTCTCTTTTCTGTTTAGATATATTCATTCTTGAAACGAGTTCCCATCCTATTACCCAACTCCAAGAAACAATTAGAGGGATTGTTCTCATTGAAAACCATCTTGAGCTCTTCTAGTTTCCTTGGTGATTTGTGGCTCACTGAGCCCTCCATAACTTTTTAGAGTAGGTAATTTAAAACGTCCTCAAGGTACCACTGGATTCGGGAGCATTTGGTTACAGCAAGGTGCCTGTCACACGGCCTGGGGACCAGTTGGGTGTGGCCGTGGCTCAGATAGATGCCATCCGAGAAGCGGGGAAGGAAGATTCCCTACTGTTTTGACCCAGTTGCCACACAGTCCAGCTCTCTTCATACCCTTCTGTGCGGAAATAAAGCCAAGCACTCACCATGGTTGAGGGTGAGAGGAGGCCTGCTCGTATCTGGGTGTCTATCCCAGGAAGGATTTTCTTACCTGGCAGTTCCTCAGTCAAGTCTTTTGGCCCTGAGACACCCTGATCTCTCCTTCCTCAAGAGCAAGAGAGAATGGAAGAGGAAGAGGCTCACCTGACTGAGGGTAAATAAATGTTGATTGCTGTTACCTTCTGAATGCGTGTTGAACAAAATTCTTACCCTTTATCCTCCACCCATTTTGGATGAAGGAGAGAGGGCTGTCGGGATGGAATTTGCTTGGAAGACTGGCAGTTTCATAATCTCATTTAAAGACAGTTACAAAGCAGAGAATACAAGGAATGGGAAGCCCAGAAATAATCTGGTTTACGAAATCTACGAAAAGGAGGATTTGAAGTGTATGGTACTTTTGTAGTTTCTAGTTTACACATTTCTAACTGATTTGTGCTTTTCCCTGGCCTCAGGCAAGTTAATCTGGAAATGAAATTTGCACCTGTTTATATGCATCTTAGAGCCCTGGTGGTGCAGTGGTTAAGAGCTCAGCTGCTAACCAAAAGGTCAGCAGTTGGAATTCACCAGCTGCTCCTTGGAAACCCTATGGGGCAGTTCTGCTTTGTCCTATGAGTATGAGTCGGAATTGGCTCGACAGCAACAGATTTGGTTTGTTTTTTGGTATATGCATCTTTAACTAGAGAAATTGCAAACCCAGTGGTTCTGTGGAAGAAAGACCTGGCAATCTACATTTGTTAAAATTACAGCCAAGAAAGCCCTATGGAGCAGTTCTACTCTGTAACACATGGGGTCACCATGAGTCGGAATCTACTCAATGTCAGCGGGTTTGTTTTGGGGGCCTCGCTGATGAGGAAGCCTAATAGGAGCAGATACACTGTGTGGCTTTGCATCTTATCATTTTCATTTGAGTTGTTAATGAAGGAAACTTCTATGGAACTTTGCATGCTAACAACAAAAGGTGAGTCAGATGTCTTGAAAAAGATGCAAAATCATCATTTATTTCAGAGTTAGTGACTCACAAATAAATTGCAGCATTTTCACTGAAAGTAATGTACGTGGATGGAAATACAGATTACAGGCAATTAGGGCCACTCTTCAAAATCTGGAAGAGATTGCTGCTGTTTGTTCCTCGAAGCTCTGGAGAATTTTATTCAGTGTTGAGTAATGGAATCCCTGTTATCAGTTTTGTTGTGGTGGTCGTACTCCTTCCTTCTCATACCTTCCCTACCAAAAAAAAAAAAAAAGACCCCAGCAGGAGCTTAGAATAAGAAATTGGAAAAATAAGAAATTTCCCAGTACCTTAAAGTAATTTTTAGAGATTTTAAATAGCCTGGGATCAACACAACTTAACAATGGCCTTCTCAGAATTTCCACATTGTGTTCAGTGTTTCCAGTTTAAACTCAAACAAGGTCATGGTTACCTAGATTGTACACGTCTCCATCTGGTCTCTAGTGCCGAACCTGTAGAACTGGACAGATCAGTGAAAACCAACAGAGGGGCTTATTAAAAAGAAAGATTCTGACTCCTTCCAGACCAGGAGAGGCCTGGAGAAATCTCAGTTTTTATCATACGCTTCAGGTGATTCTTTTCATCAGGTGTGTTTGGGAAGAACTGTGCTAATGTGAGGAGCCCTGGTGGCACAGTGGTTAAGTGCTCAGTTGCGAGCCAAAAGGTCGGCGGTTCGTACCCACCAGCCATTCTGCAGGAGAAAGATGTGGTAGCTTCCTTCCTTGGAAACCCTATGGGGCAGTTCTTCTCTGTCCTGTGGGGTCGCTGCAAGTGGGAATGGACTCCACAGCAATGGGTCTGGTTTGTGCTAATGTGAGTGGAAACTAGCCCCAGGCATAGAGGTCAGAGAAAATAATTCTTTAGGCCATTAGTGGAATCTTAGGTTGTTTCTTGGCTACACTGGTCACTTTAAAAAAAAAAAAAAAGTGTGCTTGTAAAATGTGAAGCCTTTTTAATTTTCAAAAACACTTGGATTCAAGTGTATAACCTTAAGTTAAAAAACAGTGCATTTTTTGTAGTTATTCTAGAAATAGACCGGATACCAGAAAAGGCGCTGGCTTGGAGTCTGTTTTGCACTTGAATTAGCCACGTGGTTTGGGCATACCCTGGCCAAACCTCTGAAAACTCATATTCCCCATCTGGAAAATGGGAATAACCACGCTGACCAGAGCCGTCTTGAAGGGCGTAAATAAAGTAGGAACTCATGTAAGCTGTGAACAGCCAGGCAGTGCTTATTTTTATTTCCTCAGATTTAGTTTGGTCATGAAAATAGTACTAGTTGTTACATTCCTTTTAAACATCTCTTTGAAAGGATAAGTGGTATTTTGAATCATGTGTAGTGTTTTGACAACCTGTTTCTTGCTGCAGTATCTTTTGTAATGATACTTGTTCTCCATCTCCTCTCCCCTCTTTCCAATGTTATAGACTTCAGGGTCGAGGTGGAAGGTGGTCTGTTTATACTGATTTTATAAATGAGGAAAACACTCAGGTACATTTCCGCAGGAGTTGTTTTTATGACTTCTTACCAGAAATCTTTGACAATACACAAGGACAGTCACATGTACTCTGTTACTTGATTGCAGTGACCTCTAAAATGTTACTGTTTAATAAATAACCAAGATGGGGTAGTGGTTTGTGAGTGAAGTTTTCTTAGAGGTATTTTTAATATTAATTGAAATGCCATTACTAGGCTTTTGAAATGATTTCCTAATTTTCCACACTTTGCTTCCCTGAATGACAAACCAGGCCCCCATACTTCCATCTTGTTTATTGTGTGATACGCGCTTAAAGTCAGAGATTGACTTTTCCCTGTCCAGACATAGCACTCCTCTGAATAGCAGTGATGGTGATTTTTTTTTTTAAAAAGAGGAATTAAATGTAGATACAATTTTATAATGTGAATGTTTAGAAAAATGTGAATTTTTAATCAACAGCTTTAGTAAAGTGATAAAAAAACAACAACAAAAAAACAGTTGCCTTTGAGTTGATTTGACTCCTGGCAACCCCACGCGTGTCAGAGTAGAACTGTGCTCCATAGGGTTTTCAGAGGCTGACTTTTTTAGAAGTAGATCACCAGCCTTTCTTCCAAGGAGTCTCTGGGTGACTCCAACATCTAACCTTTAGGTTAACACCGGAGCGTATTAACCATTTGAGCACGTTAACTGTTTGCACCACCCAGGGACTCCAAAGTAGAGATAAAAACCCAAACCAAACCCACTGTCACCTTGTTGATTCTGACTCATAGCTATCCTATAGGACAGGGTAGAACTGCCCCATAGGGTTTCCAAGGCTGTAAATCTTTATGGAAGCAGATTGCCACATCTTTCTCCCGCAGAGTGGCTGGTGGGTTTGAACTGCCAACCTTTACGTTAGTAGCTGAGCGCTTAACCACTGTACCACCAGGGCCCCTAAAGTAGAGATAATGTCCTTCAAATGTACAAGCTGAGGATTAGTGCATTGACAAGAGGGTTGGAGCAAGTCCAGAGCCCAGGATTTGGAACTTTATGGCTCTTTTATCGTTATTTTCAGTGGCATAAGTGAGGTCTTTGGGGAAATGACCCTCAGTAATGGCTCAGCTCTGCTCTCAATTAGCAGAGAGGTGAAATGCAAACAAGGAGTGGGAAGCAGATATGCTGGGGTGAAAGGAAGAGAAGAATGATTTATGGCAGAAAAAATTGGGGAGCGGCACTGGGGTTTTCATTTGAACCGGACCTTGAAAAATGGGAAGGATTTAGGCTTGTGGAGCTGGAGGATGTTGCAGGTGAGCGAAGGTAGGAGAGAAATAGAAACATCCTGCAGAATGACTAAATCCGGAGGAATGGGGCATGCAGAAGTGAGCAGCTCATTTTGTCTGAATGAAGGTGCCTGAGGGAGAGATGTGGTGGGAGTGAGGCCGGAAACGGGAGACACAGGGTGTGGAGGTCAAGGAAGGGACAGCCATTAGAGTTGTGCTGTCCAGTAGAACTTCCTACAATGATGGACATATTTTATTCTGCGCTGTTCAGGATGGTGGCCACTAGCCATATATGTAGCTATGGAGTACTTGAAGCATTGCTAGTGCAACTGAGAAACAGTTTTGAATTTTTATTTAACTTTGTTGTTGCCGTTGTTAGGTGCCGTCGAGTCGATTTCAATTCATAGCAATCCCATGAGAGGAGTAGAACTGCCCCACAGGGTTTTCTAGGCTGTACTCTTTATGGGAGCAGATCGCCAGGTCTTTCTCTCATGGAGCCGCTGGGTGGGTTTGAACCATCAGCCTTTTGCTTAGCAGCTGAGCTCTTAACCTCATTTAACTTTTATTAATTTAAATGTAGATAGCTCTAGTGGCTAGAGCGTTGGGAAAGTACCTTCTAGGCAATGTGTTGAATAGATCTGGAGAGGGGCCACTTACAGAATGATGTCCCTCTTCCCTGCAGAGGAGATTGACACCCTCCTCCTGTGGCCAGCGTTCCCAGAGCTGGGTCAGGAACTTACTCCCTGCCTTCAGCCTCTGTCTGATCTATGCCTCTTGTCCAGCACACATTCCCACCACTTGACTATCTTCCGTGGGCCAAGCAGCTTGTCCAGGGCTGGGCAAGTCTACCTCTGCCTCCTGGCACCATGTCCAGCCTGGTCCACATACTCCAAGGGATCCCCAGGCTTTGTTGCTGGTCCTTGGGGACTGTGCTTTCCTTTGATTTTTGGAGAAGCTGCCGTATCAGGGAAGAAGCAGCTCTTTAGCCATCTCTGCCTTTAACCTGGAAGTGACTGCAGATGGGGATGAGTCTTGAGAATTGCCTCACCTCACCACAGAGGGAGGGAGAGAGAAGGGGAATTGGGGGAAGAAAAGAGGAGAGAAATAGAAATATCTCTGTCATGGATTGACTTGTGTCCACGCAAAAAATATGCATCAACTTGGTTAGGCCATGATTCCTAGTATTGTGTGATTTTCCACCATTTTGTCATCTGATATGGTTTTCCTATGTGTTGTAAATCCTACCTCTATGATGTTAATGAGGCAGGATTGGAGACAATTATTTTAATGAGGCAGGACTCAGTCTACAAGATTAGGTTGTGTCTTGAGTTAATCTGTTTTGAGATATAAAAGAGAAAAGTGAGCAGAAAGACAGAGGGACCTCATACCATCAAGAAAGTAGTGCCAGGAGAAGAGCGCGTCCTTTGGACCTGGGGTCCCCACACTCAGAAGCTCCTAGTCCAGAGGAAAATTGATGATAAGGACCTTCCCCCAGAGCCAACAGAAAGAGAAAGCCTTCCCCTGGAGCTGACACCTTGAATTTGGACTTCTAGCCTACTAGACTGTGATAGAATAAATTTCCATTTGTTGAAGCCATCCACTTGTGGTATTTCTGTTATAGCGGCACTAGATAACTAAGACAATCCCGTAGAATTACTAAATCCAGAGAAGCAGGGTGACATAAGGAGTCTAGCATGATCCTTTGTTTCAAAATGTCCTATTGTCAATATTTATTATATCAGGATATTATACTAAGAGTTGGAAGAGGAGTATAAACCACTTGATTATCTGTAAAATCACTTGAGAAGGGAATATTTTCTAATGTATGCAATCAGTTTTCATTTCCATTTATGTGCATCGTGGCCTGGCACAGCTTCTACCCATACTACAGTAGGTTAGACTCTTGCTGAACGAATAATGCCCCAGGTGGACATTCTCCCTCCCTCCCTTCCCAGGGGTTCAGAGTAACCTAATCTCTCATTCTGAAGATCTGCTAGATGTACCCATTGCCGCTTGAACTCACTTAACACGCCCAATGTGATAACATTTTGGAGATTAAAGAAAAAAAATTGAGTGTGTGTTTTTATAAGCATTGTATTTAAAACTTACACAGTTTTTCAAAATGTATTTTTGAACTCCCTGCTGTTGAATTTTTACCAAACCTCCTTTGTACAAAGAACACATACTTAACATCATAAAATGTAGCAATCATTTTTAGATCCCAAAATACTAACCAGATACTACATATGTCTCTAAGTTTTAATCTTTTAATGAAATCTTTATTATTTTCTGGTTTTCTATTTAGAGGTACTAGTCAGTGGCCTTATGATAGCTTTTTGGAGGTAGCAATCATTAGTTCAGTTTCATGGGCATTTTTAGCTACCTAAGCAGGATCCTCAAGGAGCCCTGGTGGCACAGTGGTTAAGCTCTTGGCTGCTTACCAAAAGATTGGTGGTTTGAATCCACTTGCAGCTCCATGGGAGAAAGATGTGGCAGTCTGCTTCCGTAAAGATCACAGCCTTGGAAATCCTATGGAGCAGTTCTATTCTGTCTCATAGGCATAGGTTTGATTTTGAGTCTAAGCAGGATCCTCGGCCCCAAGGATTCAAAGATGAAAAGAGGTACAGTTCCTAATCGTGCCTCTGCTGAAAGCCTCTCAATTACTTGCGGGAGGTGACTAGGCAGAGAGGCGAAGTATGTCTCCTGGTATAGCTTTTAGGAACCGTGGTGGCGCAGTGGTTATGAGCTTGGCTGTTAACGAAAAGGTCTGCAATTTGAATCACCAGCGGCTCCTTGGAAACCCCATGGGGCAGTTCTACTCTGTCCTATAGGGTTGCTGTGAGTTGGAATCAACTCGATGGCAGCGGGTTTTTGGTTACAACTGTTAGGAGCAGGAGACCTACCACGGTGCAGCTGGGAGATGTCCGAGCACTGAGATGGCAGTACGTGCTGCGATTCTCTGAGACGCCAGTGCTTAGGGCTGCCTTTCAGTGGATTTGGTGGAAGACCCTGCCATTTTCTACTACCAGTGATTTTTACAGGCAAAATCAAGCAGTGCAGGGGAATTGTATCAAGATATGCAGTGAAACTGTGGGTTGTTTTCTTTTTTAGGCAGCATTGTAAGCTATTACCTTTTAGATTTTTTCCTGCCTTGTCCTAGTAATTAGAAGAGATCTTTGTAAATTTGGCTGTGAAAACACAGATTCAAGGTGAGAGTGGGATTTATACAATGCAGATTGATAAATAGCAAATGCAATATATTATTTCCAAAGGGAGACTGGGATGAATTCAGCTTAACACACGTACTGGCTCCTGTGATTTCTTTCCTTCTGCTGAAAGTCAGAAGGATCACTTCCTTCCCCTTTTCAGCACTGTTATCAGGCTCTTGTCACAGTCAGACTTGTCTGGGGGCCCTCAAGCACGCCCACAGGAACTGTCTCACCTGAGGGCATTGGCAGTCATTCACCAGGGCCACTCCTCCACCAGAGCCCCACCTGCGGATTCAGGCAGGTGTACCTGCTTAAGGCTTGGTCGGCCTTACCTTGTTGCTATGAAACTGCCAGGCAGCTACCATTGTGTTGCTTCTGGGGGCAGGGGGAGAATCCAGAGGTCTGGAGCTTGCCTCAGGTTCCGCACCTGCCTGCCCAGTCCGCCCTCTCAATCAGCAGTACCTGGCGGGGTTGCTCTGGTGCCTTCCAACAGGTGCTTTGCCCCGCCCCGCCCCTCCTCTAGGTCTTCGGAGCCACCCCTTTCCGGGCCCTCCCTGGGTGATGCTGGTGAATGGCCCTGTGCACACCTCTCCACCCCAGCTGAGCGGGGGCATGTCCCTGCGTGTGCCCTGTGGGCCCTGGGCCCCAGTGGCTCCCGCGGGCAGGCGGCTGGGAGTTCCCCCAGGGGCAGCCCCCTTGGGTGATGTTTCTGCTTTGGGGTGACTTCAGCAATGTCCCAGAGAGACGTGGGAGGGCAAGAAGAATGTTTTGAGTACAGCTACCAGGATGAAGAGAGGAAGCCCAAGGATGAGCCCCAGGAAACCCTGGACCTCCTGGAAGAGGGTAAATTCTGTTACTTGGTCGAATCGGATCCTTCTCATTAGTGTCTAAGTCGGCTGGGCTGTTTTGCTGATTTTGGCAGTGCTCTTATTTTTTTATTGAGGTATAACTTAAAGTACACAGAGCTGAAGTGAATGGCTTAACAACACCCATGTAAAGCCACTGCGGAGAGAAGTAGCTTTTCTAGCACCCTAGAAAGCCCCCTCACACCTCTTCTTAGTCTGCGTCCCCTCCTGGAGACCATCGTTCTGGCTTCTGTCACCTTAAATTTGTTCTGCCTGTTCTTGATCTTTATGTAAATGAAATCTAACAGTGTTCACTATCTTTTCCTGTCTTCTGTTGCTTGACTAAGGAAGGTCTTTGAAATTCGCCCATGTTGTAAATGTCGGTAGTAATTTTTTTTTTTTGTTTGTGTCATTTCAGCACTCGGTCTTAAAAACTATTTTTCTTTGGGACTGAAAGGGTTTTGGCACGTGACTCATTGTTAAATGAGGCATGTTTTTGTGCTGGCAGTGCTTTTTTTAAAAAAAAATCACTAATACTGTCTTGAAATTGAGATTTAAAAAAAAACAAATATTTCCAACAGAAAAGTACAAGAGCTGACGTAGAAATCCCCTGTGAACCCACACACGGCTCTATCAGAGGGTGCTACTTTGGAGGGACGCTAGAGTAAAGATATGCCCAAATGCTGAGGGTGAGGCTGGGGGCAGGTGGGGTGGTGGCGTGTGTGCTGTGAGTTTCCTAGTTCGGTGTCTGGGGCTTTTACCCACAGCTCAGAGAAATGGGGCTTTTGGGGTGTTTAAACATTGAGTACGTGAATGTTCTTTAGGTGTCTTGAGTAAAAGCAACTGGAATACTTCTTCAGAATTCTCTTTTACTGCTGGGCTATTTTCATGTCTCAGAGTAACGTTTATTTTCAGAGTTATTTATAATCAACCATGTACTGAATATTGCAGTGGGGAAAACTAGAAGAGCGCCAGGGGGCTGAAGCAACAGGGTGGTGGCTAAGTGCTGAGGCCTGGAGCCTTTAATGAAGGAGGCAAAACGTGTTGCCTGTTGAGTCCATTCCAACTCGGCGACCCTATAGGACAGAAGAGAACTGCCCTATAGGGCTTCCAAGGCTGTAATCTTTATGGAAGCAGATTGCCAGGTCTTTCTTCCACAGATCAGCTGGGTTTGAACAGTTGACCTTTCAGTTAGCAGTTGAGCACTTTAACCACTGCATCACCAGGGCTTCTTTAATAAAGGAGACAGTGGAGGTGAAAGTAGGGAGGGGCAGATGGGGAAGGGAAACCCTATGGGGACTGTGCATTTGATGCGTTCCTGGGAGTGATCAGGAGCCCTGGTGGCACAGTGATTAAAAGCTACGGCTGCTAACCAAAAGGTCAACAGTTCAAATCCACCAGCTGCTCCTTGGAAACCCTATGGGGCAGTTCTGTTCTGTCGGAATCAACTCGACGGCAACAGTTTGGTTTTTTGTTTTGGTTGGGAGTGATCAAGAGAAATAAATGCCCATGGTGTCCATCTGCTCTTGTAGAAGCAGGACCGGCCCAGATGTAACTGGATCTGCTTCCTGTCCCTTCAAGCCATGCTACTCCAAGTGTGGGCTGTGGATCAGGAGCACCTGGGAGCTTGTTAGAAATGCAGAATCTCTGCCCCAGACCCACTGAGTCAGAATCTGCATTTTAACAAGATCCCCTGGAAATTCGCATGCACAATAAAGTATGAGATGCACACCGCCTTAAAGCATAGCAAGATGATTTTGAAAATCATTGATTCTAAATTAAAAATCTATATGAGATTCTAGAGCAGTGTCATATATCCTAGTAAAAAGAAGAAATAAATTTGTGTTGCATATATTTCATTCATATAGATACATGCACACATTTTATATAAATGTTTTTAAAACTTTTTTTAAGCCAAGAGCTAGATGATAATGTTGAGGATAGCAAATGTTTATTGTGCACTTAGTATATGCTAGGCACCATTCTAAGTACTTTTCATGGATTCGTGCATTTAGTCCTTAAAACAACCGTGTGAGTTTAGGTACTGTTACAGTTTCCTTTTTATAGGTGAGGAAACTTAAAGTCTAAAGTCACCAATGTAGACCTATGGCTGTAGAGCCCTCTGCTTTTAAACACTACACTAACCCATTGCTGTCGAGTTGATTCCGACTTATAGCGACCCTATAGGACAGAGTACAACTGCCAGATAGGGTTTCCAAGGAGTGGCTGGTAGATTTGAACTGCTGACCTTTTTGGTTAGCAGCCGAACGCTTAATCACTGCGCCACCAGGGCTCCAGACACCACACTAGTGGTTCTCAAAGTGGGGTCCCAGGACCGGCAGCATCAGCATCACTGGGAATTTGTTAGAATGCCCATTCTCAGACACCACCCCAACCTGCTGAGTCAGACACTCTGGATGAGGCTCTCGGGGTGACTCCGATGCCCACTGTCCCGTGCTGGTCCTCCTCTTTCAGACATCAGTGCGTCTACTTGTGGTCCTAATCAAGGGGTGGGGACCCTGCTCTGTATTTGTCATCTTCTGATAGAATATTAATTCCCTTTCTTCTCTCTTCTTTGTTCCCATCCAATTCCCCACTCCTCCCCTTTTCCAGGAAAACATTTTTAGCTGTTCTTTAGGTGAAGGATTTAACAATATTTTCAGGGCATTAACCTCAGAAGAAAAACACTTTATTGCCAACGTGCCTGGTTTTCTCTGTAAAATAAAACTCCCTCCACAAGGTTTGCTGTGTCTGAAGGAGGTCTGTGGCATAGATCAGGAAGATCCTTGGAAGGTTTCGCTTCTGTGGACAGTTTGGCTGGAAACATGTCTTGTCACCCAGAGTAAGGCTGACAGGACCCTGTTTTTTTTCTGACACTCTGACACCACCCTTGTCTTTGGCTAATGGGAAGCAAGTTTCATGTGTAGAAGAGACATGCTCTGTGAATAGTGAAAATATGTGCTGGGATGTGATACTAAACATGCTTCCTGAATTCTGAGGTGGTTTCTACACTGTTAACTCCTGGATGTGAGGTGGTTTTCTACACTCTTAACTCATATACCACTACTTGCTGATGGGTCGACTCCGACTCATGGAGACCCCATGTGTTTCAGAGTACAGCTACTCTCCATAGGGTTTTCAGTGGCTGTGACCTTTTGGAAGTAGATCAACCGGGCCTTCTTCTGAGGTGCCTTTGGGTGAACTCACACCAACAACCTTTTGGTTAGTAGCAAAATGCATAACCGTTTGTGCCACCCAGGGACTACTAAAACCCGTTGTTGTCAAGCCGATTCCAACTCATAGCTCCCCTATGGGACAGAGTTGAATTGCCCCACTGGGTTTCCAACACGGTAAATCCTTACAGAAGCAGACTGTCACATCTTTTTTCCACGGAGCGGCTGGTGGGTTTGAATCACTGACCTTTTGGTTAGTAGCTGAGCACTTAACCACTGTGCCAACAGAGTTCCTGTCAGGGACTCCTAACTTATTGCCGTCAAGTCGATTCTGACTCATAGCGACCCAATAGGACACAGTAGAACTGCCCCATAAGGTTTCCAAGGAGTGGCTGGTGGATTCGAACTGCGGACCTTTTGGTTAGCAGCCGAGCTCCTAACCACTTCACCACCAGGGCTCCTCAGGGACTCCTAAAAAACAAACCCGTTTCCGTCAAGTCGATTCTGACTCATAGCAACCCTATGGGACAGAGCAGAACCGCCACATAGAGTTTCCAAGGAGTGGCTGGTGGATCTGAACTGCTGACATTTTGGTTGGCAGCCAAGCTCTTAACCACTGAGCCACCAGGGACTCCTAGCAGGGTGGAAATCACCGTGCTGAACTGCAAGTGAAGTTGTGGGTCACGCCCTCAGTGTGCCTGAGCAGGACCTTGAGAAATCAGGGGTAAAAAGTGAGGTTTTGTGAGTTTCGTGTCAGATTCCCACTGCTTTCTCAAGGAAATGCCTAAAAGTAGCTTGATTCTAACTTTTTTTCACCTGGACACTTCCCAGGGCTGTTACCCAACTGGAAGATTAGCCACTATGTTGCTGGATTACTTGCAGGAATCACTCAGCATTGCTCTCAAGATGGCAGGATTTGAAAAGACCATTTGGAATGGGCTGGGGGTTACTGTTGGCTCTCAGTGTCAGGGTTAGACTCCCTGAGGCCATGGTTGCCAGAGAAAGTCCATCCTTAGAGGTGGCCCCTACCTGTCAGTACGTGAGTGGGCAGCATTGGTCTTTTGCCCAAAGGGCAGTTTTCAGGTGTTGAGCATTAACCAGAAATTATGATCTGCAAAAGCAGGGATTAAAAAAATGCCACTTGATGATGGCAACCCATAGCTTGGTGGAGCGGCCCAGACCACCCTCCAGTGCCTTTGTCCAGTGGCTGCACCCTGCTGGGCCAGCCTAGTTCTCCAGCTGGTTCCAAGGTGAAGCAGGAGAAGCCACACCAGTAGAGCACATTCCTGTAGCTGAGAGGGAACTCCCGGGCTGCAGGCTCTTCCTCTGCACGGGGGTGGGGGAGGTAGAGAGCACAGCCTAGTCTACTCTCAGTGGAGAGTATACTCTCAGTGGAGGATGAGACAGCACAGGCTGGGCCCCTGGAGAATGACTGGATCCTTGTGTGCAGAGTTCTGGAGGTGGCTCTGGGGTGAGAACAGCAGCCCCAGAGAAGGCTCCATTGGGGCCAGTCCTTCGTCTCTCTCTTTGCTGACACAGTGTGAACAGCAGCCCACGACAGCCACGGTGCATAACTTTCTCCAGCAGGGACATGAACGAGGAAGGAGCTGACCTGGCTTATCAGGCTGACTGCAGCACGGTTCCAAAGGTCTCTTTGCTTGTACTTCTCATTATCTTGGTGTCCAGTTTGAGGTTTGGTTCTCGGTTTCCGTGGCTACCCCCTGCAGGCCTCCTGTGATGCCAGGCGCTCTAGTGGGTTTTCCTATTGGAGTAGGAGTACCAGAGTCTCCCTAGGGCTGGCCACAGGCAAAACGCATTCATGATATCTGTATTCTGGGGCCCTTTTGCTGCCCTGCCCACTTCTGGGGCTGTCCCCTGGCCATCCGTCTTAGGGCTTGCCATCCCCAGCCTTTTGCATCTGACTCCCTAACAGCTTTGCAGTTTGGGTGCTCTCTTGGGCACTTCCTGCTTGCGCCTCTGTATTAGTCATCTATACGTGTGTCTTACCTTCTCAGCTAGGCCAGGAATTCCTCCAGGATAGGTGTAATAATGGCGGGCGTGGCGGGTGGTGTCTGACCTCTAACTTCACAAGGGAGAAGGAGAATCAAGATCTACAGCCCAAGGCTGGTTCCTATGAGGCGGCGGTCAGACATGCCTCCACCCTCCAACCTTTTTTTTTTTTTTTTTAAGCAAAAAGAAAGTTTTATTCGGCATATATTCAAGGGCGCAAAAGTAGGAAACGGACAACCATGCTGCTAGAGCTGTGTCTGTCCAAGTTCAAGGAAATATCACAAAACAGACAAAAGTGGGGGAAACGGACAAGCATGATGCCACAGCCATGTCTACCCGAGTCCCCCCCCCAACCTTTTTTTTTTTTTTTTTTTACCAGTTCTGATGCCAACCAACTCTCCCATGGCACTCTCTACTTCTCTGCTGCGTTCAATAATTTGTTGCAGTGGCTGCACAGAACTCACAGACCATCCTCACAGTTACAGGATTTATTAGAGAAGTAAAAACCTAAAACACAAAACGGTTGCCGTTGAGTCGATTCTGCCTCAAAGCGACCCTGTAAGACAGAGTAGAACTGCCCCATAGGTTTTCCAATGAATGACTGGTGGATTAGAACTGCTGACCTTTTGGTTAGCAGCTGTAACTTAACCAGTGTATCACCAGGGTTCCATTAGGGAAGTATCAGGTTATAATTCAGGTTCAGGAACGCTCAAGATACAGTTCTTCAGTCAGTACA
Organism: Trichechus manatus latirostris; assembly: GCF_000243295.1. Classification (NCBI taxonomy): domain Eukaryota; kingdom Metazoa; phylum Chordata; class Mammalia; order Sirenia; family Trichechidae; genus Trichechus; species Trichechus manatus. The sequence continues at coordinate 21,299,883 of NW_004443937.1, forward strand.
GCTTTTTCTCAGCCATGCCAGCAGGCAGGTCTCTCTCTGGCCCTCAGCCCCTCAGGCAAGTGTTACAAAGCTCTTTTAGCTCTGCTGGTAAGTGCCCAGAGGCACCTCACTCCACCACTAAGCCTTGTCCTGAAGGCGCTCAGCTCTAGCTCGGTGGGTTGGCAAACAGCTCCACCAAGTGCCTGGAGGCGCCCGTCTCCACCAGGCAGAAGGCACTCAGCTTTCTCACTCAGTGTGCTGGCAAGCCCATCTTGCCATTTCCTGCCAGTCTCCTGCCACTGCTGCTACTGGTTTCTCTGCCACTGCTTCTTCGGTGTTACAGCTCTCTTTCTCGGTCTTCTGGTTCCAGGAACTTCTAAGAGCAAGGATTACGAATCCAAAGGACATGCTCTACTCTTGACTCTTGTTTCTTGGTGGTGGTGAGATCCCCCTTCCTGCCTCTGGGATGGCTATTTTAAGCCTAGCGGAATGGCAAAACTGACCAGTCTCCTTGTTAGGTTTCCATACACCTTATTTGCATGGTTCTACCCCCACAAGGGTGCCATGCACCGTATTTACATTGTTAGCAAGCTATTCGGTCCCCTTGGTGGGGCACAAGTACCTCATTTGCATAGTCCCACCTGGTCATTTGGTGGGAGTTATGAGACTGTGGCTAGAAGGGCCATATTAAGTAATTCACTGCACCACAGGCCAGCCCCTGGCTCTTCTAGCCATTGGCCTTTTCATACTTGAAGGAGTAACTCTACTTCCCCCAATCATTTTAACCTGTCCAAAATAGTCATTAACAATCAGTCGTTCAGTAGGGTGAGGTTACTCAGGTAGCAGCCACTCAGGTCTGCTGCAGGTGCCCATCTGATCTGGTCAGGTTCTCCAAAAATCATCTTGGCTTCACCTTTTTTGGCCACTGCTAAAGTTTAACTGAGAGAAGGTTATTATTCCCTTGCTGTGAGCCTCACAAGGTATCGGCATAACAAAACCCTTAAGGGACTTTAGGTTCAGCCACTGTACTCCAGTCTAGCAGCACCTCCCCCTTAAACTCCACTCTTTCTCAGTTACAGCTTCTACAATTAGAGTTTTTACAATCACAATTAACCCTGTTAACAGTCATTACTCACAGCTGAATCATCTAATCATATCAGCATCTTCCCCCACCCTCTCTTCCCCAGACCCATTAGGAAAAAAGGAAACTATTCAGTAGGGATCCCCCCTGACCCCCTCATTCTGAGTATAAGCACACCCACGAAAGCTTGTAAGCCAGCCACTTTATGTCTTTTCTCCTCCTAGTTTAGATAGCCAATGTTTAAATTGCCTGTCCCTATCAAACCAGTACTCTGAGGAGACAAGCATGTTCCTTGATCTGACAAATCTTCTGTTACGGTTAGAACTTTGAGCATCTGCTTCCATAAGCAAAGTACAGCCCAGAACAAGCCATCAAATTGTAACAGTCTATAACAGGCTCACAGCGTCAAACATCTTTCTCTACATTCAGTCGGGTTCTGGTGAGCTCATCCCTAGCCCCTATGGGCTAGATCCATGGGTACCAGCTGTAAGCTTGGGCATCCACACACACCTCCCTGCACTTCACACCATCCAGACCCTTCTCTCTCTCTCTCATCCCTACACCCATGGGCTAGGTCAGTGGGCACCACCTGTAGGCTCAGGAGTCCACACAACCCTCTATACTTCAGACCAGCCAGCCCTTTCTCTCTCACATCACTAGCCTCCATGGGCTAGGTCAGTGGGTGCCAATGGAACATGTCTGGACACAGACACAGCCTGTCTGTTCATTGCTGCACCTCCCTCACTTCCACTCATGAGTGGACCCAGGTGGTCACCGAGGTGAGCAGATCAGGCTGTCTAGTTGCCAGCTCCCTTTAACTTCCAGTCCTGGAAGGAGGTTCTTCTGATGAGCACTGACTTTTCCTGCCTCAGTGCACCCAAAGGCAAACCTCTTGCTTGCTGGAAATTCAAAAAGCGTTTTTTTCCTGTAGGTCCTTCTTTCAAATGCAAATCTCTGGGTAGGTCTACAGGTATTTTCAAATGCAAATTTCCTGACTCCAAAAGGTTAGGGTGGGGTTCAGGTATACACAGGGCTACTGCATTGAAGTGAACAGCCTGTGTTTCTTTCAGGCAAATCCTAGCTCCTCTTTTAGCATATCCAGTCAAGTATTGGCTGAAGGTGGAGTTACACGCTTTCTGTTATTTATAATACCCAATATTTATTTTTATCATAGTTTAGGTCTACATTACAACACTTCAGTATCCATAGTACATACAAATAAATGCATAAGCGTTTTTAAAAACATTCCTGTTTTATCTCTTCTCCACCCCTTGACTGTCTTCCCATTCATATGCATATGGCCTCAGGCCTCTGGCTAGGTGGAACCAGTAGACCCTGGCCTCCTATCAATCATCTTGTTTAATCAACCTGGCTTTTGCCCCAGGTCACTCCAGGTGCTGCTTTTCTCCCCTCAGCTGCAACATGACATCTCTTACTTTCCTTTCAGCCATTACAGGTAACAGCAACCAAAATAACCATCTAAGAATCAAAAGTTTCATTTCTCATGCTCCTTCATTCTTTCTCTTACAAAATTCCATGATTCCATGAGTCTGGAGCCATTACAACAAACGCCACTTCTGCCACCAACTATAATAATGATGGGGGTAGAGGGCACCTGACCTCCTCTAACTTCATAAGGAGGAAGGAGAATCAAGATCAATAGCCCAAGGCTGATTCCTATGAGGCTGAGGTCAGACATGCCTCCACCCTCCAACCTTTTTACCAGTTCTGACACCAGCTGTCCCTCTCACAGAGCTCTGTCTCTCCTATAGCAATCTACTTCTCTGCTGGTTCATTAATTCACTGCAATGGCCACACAGAACTCACAGAACATACTCAAAATTATGGGTTTATTTGGGAAGTAACAGGTTACGATTCAGGCTCAGGAATGTTCAGGATACAGTTCTTCGATCAGGACAGCCTCTTCTCAGCCATGCCTCCAGGTGGGTCTCTCTCTAGCCCTCAGCCCTGCCCCTGCCCCTGCCCTACTCAGGCAAGTGTTACAAAGCTCTTTTAGCTCTGCCCATAAGTACCCAGAGGCACCCCACACCGCCAGTAAGCCTCGGCTCAAAGGCTCTCAGTTCTCTTGCAGACTTAGCTCCACCAAGTGCCTGGAGGCATCCTACTCTGCCAGCAAGCCTTCTGCCTGAAGGCACTGAGCTTTCTCACTGTGTGGACTGGGAAACCCATCTCAACATTTCCTGCAGGTCTCCTACCCCTGCTGCTGCTATTTTCTCTGCTACGGCTTCTTGCCATCTTTGGTGTTACAGCTCTCTCTCTCAGTCTGTTGGTGCCAGAGCTTCTCAGTGCAGGGATCCCAGGTTCAAAGGGCACGCTCCACTCCCGGCTCTTCTTTCTTGGTGGTGGTAAGATTCCCCTTCCTGCCTCTGGGATGGCTCATTTTAAGCCTAGCAGGATGGCAAAACCGACCAATTCCCCCATTAGGGTTCCATCCCCACGAGGGTGCCATGTACCTTATTTACATTATTAGCAAGCTATCCAATCCCCTTGGTGGGCCAGAAGTACCTTATTTGTATAGTCCCACCCAGTCATTTGGTGGGAGTTATAAGACTATGGCTAGAAGGACCATATTAAGTAATTCACTGCACTGCAGCAGGATTCATTTATTCACTTAAACAAATAGTGGCTAAGAGCTCCAACTTTGGAGTCAAATGGACCAGGCCCTCCCGTAATAGCTCTCTGAGCTTGGGCAGTTCGCATGTCTAAATGTTCTCATAGCATGGGTGTAAACATTAAATGAGATGATATACATAAACCACTTAACAGAGTGCCTGGCACATGGTGAGCACTCAGAAGTGAGCCATTATTTTGGTTATCACTGAGTTGTTGCTGTTGGATGCTGTTGAGTTGGCCCACGACTTGTGGTGACCCCATGCACAATGGAACCAGGAACTGCCCAGTCCTGTGCCATCCGCATGACTGGTTGTGGATTGGACTATTGTGATCCATAATAGGATTTTCATTGGCTGATTTTTGGAAGTAGATCACTAGGTCTTTCATCCTAGCCCGTCTTAGTCTGGGAGCTCTACTGAGACGTTTTCAGCATCATAGCAACATGCAAACTTCCACTGACAGATGGGTGGTTGCTGTGCATGAAGTGCGTTGGCTGGGAATTAAACCCTGGTCTCCTTCATGCCAGGTGAGAGTTCTACCACTGAACCATCAATGTCCCCATTATTGCCACGGAGGCCCTCATTAAACATCCCAATGATACATGGCCACCATAGACCAGTGCTGACTGTCCCAATCTGGGGTGGTGTCGATGATTACAGCAGCCATTATACCTGAGTTTAAGTCCACAGTTATGTACTTCCTGACCTTGAACAAGCCACTTGGCCCCTCTCTCTCTGCCTGGTTTGCTAAATGGAAAATGTGTAAAATATGTAAAATGTGTTAACGGTCTTTGTGTTGTGGCATTCGGAGTTTTAAGTGAAGTAGTATTTGTAAAATGCCCAAGGTAGCAGTTGACATGTTGTAGATACTCAATAATAGTCATTTCATTTCTTCTTCTTTGCCTCTTGAAATAAATAAATTACCTTGTTGCCGTGCTCTCAGCCTATTTTGGCAAGGGAAAGTGAGCCAATAAAATGGGCTAAAACTTCAGTTCATCATGATATTGCTGAACACATAAAATGTAGCCAGAGATGTATGGTCAGGTCTCTGCTCTTGGCAAGTGATGTCTCACTCCGTCTTCCCAATGCAGAGACTGGGAACCACAGAGACGTAGGTCATGGCTGTATAGACCACCGTAGTGGGCAGCCTGTGCTGCTGTGTCCCAGAAGCCTTCCAATGCATGTTCATCAGAAACCTGCGTAGGCCAGAGGCTGCCGGGATAAACCAGCACCTTTCACAGGGGAAGTGTGGCAGTCAGCATTGACAAATGCAGCCTGCCCTTTCGCTTCTGGCTGCAGACCATGGCTGCTGAGTTGGTGCCTTTCTGTTAAATGCAGCTTCTTTCTTAACAGCTTCCCTCCTCATTAGCTCTTTGTGTCACGTTGGACTTGAACTTGACTGTCCCTTTCTAGATGGCTTCTTTTTGCAAGAAGACATAGAGGGGGGATGTGGGATGCCTCACCAGTACACTTGCTTATGAGATCTGTTGTTGCTGTTAGGTGCCACTGAGTCGATTTTCAGCTCATAGAGACCCTAGGTGACGGAGTTCAACTGCCCCATTGGATTTCCTAGACTGTAATCTTTATGGGAACAGTTTGCCAGCTCTTTCTCCTGCAGAGCAGCTGAGTGGGTTCAAACTATCAACCTTTCGGTTAGCCAGGCGCTTAACTGTTGCACCACCATGGCTCCTTCTGATGAGTTCTAGACTGAGACTTTTATGTTTTCATCCCTTTATGGGGTGTTGGTTGGAAATGAGCTGTTCTTCGCAAACACTGGTTGGTCTGGGAATAAAACAGAATCCTCTGTTTTTTGAACATCAACTGTGTGGTGGCCCAAGATGAGTAAGACTCAGCCGTCTTCATGTGACTTGCACAGCCCAGGTGGGAAGGGGCAGGGGACATTTGTTAAAATTAAGTTTGTGCTGGCTGCCCTGCTGTAGCCATTTTTGACATGGGGACATTTAGACAAGAATAAAAATAAATTGTTTGGCCTTTTTCATTTTGTTTTAGCTACTAAGAAATGGCACAGTTTTTATTACCAAGTGCTGTGAGCCCTCACCTATTCCTGTACCCACTTCATGGGCTGCATCAAAACTATTATGTTTTGTTTTTTAAACCTAGTAGTAATATGTGTCTCGAGGCAGTGGTAGTACAGTCGTAGAATTCTTGGCCTTCCATGTGGGAGACCTGGGTTCGATTCTCAGCCAGCAGACCTCATGCATAGCTACCGCCAGTCTGTCAGTGGAGGCTTGTGTGTTTTTGTGATACTGAGTAGGTTTCAGTGGAACTTCCAGACTAACCTGGACTAGGAAGAAAGGCCTGGTGATCTACTTCTGAAAATCAGCCAATGAAAACTTTGTGGATCACAATGGTCTGATGCGCAACCAGTAATGGGGCTGGCGCAGGACCAGGCAGTGTTTCATTCCTTTTTGCCTGGGGTCACCATGAATCTGGGGTCGATGCAATGGCAGCCAGCAACAACAAATTTATGTCTCATGGGTCTTAGAGTTTAATTCGCTTGAGCCTGACTCAAGCTATGGTGTTTCCAGTCACCTTACATACATGCGAAACCTGGACAATGAATAAGGAAGACCAAAGAGGAATTGATTCCTTTGAATTACAGTGTTGGCAAAGAATATTGAATATACCATGGACTTCCAAAAGAATGAACAAATCTGTCTTGGAAGAATTATAGCCGGAATCCTCCTTAGAAGCAAGGATGGCGAGACTACGTCTCACATACTTTGGACGTGTTATCAGGAGGGATCAGTCCCTGGAGAAGGACAGCATGCTTGGTAAAGTGGAGGGTCAGTGAAAAAGAGGAAGACCCTCAACAAGATGGATTGACACAGTGGCTGCAACAATGGGCTCAAGCATAGGATGGCGTAGGACCAGGCAGTGCTTCATTCTGTTGTACATAGTGTCACTATGAGTTGGAACTGACTCGACGGCACCTAACACAAAAAATTTGACTGAAGTTAGAATCTTTTGAAGGTAGATATTGAACGAGAAATGGGGGACTTGGCTGAGCCTCCAAGGACTTGGCTGTAACTTAGAAGTGATAGAAGAGCTTTGTGTCTGGGAAGAGAGCTCAAAAGTCAAACTCTTCTCGATAATTGGAGAGAGATGGCTCTTGGTTTTCTTGTGGATATGTCATGACATTTCTTTTGCCGTCTGACCAAGTTTTAATGTCAGTTATGAAAAATAATCTGGTGTATGTGGGGCAGATTAGTCCATGTACATGCCTTTTATAAACAGTGCTGGTTTCTTAAGGGATGATTTGGTATTCCTGAACAGTTTTGCTGTTGGAGAACACTCCTGTGGCCTGACGAGGATCAAAGATTGCAATAATAAAAGAATGTTTTTATGTTACGATGTGGCAAGGGAGTGGTGGGAATATGGTGTGGCTCAGGGATGCTTGTTTGCGTGCTATTTGGAAACTTTCAAAAACAACTTTATGAGACATAATTTATAGACCATAAAATCCACCCATTTTAAGTGGACAGTTCAATGATTTTTTTGTAGGTTTACTGAGTTGTACATCCATTACCATAATTCAGTTTTAGAACATTTGCATCCCTCCCAACAAGATCCCTCATACCTGTTTATAATTAATCACTGCTCCTACCCCTGATCCCAGGCAACCACTAATTGGCTTTCTGTCTATGGATTTACCTTTTCTGAACACTTTGCATGAGTTCATTCATACAGTCTGTGGTCTTTTGTGTCTGGCATCTTCCACTGAGCATGATGTTTTTGAGGTTCATCCATGTTGTAGCATGTATCAGGACTTCTGTTCGTGGCTGAATAATATTTCATTGTATGGATATATACCACATTTTGTTATCCATTCACTATGAGATTCATATTGTTTCCATCTTTTATTCATTGTGAACAATGCTGCTAGGAACACCTGCTTACAAGTTTTTGTGTGGAGGTATGCTTTTCTTTTTCTTGGGTAGATACCTAGGAGGCCTTGGAAGTTTTTGTGACGTTAGGCAATTCATCTGACTTCTTCTAGCCTCAGTTTTCCTGTCATAAAGCATCACCCAGCACCATGCCTGGCAGAGATAAGTGGGGTTGCTGCTGTGCAGCCAAGTCAAAGCTGCCATTTTAAGATGCTCCCCTCATCAAAAGTGCATTGCCGTATTGGCCTGGTCTAGATGTCTAGCTTCCAAGGAAAAAAGGCCTGTCAACAACTATTCCATAATAAAGACTCAAAGGTGGACAGAATAGCTGAGACTAGCCAGTGCCATGGGTGTTGTTCTTCATGATGGGCGTGGAGAAGGTAGTCCCCACTGAAGGAAATAGCAGGCATAGGTGGTGGCAGGCCAGACACTTGAGCATGGCGTCATTGGGTGTGGGTGAGCTGCGGTGGAGAGTAGGCTTGGGGGTGAGAGTGGGAGGGGAGGGTGGGGCAGATAAGGTTGTCTCTGTGTTTATGTGTATTGAGGCTGCTTCTTGTAGGAAGTGGCAGAGCTAGGGAAGGTTTTTAAGCAGAGCTGTGACTATTTAAATTCAAAAGTTTGTAGACAGAGCCTTAAAGGACATCTGTATTGTAATGCCTAGAAATTGACACCAGTGGTGACTCATTTAGAATTTCATGGGAAGCATTTTAGTTGTTTCTGAAAGGTTCTGACCCTCTGCCCCTTCCCCTGTGAACAGGGCAGACATTATGTATTTATTAGGTTTACTTCCTGGAGGATCAGAGGCAGATGTATTGATACTTTCTCACCCTGACAACTGCTGCTGGTCAAAGGGAGGGAAGGAGAATCCACTGGTTCCTGGGCTGTTCTTTTACTGACACCTAAGTACTAGCTCTTGACTGTCCGTTGCTGTTGAGTCAGATTCCGACTCATAGTGACCGTATAGGACAGAGTGGAACTGCCGCATAGGGTTTCCGAGGGTGTAATCTTTACAGAAGCAGACTGCCACATCTTTCTCCCGCAGAGCGGCTGATGGGTTCAACCCACTGACCTTTCAGTTAGGAGCCGAGTGCTTAACCACGGTGCCACCAGAACTCCTTAACTCCTGCCTAGACTGGGACATATCAAAATTTCTAGGGGTACGTGTCTGTTTTGAGAGTTTATTTATTCAGTATGCCTGTAGTTTTCATAATAAAAGTTATAGAAAACAAAATTTAAAGTTAAGAATTTTTTTTTTTTTTTTTACCCGTGCTAAGGCGTAAGAGGAAACCCTGGTGGCGTAGTGGTTAAGAGCTATGGCTGCTAGTAGGAGAAATTATTGTGGGAGAGGGGGAGGGGACAGGTGGAATTGGGTGTTACAAAAAAAAAAAAAGTTGAGAAACGTTTGTACTTAATTAAAGAAGTGATCTCTAATTAAGGCAAAATGCATTAGCAGGTAACCCAAAATGCAAATAAAATGGGCAGTCATAAATATCTTTTCTCCATTCATGAATATTGGCTGCTTGCTCTTTGAGTTCTAAGGAAATAGTTTCCTTTTAAGGGTTAAGGGTGTTTTACACACACGCGCACGAGTATAAGATATTCATCCATCCATTCATTCACTCACTCTAAAGACGTAAAACTGACATTAATCGGAGGAATGTTTTCAGAATTAGGTTAAGAACTGATGAGAGCTAGTTGTTCTTACAACCTTACAAGAATCTTTCTGCTGAAATAAAGTACACAGGTGAGAAGTGAGGTCTTCTAACTGTAGTTTCTTGGGAGAAAACTGATAAGGCCAAAATGTCAAGGAGGCCTTATCAGCCCTGTTAATTAGACACATAACATGAAGATCTGGGTTCCTTAAGAAGAACACGGTGCTGCCAGGGGACTGTAAAGTTATCCATGCCTCCTCCACCATCCACCCCATCCCATCAGGCCTCATGGATTTGGCCTTCTAAATAGCGCTCAGATTTTTTCTTCTACAGCCACCACTGCCACCTGAACTCTGCAGCGGCCTCTGTCTGGTCCGACGGGCAGACCCCTCTCCATTTTTCCGACCCCTGCCAGAAGTCAAAACTCCAGTGGCTCCCTGCTTTCCCCCTCCCTCCCTCTGGTTGATTTCTCCTCTTGTGGGGTCTCTGTCCTGGAGCGCCCACTGACCGATTACCTTGGCATTAGGCTGGCACTCGTTTCTGTGCAGGGCCCCGCACATAGTAGATATTTGGAGTTTCTTGGCTGGCATCTCACTTGCTTTGAACAGGAGCTAGAAATAGATGCCAGAGTGTACTCTTAAAATTGTTTGGGGGCATGGTTGAATTAGCCTAACAGTTGCATTGCTGATTTTTCAGACCAAAGAACTCGCTGGAGCTGCGGCGTACCTCCCTGAATCCCGGTTAGTGGTCACAGCCCTATCACAGGTCTCCCTTCCTCTGGTCAGGCAGACCAGGGCTACTCATGATTCCTTACTGCACTCACTGTCCCCAAAATAAGCACTTGATTCTCTTCTCAGCTCAAATGGACTCTTCTGAACCAAGACTGAGCACCTCCAGGGAGGTTTCTGTTAGGTGACCCTGCTGCCTCTGTGGGTGGGGACAGCCCTCTTACTGGCTTGCTGTTACACGGTGACCTCAGCAACTGTAATTTCACTTGTGCAGCCCCTTTGGCCTCACATGCCCATCTTGCAGGGGACACTAACCAAAAAAACCAAACCCATTGGCACTGAGTCGATTCCGACTCATAGCAACCCTGTAGGGCAGAGTAGAACCGCCTCATTGGGTTTCCAAGGCTGTAATCTTGACAGAAGCAGACTGCCACATCTTTCTGCTGCAGAACAAGTGACTGGTAGGTTCAAACCACTGACCTTTCGGTTAGCAGCTGAGTACTTAACCACTGTGCCACCAGGGCTCCTTGTTCTACCAAAAAAAAAAAAAACCAAACCCATTGCCATCAAGTCCATTCCAACTCATAGCGACCCTATAGGACAGAGTAGAACTGCCCCATAGGGAGACACTAGGCCCAGGAAATGGATTGCTCTTGTCCCCTTTGTCCCAGCGAGAAACCTAGGCCCCATCTTACACTACTTTTAACCCTCACCCAGTCTTCCCTCCTAAATCTCTCAAGAAAACAGTCCACTTCTCTCCATCCCCACTGCCACCCCCATTTCCTCCCTGGATTAATCCAACAGCCTGGACTCTGACCATGCGAAGTTGACTTGTGCCCCTCCCCCATTTCTTTGGTGGTTCAGTGGTAGAATTCTCCCCTCCCGTGTGGAAGACCCCGGTTCGATTCCCAGCCAGTGCACCTCATGTGCAGCCACCACTGTCTGTCACTGGAGGCTTGTGTGTTGCTATGATGCTGAATAGGTTTCAGCGAATCTTCCAGGCTAAGACAGGCTAGAAAGAAAGTCCTGGTGACCTACTTCTGAAAATAAGCCAACAAAAACCCTACGGATCACAATAGCCCCATCTGCAACCGGTCCTGGGGATGACGCAGGACTGGGCAGTGCTTTGTTCCATTGTGCGTGGGGTCACCATGAGTCAAGGCTGACTCCATGGCAGCTAACACCAACACAGCCAGAATGCTTTCCGAAATACAAACCTTATGGGAACATTCTCCCTTCTGCAACTCGGCAGTGGCATCCCCTTGTCGCGTGATGAAAGTCCAAACATTTTAAAGGGACTAGCCAAGCCCCACATGCCCCGGAGCAGGCACCATCCCCCAGGGTTGTCCTGACAGGGCCACGGGGCTGCCTGTGTCCTTGTGTCTAGCTCAAGGCACAGCCTCCTGCGTGATGAGGAATGTTGTTTCATATTAGATAGTGCTCGGGGTGCGGTGTGTGCACTGCGTATCTGCTTTATTACAGGAGGTGAATTACATACATAACCTCTTTTTCTAGGACTTGAACCACAATTTTATCAGATTAAGTCACTTTAGAGCCTGATGACTGTGACTTTACTTTTTGGGGGGGCATGTTTTTGGGTAGAAGTGGATTTATTTGGTAAAGCTGTATCATTCTCACCCTCGCCCAAGGGGAAACTCAAGATACAGCAATTAAAGGGCCACAAGGCCGTGGCAGAGTCTCCTCCAGAACCCTCTGTTCGAGCCTCGGGGTCCATGTTCTTACTTTCCCCCACACCACAGATGCTTCTCGCTCAGTTTACAGCACTTCCTGAACGTGGTTGATGTGTGGCTGCCTTACCCTGGCATCCTTTTCACCTCATGGCAACTGCTCCCCGGTTTAGTACAGGAGCCAGACTGACCTAGTTCATTCCCTGCGATACAAGCTCACTTCACTGACACCTTGCTCGGGTCCTTAACATCTCAGGGCCTCGATTTTCTCATCTGTGCAGTAACCACTGTAATAACACGTAGGAAAAGACAAGAAATCAAAAGATGTATCGCACTGGGCAAATTTGCTGCAAAAACCTCTTTAAAGTGTTCAAAAGCAAAGATGTCACTTTGAGGGCTAAGGTGCACCTGACCCAAGCCCTGGTATTTTCAACGGCCTCATATGGGTGTGAAAGCCGGACAGTGACTGAGGAAGATGGTGGAAGAATTGATGCCTTTGAATTATGGTATTGGCAAAGAATATTGAATGGACTGCCAGAAGAACGAACAAATCTGTCTTGGAAGAAGTACAACCAGAATGCTCCTTAAAAGCGAGGATGGCAAGACTTCGTCTCATGTACTTTGGACATGTTATCAGGAGGGACCAGTCCCTGGAGAAGGACATTGTGCTTGATAAAGTAGAGGGTCAGGGAAAAAGAGGAAGACCTTCAACGAGCTGGATTGACACAGTGGCTGCAACAGTGGGCTCAAGCATAGCAACGATTGTGAGGATGGCATAGGACCGGGCAGTGTTTTGTTCTGTTGTACATAGGGTTGCTATAAGTCGAAACCAATCTGACAGCACCTAATAACAACAACAACCCTGTAGGCTGTTATGAGGATTCAATTCAGAGAGCATATTAAATACTGCAGAATAGCAGGAGCTCTGTAAGTGTTAGCTGCTGCCAACGCTGGGGGTCTGTTCTTATTTTGAAATTCGCCACTTGGCTAGCAGTGTGACATTGGGCCAGTTATGTAGCCTCTCTGGGCCTCAATTGCCCGTTTACAAAATGGGTTATATAGGTGCCTACCCCGTAGTTTTGCTCTGAGGGTTAAGTGAGATAATCTGTATAGATGCTTAGAACACTGCCTGGCCATAGTAAGTGCCCGGTAAAGGTCTGCTGGTGTTATTAATTTCTCTTAAAAGTAAGCTCGGGAAGGATCCCTGGACCCTATATTGTAGTCAGCTGTATATTTAAAAAATATATTTTAAGTAAATTTTTTCCATTAGTGCACTCTCACTACGGAGATTCTAAAAAACATGAAAATAAAAAATTATAATCCTATCCAAATGTTAATATTTTTGTGGCTATCCTAATTTTTTCCTGTTGCCCATTTATTTTCTTTCAAAATTGGGTTATGCGTATTTTTAAAAACATGACTGGAATACTAGCACACGTCCTTCCGTAGCTTGGGGTAAACAGTACTTTTTCATTTATGTGTCTGACTCCTGTAGTTAAGTTCAGTCAAAGGCCCCTCCACCCCTCTGCACCCCTAGCTGCAGCTGTCCCATCTTGGGGATGTGAAAGGGCATGAGTAGCCTCCTGGTACTACGTGCATGGTGAAGATAAATGTGCTGGACAGGTGGATGCCAGAAAAACCTCTGGCCCAAGTGTGCATTTTATTGGGTTTTAATTGTTAATGTATTTTAAAACTAGCTCTACAGAAAAGGCAGCATGACGGATCCTTGTGGCGGTGGTTACAGGAATCTAATAGGCAAAAAAATTGTATAAAACCTCATACAAGCACACCCACCCACACACAAACTCACCCACCCACACACACACCCGCCCACCCACACACACACAAATGAATACAAGTGAAACTGAGGAAATCTAAATAAGATCAGTGGATGGTGTCAATGTCAGAATCCTGGTTGTGATGTTCCACTCTAACTTTTTTTCAGTTTTATTGCGTTTTAGGTGAACGTTTACAGCACAGATTAGTTTTTCATTCAGAAATTTATACACAAATTGCTTTGTGACATTAGTTGCATCAGGGGAAACTGGGTAAAGGGTACATGGGAACTCTCTGTGTCATTTCTCACAACTGCATGAGATTATCTACACAATGATAAACTACGTGAATAACCATGGTTCTCAATTTAAAATTAGCTTTAAAAACGTAAGTGTAATCTTTGATTGATACAGTGCTAGAGAAAAAACAGTCTCGAATTTTATTCTCGTATGTTTTAGAGTGAAGGAGAGCCAGACTAGCTGAAATATAGCTGGGGTTCTTTTTTTCCGAAGGAAAATAGAGGACTTGGTCCTTCAAGGAAAGCAAGGTCAGCATTAGCAGCCACTGGAGTCAGAATATGTAAACACACAGGCCATTCATTAGCTCCTGTGGTCTGTTTCCTGGTTTCTGAAACAGGGGTGCTTTCACTGAGGTGTGTTGGCAGGAGGGGGCCCAGTGTCTCTCTACATGGTTGCTGAACAGCACGCTGGTGCAGGATGGACACCACTTCCTCTTGGTGGCATAGGCACCTTCACTTAAGGAGACTTGCACAATTTCTTGTGACCTCGAGCTGATTAACTGTTTAGACCGATTGGAACTGGACTCCATCTACATCAAATTAGATTCTGGTTTAAACTGACCCTTATAAATCTCACTGCCTTTCCCTGCCTGGCAGCTCTGTCAGAGGTGACGGGAGGGAAGGTGCTGGGGCTGTGTGGTTCAGACACTTGTTGAAGCTAGCCAGCTGATAGCCACAATTTGGGCAGGAGGCCTCCTGCAAGGAAAGTATCCATGTAGGAGGATCTGGAAAGAGGAGCCCCTTCGGCTGGCTCTCACGGCTCCGTTGGGAATAGCCCTAGGGTTTCAGATTTGGAACCAGATTTCAGGTCTCCTCCTTAAGCTAGAAAATCATTCCAACAGATCAGATTTCCATGAGCTCATTCACTAGGATGATCTCTACTTGGATTTAATAAAATATTTAGAGACCTATTGAATTCCAGTTGCAGTCTGCGGTTAGTAATGCTACTGAGTTTGACTTAGTCATACACTTCAATTCCCAAATGCATTGTGTGAGCTGTTGCTGAATATGGGTCATTACGAAAGCTGAACTGAGTCTTCAGCTCTTACAGGGTTATTGTCTAGAAGACTTAGTTACCAAGAATTACTAAGAAGTTATTATATAGCCTAAAAATGGCAGGTTTAAAAAAATTTTATGCATTGGCACTGAATCCATTTGCATTCACTCCTTCCCCCATAGAATACAACCCATGCTTCCTTCTTGGTGTTTGTTGAACTGCAAATCTGTTCCTTGCCATTGATTTAAAATAAAACAACCCTGAGATTTTCCAGCAGATTAAAGCCTTCTTTAGTTGCACTTCCCCTTTTTCCAGTGGAAGGAGAACAAAGACACACAGTGTAATGTGGCCTCTATGCAGCCTCTGTGACCACAGTATATTATACATTCAATGAAATGTTGCTCTGTGTGTGTGTGTGCGTGTGTGTAGTAGTAATAGTCAATCTTTTTAAAAAAGATTTTTCTACTGTTCTTTAGATGAAGGTTTACAGAGCAGTAATAGTTACCTTTTTGATGTGAATTGAAAAATATCTGTTGCCCTAGTTTTCATGGTATAGAAACTAGTTGCATAGCCTTAGAATTGAGGCCATTGGGGGTGTGGGTGGGGACTATGCCATTATGAAATTATCAGCTTACAACTGCTGTTTAATAATTATACCAATAGCTGCCTTCTGAAGGATCCCATTCTGTCCATGTGGTTGGGTCTCTATGGTTAGTAGGATCTAGATCCTGCAGGCCTTTTCTGATGCTGTGCTGCTGACCCTGCTCCGTGCATTCCAGTGTGCGGAGTTTAATGTGAGGCCAGACCCCTTTCCTCTGTAGTGCCTTGCCCTCAGCTCTACCCCTAAATATACTCACATGCAGGTATGTGCGCGCATGCTCACCCGTACGCGCGCGCACGCGCACACGCACGCGCACGCGCACACGCACACGCACGCGCACGCACACACACACACACACACACACACACACGGTGCCAGGGCTTCACAGGTGTTGAAACTATGCTTCCCCCGAAACTTGGGGCTCCTCACTGTAACTGTAAATGAAAACCAGTGGTGCTTGGGTACAGTGGGAGTTGACTCCGGCAATACCAGTGACCTGTTGTGTCTGACATGTAGGCACGCTTAGGGCTGCCTTTTTAGATGGATCATTTGTTTGGCAGGTTTTTGACTTTGGTAATTTCATTATTATCTTTATTTCTTCCAGTTTTATGTGCTGAAAGAGTTGGCCAGATGACTAAAACATACAATGACATAGATGCTGTTACTCGTCTTCTTGAGGAGGTAAGTATTTTTGGGGAAAGGAGTTGTTTATAATTGATTATAGTTTAGATTGATTAAAACAATCTAAATCAGTTGGTAATTGTCTGTCTCAGTGCCACTTAAGGCCACACCCTTGTTGGTGTTCCCGAACCCTCCTCTCACTGCTGGGACGAGCCTCCTGCTTTCCCACCCTTGACCTTTTGTGCCATTTGGTCCCTCTGACCGCTCATGGCTTCTTAATCTTGTGCTGCAGTCCTCACTGGGGCCCTTTGAAGTGTCCCCAGTCACCATGGCCCAAGGTAATATGTGTCCCCACCAAGCCCGGAACAAGGTATTTGTCTATCCAGCTGGATTGAATAGAAGCCTTTCCAAGGTGGGACCTTGTCAGATGATTTCTTTTTCCCGTTTAACCCTTGGAACTAATAGGCCTTCAATAAATGCCTGTATGATCATGCTTAGTATTGGGGTAAAATTTTACTTGGAGCTAAGTGTTGTACCTGCATTATCTCATTAATTCTCACAGTAGCTCTCAGGAGTAGACGTCACTCTTTCCCCCACTGTACAGTTGTTGTTGATATTGTTAGGTGCCGTGGAGTGGACTCCGACTCATAGCGATCCTATATGACAGAGTTAAACTGCCCCGTAGGGTTTTCTAGGCTGAAATCTTATGGGAGGAGATCACCAAATCTTTTCTCCCATGGAGCATCTGGTGGATTCGAACCGCTGACCTTTTGATTAGCAGCCAAGTGTCTCAATCTGAGAAGACAGAAGACTTGCCCACGATCGCACAGTGGCTTTTCAGCCCAAGCCCT
Organism: Trichechus manatus latirostris; assembly: GCF_000243295.1. NCBI lineage: Eukaryota > Metazoa > Chordata > Mammalia > Sirenia > Trichechidae > Trichechus > Trichechus manatus. The sequence continues at coordinate 21,316,696 of NW_004443937.1, forward strand.
TAACTGTTGTGCTGTGTGACTTGGTTGCTTGTTATCGTGTTTACTGCTCCACTTAGTGTTTGTCAGTATGGTTAGTTGGTTGTTCATGGCACATTTTTACTTTAAAAACATGAACCAGGTAATGTTTTCCGTAGCATGTTGCCTTTGCACGTGTCCACTTCTTGTTCATTTCGGTGGCATTGAGTTTGGGCTGGTAGTGCCGCAGCAGGATGAGCCGCTCCTCCTTGTGGGTGTGTGAGGACTGCTTCCAAAGGAGCGGAGGACTCGAACCCTTTTACAGCTCTGATTATTAATTAATATTTCTGTTTTCCCAGTTCATTTCCTAAATGAGTGTCGTTGTATAGAGAGTATACGCTCTTCTTTTTAAAAAAAATTGAGCTGCTGGAAGGAGCATGCAGAGGCAGTTTCTTCAGGTGCCTTTCTGTTGGGCCTGGTTTGGTTTATTTTTAGAGGCTTATCATGGCAGTGGTTTGTGTGTATCTGTATCTTTTTCATTTCTTTGTCCTGATAAGCATCCCATCTGAGTTACTGCCTTTCTTAGGAACTGGGTGGATTTCCTGGTTAAAGTCTAACCACCCCAGACATGCCTGCACTGATCATGTGACAGTATCTGCATCTGTCATTAGCAGCGATTCCATCTCCTCGGCCCATCGGCTTTGGTTTGCATGCCTGCCGCACACAGGCGGGTGCTGGCGGGATTTGCACAGGATGACCCAGTACAGCCCTTCACCAGCGTGGAAGGCTTGCTTCTGGTTCTAAGGAGAAGAGGATTCCTTGGGTTTTTCTGGCTTGCCGTTGTGCAGAATTTCCCTTTGGGCACAGCTTGCCTCCTCCTCTGGCCCATTAGTCATGCTTTTTATCCTGAAATTGGTGAATGAGATGAGTCAGCCACTAAGCGTGGGAGGCAGGCTGTTCTCCGTCTCTAGTGGGTGTCAGTCAGCACAAGTCTTCATTGGCAAAAAGGGGCTGAGACGCACCTGATAGTCGCTTTAAGCAACACATAGCCTCGGAGAGCGAGCTAGCAGAGTTAGAATGAGCTCCACCACTCCACATTTCCCAGGGAATAAAGGAACTAGTTCTTTTAATAACTTATATCCAAGAGCCTAAATGATTTATTTGGAGTCTCTTATTCTCATCGTGGAGTCCTTGGAGGGCACAAACGATTAAGTGCTTGACTGCTAGCTGAAAGGTTGGCAGTTCGAACCCCCCCAGCAGTACCACAGAAGGAAGCCCTGGAAATCTGCTTCCATTAAGATTACAGCCAAGAAAACCCTATGAAGCAGTTCTACTTTGTAACACATGGGGTCACCATGAGTCGGAATTGGCTTGACAGCAACTAAACACTCTCATTGTAGTTTAATTTAATGGTCTTTTCCTAGTGGTTTTCTATTTTTAGAGGTGAACATTTATCATATGTTGGCTGGTTGTAAGAAATGGAAAAGACTTTTTCATTCTTGTAGTTGTCAAAGAGAAACCCAACCAGCCTCTTGCCTTAGTAAACTTAGAAAAACCAAAGACACTGTGAAAACTTGTTTTATTCATTTCATCCATAAATATTTCTGTTATAACTTCTTGCTTTTTTCCCAGTTGACAGTTTTCTTTATAATTACTATAAAGATTAGATTTTTGGTTAAATGCTTAGTGTGGACCAGGTGAGAACTCACCATGCTGCCAGTGGGGCAGGGAGAGGTGAGGAAGCCCTTGGGCCTGGGGTGTAATATGTAGGGATAAAGGGCTTCGTTGCTGAGCTCTCTGCTCCACTTGTTTTTCTTCCTCTGCTGTTTCATGTTCCTCTTGGGTTTTTGTATACAACGGGAAGCCTTGCCCAGCCAGGTCTTCAATATTGTTGTATTTGCTTGATTTGTTTGTAATGGAATGTGCATACAAAATGTGGCTGAGGCATACAGATGTCTCTGTTGGAACTTAGCCACTGGGTTGCATGATAACAATGTTCGTCACACCTGTGGGGGCAGAGCAGGTAGTGACTGAACCAGTGAGCATCGAACATCTATTGAGTTTTCAGTCTGAGAACTTGTTCTGGAGAGAAATTTTGTAGACTTAGGTTCAATTTTTGGAGAACACACTTGGGCAGAGAAGTGGATGTTGATGTTGCAGTGTTAACAAAGGGTTAGCCGGCTGTAGCCACTTGGACTGGATGTAATTGTGAGTGGAACCTGGAAAGGCAGGTGTTCAAATGTTCTTGCATACTTCCTTTGGATCACTTTCCTCCAGGAACCAAATAAGCTCAACTGTTGAGCCTAAAAGGAGCCCTGGTGGACAGTGGTTAAAGTGATTGACTGCTAACTGAAAAGTCAGTGATTCGAAACCACCAGCTTCTCTGTTGGAGAAAGATGTGGCAGTCTGCTTCCATTGAGATTCACAGCCTTGGAAAATCTATGGGGTCATTATGAGTCAGAATCTACTTGATAGCAGTGGATTTGGTTTGTTTTATTGAGCCTGAGAAGTTATAAAGGGCCACTGAGATAAGAACGCTTCTTATAGAGACTGTTTCCAGCGAGGGTAAATATGCAGAGATGCGCCTCCTGGTTGAGTTGGCAGAGTCACTGATCCGCTTTGTTCCCTGCAAGGGCCCTCTCCGTACCTACCGTATTTGTGGGAGGTGAGGGCATAGCTTGTGGGAATGAGTTGGGGCTATGTACGGCTCACTGAACATGATACCTGGCCGGCTTCAGGGACAGTGGTTACCTGTTGGGGACTGTGGAAGCCCTAGAGTAGAGAGATCATCATCCATGCAAGAGGGAGCCAGATCTCTGTCAAATCAGTCTTCCCAACCTATACTTTCACCTCAAGTGCTTTGCCAGTACCCTCCCCCCCGCAAAAAAAAACCCAAACCCATTGCTGTTGAGTCAATTCCGACTCATAGCGACCCTGTAGGACACAGTAGAACTGCCCCATAGGGTTTCCAAGGAGTGGCTGGTGGATTCGAATTGCAGACCTTTTGGTTAGCAGCCGAGCTCTTAACCACTCTGCCACCAGGGCTCCAATTTGCTAGTAATTCGGTCACATTACTTTGGTTCGCAAAGAAAGGTGCGCTGCTGTCCTGTGGAATGATTTGGTGGATATGTAAGAAGTTAGAAATAAAGGCTGCTTATTTTTTTTCCCATACAGCTCAATGAATCATAAAGCTAGAAGATTTTTTTTCAAAGGTATCTCAGCTAGCCTGCCCCTCCACCCTACTGCATTTAATAGATGAGGGCACTGGGTCCCAGGGTTGTTCAAATAGAACCCAGATTCTCACAGTTTTAGAGTAGGATGGTTCAACTGGAGCAGTTAAACTTGTTGACCATGACTTGCTGTAAGAAACGCATCTTGGATTGTGACCCAGTACTCACATAAGTGCGTATGTAAATATTTGACAAGCAGAAGTTGAAACATGAAAAAATACTTAAACCCATATTATGTGTGATACACTGTCTTAGACAGGGTTCTCTAGAGAAGCAAAACCAGTAAAGTGTATAAATATATATATATCGAGAGAGATTATATCAAAGAAACAGCTCACGTGATTGTAGAGGCTAGAACGTCCCAAGTCCGTGGATCAGGGTAGAGGCCTCTCCCAAGTCACACAGCTGCAGAAGCTGGCAAGCCCAAGATCAGCAGGTCCGAGAGCAGGGCTCCCGCTTACAGGCTGTGCAGATCAACGAATCCCAGGTTCGGCAGATAAGCTGATAGCTCAAGTCCCAGGAACAGGAGATGAGACGACAGGAAGCAGCCGCAGGATCTAGAGAGAGCAAGAAGCCAGAAGGTCTGCTTATATAGAGATGTGGGCCACACCCCCAAGGAGACTCCCTTTCATCTGATTGGCTACTCACAGTATATTCAATCATGGGAGTGATTACATTAAAACACTGATCATGGCCCAGCCAAGTTGACACACAATCTTAACCATCGCATACACTTTGACATTTTAAATTCTATGCTGTTGTATTTCATTTAAATCAAAATGTCCGTTGTCATTAAAATGACTTCTTAACTCATTACTGGACTGTTTAACCTGTGGTTTGAAAAAGAGCTCGCTGCTAACCAGAAGGTCGGAAGTTCGAGTCTGCCAGCTGCTCCTTGGAAACTCTATGGAGCAGTTCTACTCTGTCATGTAGGGTCGCTATGAGTTGACATTGACTCAGTGGCACCGGTTTTGGATTTTTGGTTTTGGGCTGAAAAAAACTAGAGTTGCCTGATTTTTGTTCAGCTGAAGCCATTTACCCCAGGCCAGTGGTAGTAACTGACGGTGTAGAATCGGAACCTGAGACTCCTCCCAGCTTTTTTCCAACCCTAAACTGCACGTTCCCATTCGTCTGCTTTTTACCCCAGGTGAAGAGAATAATTAGTATAGACTTCTAAAGCAATTTCTTTTCCCAGAGCTTTCCTCCCCTCTCACACCTCCACCTAGAAGTGAGTGGTTGAATCTAACCAGCGGCAGAGTCGCTCTGGAGAAATTGATAAGTCTGCATTTGGTGATGGTGTCTGTTCTTGCCTCCACTGTCAGGGAACATCTTTCCTTCCTGAAGGCGTTCATACCTTCGTATACCACTAAGGCTTTTCCTCTATGTACCACTCTGCTCTAAATGATGTCATCAGCTGAACTCACAGGGAATTCTGGGTCCTTAACACTGTCTTTGGCCCTGAAGTGTGACAATTTTATGCATTATCTCTCTCTTATAACAGTTTTTTTTTTTAAACAAAGCCTAAGTAATCTTCCACAAATAAAATAAACAAACCCCATGTAATTGTATTTCAGAGTAACTTTGAACATTTTTGTTTCATATGAGGTAAAAATAAGGAACAGTGTAAATTTGAGCTTAATGTGTGCTAAATAGGTGGCATCCCTGTGTCAGCTCTTGGCTTTATTGTATGAGCATTTTAGAATTTCTGTATTCATTCATTCAGCCATCTATGCATTCATTCACTCAACATACAGTTACTGAGTATGTCCACGTGTGGGCCGTGAGGAACCAATAACCTGTCCCTCAGGTGGAGCGATAGCATGTGAGTTACCAAATACACAGATACCAAAAACTCTTGCAAGGAAACTTTTTTGAAAGCATTTTTTTCCCTGTAGGAACAAATTTGTTTTCATTAGATTTTTTTTTTTAGGTGTGGTAAATATATGTAAAAAACATTTGCCATTTCAACATTCTTCACATGTACAATTCAGTGACATTATGTTTATCATGTTATTCAACCATCACCACTAATTGTTTCCAGATTTTTCTATCACCGTTAACAAAAGTTCAGAGTCCCCTAAGCAGTGAGCCCTCCTGCCTGCCCCTAGTAACCATGAATACGCTTTGGTCTCTATTCATGTGCCTATTCTACATATTTCACATAAGTGAGATCATACAATATTTGTCCTTTTGTGACTTATTTCGCTGAGCTTAATGTTTTCAGGGTTCACCCATGTTGTAGCATGTATATTAATTAGATGTTAAGGCTTCCTGTTCATTGCTTGAGGTCCATTGCATTCTGTGGGCAAAAGCTTACTCTTATTCCTCTTTTAATGGGTATCACGTGCTGACATGGATGGTGAATTAATATGTTTTTAGGTATTTTTGGTGAAAACGTACACAGCAAAATAAGTTCCCATTCAACAATTTCTACGCATATTTTTCAGTAACATTGATTACATTCTTCACATTATGTCAACTTTCTGATTATTTCCGTTCCAGTTGTTCCATTTCCAATACCCTAATCTCCCTACTCCCTACCTTCTCGTCTATGCTTTAGAGTTTTTTGCTGCCCATTTGGTTTCATATAGATGACTTTTTAAAAGAGCACAGTACTCAAGGGTGATATTCATTACTTTATGAGCTAGCCTGCTGTTTGGCTGAAAGGTGACTTGAGGGGATGGTTGGATGGTGAATTATTAAGTCCTTTGTTATTTCTAAATGCCTTTGTTTTCTTTTCCTCATTTGACACTGAGCACTCGTTGGCTCCTCCAGGAAGCACGGGTTTTTTGAATCCATGCCCTCTCTGTTTTGCGTTTCATAGAAAGAGCGGGATTTAGAATTGGCTGCTCGGATCGGCCAGTCATTGTTGAAGAAGAACAAAACGCTAACCGAGAGGAACGAGCTGCTGGAAGAGCAAGTTGAACACATCCGGGAGGAGGTAAGAAACCTGTGGCAAAGACTCGTGGGGGCCCTGCTGTGGTCTTGGGAGCCGTGGGTATGCTTGAAGATGATGATATAACGGGGTTCCAGTTGAAGTGGCTCTCCCAAGGGAACACTGAGTCCTGAGCTCCGAGCTGTCAGCTCTGAAGTTGGCCCACCTTGGAGATCAAAAGTGATTTCTTGCAATTCGTTCTACTTAATGTGCCTCCCTCCTCCCATTCAGACAGAATGGACAGGATTGCTGAGGGCAAGAAAGACCGTCACTTAGTTAATAGGCACACAGTGGCCCGTCACACAGGCTGGCCTGGGTGTGTTGGTCCAGCCACAGGTGTCCTCCCAGTGTCCAGAATCTAATTGTGTGGGCTGATGAAGACACTCAGTGCTTGGCAAGAATTCACCTGTGTACACAGGTGACTACAACAGTGAGACGGGGGTTCATGAGTCAGGGTAGGGACGGGCAGGCTGGAGAAGGAGTCCTTTTAGGAGATGGACTCATGCTGCCGAGTGAAGTGATGATTGCATATTCATTACAGTATGATTTTGTGTTTCCAGAAGAATAAAAAATAGCCTATCATTTTTCATGATAGAAACATTATTATTGAGATTTCATGATGCAAATCTTGGCTGGCGAGGTATCAGTCATAAAAAGAGGAGGGGCATGGAACTTTCAGGCTTTTCTTCAGGGAACCTAAGTTTAGCAAGAGCAATACTGGATGTCTGGAAGGGTTGTGATTTGGACAAGAGGAAGGCAGCTATAGAGTCAGATAGGGTTGCTAGAAAAAAGGATTAGAAGCTTGGAACCAGGCCCCGCCTTGTAGCTTCTTTCCTATCATCCTGTGTTCTTTTAATAGTGAGTTTTAATTGTGGGGACTTGGATCTGATTACCTTATTCTTGTTTCTTCTCCCTTAATTTTCTGCCAGAAACTTTCTTAGAGCAGATGACATTATTCATTCCCTAAGATGTATTCAGACTTTTTCCTTATTAAAGCTAGTCCTAGTACGTTGTTGTCTGGGCTTTGTGATAGCTTAAACGTGATGAAACAGAGTTGTCACTCTATAAGAAAAGTCACAATCCCAGGCTTTCTTTAAAAGATGGTGAGGTGGAGTACTGTTGCATTCTAGGAGAAATAACATTGACTCCTGGTTTTCCTGCCCCCGCATGATAACCTGAATTCCTCCTCTCTCAGGCAACTGGCATTGAAGTACTCCAGGTTAGCCTGGCTCCCTTTGCAGCCCCTTCCAGCAGGAAATGCCACCTGGAAACCAGCAAATTGGCCTTCAGATGCTGCCCTCCATGTCACTGCTCCTGCTTGGGGCTTCCTTGCTTCACACGAAGAATATCCTGCTCTTTCCCTTAAAAGAGTTGAATTTGAAAATTGTGGTTTCTTTTGGTCCATCTTTAAATTATCAGTCTATGTGTTGAATCTAAATCCTTTATGCATTTAATACAGCCACTCCTCACTTACCGACGTGGTTAGGTTCCAAAGACCAGGTTGTTATGCGAAAATCGGCATTATGCGAAAATGGAGGATGACCTCATCAGATCACAAAATGGAGGCTGACTATATCATTACATAACTGCCAGATTACATCATTACATAACTGTCAAACCACTGAGAATCATGGCTCAGCCAAGTTGACACATAACCTTAACTCTCATAGCCAGCGTTACTCTCGCCTTGCGCCTTGGCATTCATTACTGCCAGACGTACGTCATTAATGCACAAAATAGTCAGATAGTAGATTTTTTACTATTGTTTTACTATTGTAAATGCGAAATGTCGGATAAATGTGAGATAGTAAGTGTCTTCTCCATAGAAGACATAATACATTCACTGTGTTGTGTAGGAAAGTTGGAATAAACCACAGACACCCTCCCCCCAAATCTAATTAAAAACAAGAAAGAATTAAAATAGAATTGAAATACTCACTTACAGCACTGGTCCCATATTCATCAACACTGCATGGTAAAAGGGCAAGAGAAGGTTTTTACAGCACAAGTTTGTTTTAAACTTTAAGTGAGGTTTTAAAACGGTCCTAGTCAGTATGACCAGTCCTTGATGACTCCTCTTTACATCCTGTGTCTGAAATTCCTAGCCTGGGGATCATTGAGTACAACGCAGGGTCTGACTGGCCTGACTGGGAGTCCCACGAGGAGTCATGAGTTACAGTGTGGGGCAGTGAGGTTTTCCAGGTATGAGACCCAGAGTTGATGAGCTGGTTGTAGTTGCCCAGCCAGAGCTGGCATTGCCAGGATCGTGTTCCGAGGTAGAATCTGGTTTCTGCAAAAGTGGGTGGCCTCTTCTTTCATTTGGTAACTTGATCCATTCCACTTGCTGTTTGCCCAGCCTGGTCATCTGGTTACTTCCAAAGTCTGTAAGTCATCCACCCAGCCATCATTCTAGACCCTTCTAGTCCCTTCTCATCTCTTCTCTATACCAAAGTAAAAATTATCAGTTTAGGCAGGGGAGTTTCTGCCACAAAGCAATTGATTGTTTTTTTCTTAAGTGGGATCAAACTCAACCCTTTGTTCTCTTTGAATGGTGCAAAACCAACGAAATGCCTTCCCTTTGATTTGGGGGATTTAAACATACTTGTCACTGAGCAGTAATTGTGTGAGCAGGAATGACGGCCCGGGGCTCTGTCTGCAGGTGTCTCAGCTTCGGCACGAGCTGTCCATGAAGGATGAGCTGCTGCAGTTCTATACCAGTGCTGCCGAGGAGAGCGAGCCCGAGTCTGTCTGCTCGACCCCGTAAGTCACTGGCGGGCTGTGTCTCTGCAGGCTGGCTGTTGTCCTCAGAGTCCCCGAGGCAGGGCCACCCTCGCCAGCAGTGCAGGCTAGCCTTCTGACAGAGCATCTCCAAGTGCCTCAAACAGATTGATTGTCCTGTTTGAGTGGGATATGGAAGGACTCACGTTTAGTTTTCCTCTTACTGGGTCTTACTGCTTATTTGTCGGTTTAGGTTTAAGAGTGTGGGTGTCACGGAACTTGATTTGGCCTGGGACGTTGGCGGGTAACAGGGTGGGCTCTGCTGCTGGAGGAGATACGGTGAAACCTGTGAGAGCTGGAACTTGATAGGACTGCCTTGTTTTTCTGGGTCTCGCAAGTTTTCCACCCTTGACAGGTGCAGTCTTGTCATTTTTCCCTGGCTCTCTATTCATTGGAAAATATTTGCATTTTCCTTCTCTGACAGGTTTCCACCTTACACAGGTTACTTTGATTGTCATCTTACAGTGAGACAGTTCCAGCTTTCGCAGGTTCTACTGTACAAGGTTTTGGGGTCAGCAATGTCAGGGTGGGTCCTTGGGACAGAAGGGGTGGGACCGTCTCTGTAAATCAGCAGAGCTTGATGTTACAAGCATGAATTCCAGAGCCCAAAATGGCCTAGCTTCAGATCTCGGCTCTATGACTTACTAGCTTTGTGCCCTTGGCTGAGTTACTTAACCTCTCTGTGTTTGTTTCCTCGTTTGTAAAGAGGGGATGATAATAGTACTTACATCATAGGGTTACAAGGATTGTGTGAGTTAATACATGGAAAGTACTTCAAACAGTTTTAGGCATATGGAAATTCATTATAAATATTAAATAAGTGCCCGGACATACTGGAATTCTGTAGATGCCAAATAGAGTCCATTCTCACGAGGTGATATGTCAGCTGCAAACTGTGGACAGAGGGTTGGGAGGTGGCCCTGAAGTGGTGGCAATCCTGGGCATACGCATTGTTTTCTTGGGCAGGGGGCGATCTGATGGGCCACTGTCATGCCCCAAAGTTTTGTGAACTTTCCTTGAAACAGCCCTTCTTTGTGCCTGCCGTGTAGTATGCCAGGCGGTGGGAGGAAGTGTCCCTCCCTGGACTGTGATCATACCCCCTCCCCTAGGCTGAAGAGGAATGAGTCATCCTCCTCAGTCCAGAACTACTTTCATCTGGATTCTCTTCAGAAGAAGCTGAAGGACCTTGAAGAGGAGAACGTCGTGCTTCGATCAGAGGTGAGTGCATTCCCTCTTGGCTGCTCTGGAAGGGTGGCGGCTCCATTGGCCTTATCTGGCAAGAATAGCCGTGGTTAATATGTCATCATCAGAGGGATAGTCTCTGGAAGAGCCAGCCACCTGAACCTTAACTCACAGCTGCACCAAGTGCTCAGCAGGTGTACCTCATGCTTGTACTGGGCATTGCCTTCAAAGTACAACCATTCCAGTCTGGGCTGGGATGGACAGCCATGGTGGAATTACAGTGTGCCATAAGTCAAGAATGCCTTTCTCCTCCATGAGAGTTAGGGGAAAGGCTCCCTCTGTGAGGCCCCTCCCTGGTGTTCTTCAGCTGTAACAAAGCGCCTGAGGAGAAATGACTTGGAGGCTTGGTGTGAGCGCCTTGTTTTCACGTTACTGCTGATCAAATCATAGGCTCTAAGGAAATAGTTTATGAGAACATGGAGACAGTTCTTAAACAGTTTACGCTGAGCTGAGACAACTTGGGAACTTGTGCTTTAGAGTTGTGCCAGCTACTTTGCCTATACTAGTTTTTAATTCTTCATAACAAGGCTGAAAGCTAATGACTTTATCATCTTACAGTGAGAAAGCGGGGACCCAGGCTGCTAGGTGTTGTTCTTTTCCAAGGTCATGCAAGGTAGTAAGTGACAAAGCAGGGTACGTAAGTCTCTGTGACTCCTAACTCCACATTTTCTCCTTTATCTGCTGCCGCTATTTAGAAACTTGGCAGCGTTTGTCCAAATTATCAGTGGGTTTATGCTCTCTAGCCAAAGGTGTGGTGCAGCCCTGTTTATCAGGCCCGTGTTTGTCAGGTTTGGGCTGTGTGCCCAAGTAAGCTGGCCCGGGCTCCCCAGAGCTCCTCCGGTAGGGCATAGCACCTCTCACCTTGAACTTGACTACATGTTATAGAGAGCCTCCTGTCTGGGCTTAGCAAGACTGTCTTCTGTTTGAGGGAAGGGCCATGTTCTCTTAGACCTCACCTTTGTTTACTGGTGGGAGGCATAAATCCACAGCAGCCGAGAGCATGGCCAAAGATTATAGCCCTGTGCTTCCCATGCTGAGTCCAGTGCTGCCCACTCTGGCTTCCACCCCAGTCCTAGGCACACGGCGGATTGTCCTTCTGTCAGAATCTTCAGCTAAAGCCAGCCAAGAGAATCTAATTGTGGCTGCTCCAGCTCTGTTTTCAGGAGTCTCCCTCTGGGGCCAGGACCCAGGGGACTCACAGCCACCTTCTCTCTGGCCGGGGCATTGTCTTGGGGCCTTCAGGTTTCTGTCTTCCCACCTTACCCATGGGGAGCAAGTGCTCCAGAGTCCTGAGGTAGGCCTTAGGTCTCTGAATTTTGATATTTCACGTTGTACCTTGTTCTTACAAGGTAAGAATACAACAGGTTTAACTCGAACTCAGAACCTGGCCCATAGTAAGTGCATGATAAATGTTAGCCATCCTTGTTGTTATCCTTCGAATGCCAGAGCAGTGTCCTGGGCATTGCTAGGGATGCAAAGGAGCCCATATCTTTGAGCCAGGACAGATGCAAATGGATAGCTAGACAAATTGATGAACATTTCAGTGGTGACACTGAGTTTTAACAAAGCAGCATGTATGGCTCTTGAGCACTTTGCTTTGTCTTGCACCCTCTAGTGGTAAACCTGTTTTTTTTTTTTGGTTTTTTTTTTTTAGCTTTTCAGATTTCAGAATCCAAGATCCATTAACTAATTAGGAATTTGGGTTGACCTTCCATATTTGAGGGTGCAGTAGGTGACAGATGGGGAGATGCTGAAGGAAAGCTTCCCAGATCCTGGTTAACCCTTGCTCCATGCCCCAGCCCTTGCCCACCCCAACAGTCCAGGTGTGAATGCTGACCTCTGACCTAAGCCTTGTTCACAGGCCTGCCAGCTGAAGACAGAGACCATCACCTATGAGGAGAAGGAGCAGCAGCTGGTCAATGACTGCGTGAAGGAGCTGAGTATGTCCCTGACCCTCACTACTCCACCTCCGTGCCCTCTTTTTACCTTCTCATATCTGCCATCGTTTTGATTAGGCAATGGGGGCAGTGCTGGTTCAGTGGTAGAATTCTCACCTTCCACGCAGGAGACCCGGGTTCAGTTCTCGGTCAGTTGAACCACCACCCATCTGTCAGTGCAGGCTTGTGTGTTGGTACGATGCTGAACAGGTTTTAGCAGAGCTTCCAGACTAAAATGGACTAGGAAGAAAGGCCTGGCTATCTACTTCTGAAAATCAGCCAGTGAAAACCCTGGATTATAAGGGTCCATAGGGGTCGCCATGAGTCAAGGGCTGACTCAGAGGCAGCTAACAACAACAACAACACGATAGACAGGTTCGCATCACCTCAGTAACTTCAGTCTCCCTGCCAGCCTATGATTCAGTAGCATTTTTCTTAAAACCAGAGGCCTCCCCCGTTCTTTTTTTTTTTTCATTCAGATGAAGGCTTACAGAACAAATAGTTTCTCATGAAACAGTAGTACACATATTATTTTATGACATTGGTTAACAAACCCACAACATGTCAACCCTCTAACTTCT
>NW_004443937.1:21329678-21370609 GCF_000243295.1 Trichechus manatus latirostris
GGTTTCTCCAGTCTCCTTTAGGCCAGTAAATCTGGTCTTTTTTGTGTGAGTTAGAATTATGTTCTACATCCTTCTCCAGCTCTGTCCAGAACCTTCTGTTGTGATCCTGGTCAGAGCAGTCAGTGGTGGTAGCCGGGCACCATCTAGCTGTACTGGACTCAGTCCGGTGGAGGAGGCCTCCCCCATTCTTGTGTGGCACCCTCCACCCATCCTGATTTATGAGAAATTAGATGCTAGATTGTCAGTGATAAATTCTCTCAATTTCCCTCTGAAATGGATGTTTGATTTTAGCTTTGGCCTTCATTTTGAACATTGGAATTATTTAATGCGTAAGCACTTGGCTGCTAACTGGAAGGTCGACAGTTCAAACCTACCGGCCACTCTGTGGGAGAAAGATGTGGCAGTCTGTTTCCATAAAGATTTACAGCCTTGGAAACCCACTGGGGCAGTTAGGGTCAGTATGAGTCAGAATCGACTCAATGGCAGCAGGTTTGGTTTTTTTTTTGAAGTTAGGCCCAGCTAACTTGTGTTGAAAATGTAGAAAAGCTGCTTTCTAGTAACTTGATTTGTGAAAGCTGAGGCCGCAGTTCTCACTTTTGCAAATGATTATTCCCTGCTCCCTTACCCTTTGCATTATAAGTTAAGACAAAAGAGCAAACAGAATATTTTGAATTTCAGCAGAATACCTAGTAAATGAAACACATCCCATATTCAAATCTAGTAAAATGAGCTATGGCTCTGAGTACGGGTGGAAAATACCCAAGGGAATTGTACTATGCACCGGCAGTGGCTCCTCGGGGACAGATGCAGTGAGGTTAATAACAACGCTCATGTGTGGAATGTGGGCATTCAGTGACACACACCTTTGTTTGGTGTGGCCCCTCCTGGCTGGCTACCAGAGACTGGCTGGTTTGCTCTGGGGAGGCAGGCTTGGTCAGGGTCAGGCCCCACACTGAGCCTGGGAGTGACAGCTGGGGGACCAGCTCCCTTCTCACGACTCGTCGAGCCTGAAGAAGCCACTTTGCTTCTCAGTGTAAAAAAATGGCCCCCCATGTTCCTCTTTATGTGCCCTGTCTACCCCCGGACCCCACCCCTGTCCTGTGGTAAAGATGGCATTTCTTGGGCAAACCACCAAGAAACCATTCTCACTGGGGTCTGCATGTGGCGGCTGTCTGACTTATTCCTGGGATTGTTGTGTCTCGGTCAAAGGGGACGCCAATGTCCAGATTGCCAGTATCTCAGAGGAACTGGCCAAGAAGACCGAAGATGCTGCCCGCCAGCAGGAGGAGATCACACACCTGCTGTCTCAGATCGTGGATTTGCAGAAGAAGGCCAAAGCTGTAAGGCTTCTAGGTTTCCCAGGCCGATGCAACACTGGCCGTTCTGGAGCTTGGGATGGGGCGTTTACTGTAGAAAACAGTGTTTCATGTTTTAGGAGTATATGCTGCCTCGTTGGAGAAAAAGCCTAATGCATTCAGTAGTATAAAACTGACTGATCTGAATTGGCGAGGGATCGTATTTATCACCACTTATCTTATAAGAATAATCTGAAAATGAATACAGTTTATTAAGAAAGGTGTTGCAAATATGGAGTTTGGGAATTTAATGTGTGGACCATCTAGTTGAGTATTCTGTCTTACACAGTTGTACCTGGTATGTTCTGCAGCACAACATCCCTTCAGATTTAGGATGAAGCAGCAAAAATCAATTTAATTTCCCTTATTAGGCCTTTGTTACAATTGTGAAATGCTTCCAGAGAGCAGCTCTTGCTTTGGAGGAGAGGTGGGCTATAGAGAACGAATAGGCATTTAGGAAAGATGTGGCCTTCAGAATTACAGAGAAGAGGAAATTTTACTCCAGTGTAAGATAAAAACGTGACTATAGAAATGTGCTGTGGTCGTAGTGAATCAGATTAGAAAAGTTAGACTTATCCAGGCATTTTGAAGGAGGAACTGACTTGTCTCTGTCTTGTTGTAGTGCACAGTGGAGAATGAAGAGCTCGTCCAGCACCTGGGGGCTGCTAAGGATGCCCAGCGGCAGCTCACGGCCGAGGTCAGTGTGTCTCCCTCGTTTACTCAGGGCCTCTGAGTCCAGTTGAGCCTTATCAGTCTCTCTCTGATAAGCTTTGGCATGTCCATCTTAACAACCACACGGCAGCATTTTTAAATTTAATTTCATTTTTATGCATAAGGTAGCTCCCGGCTGCACCTTGACTTTATGCCTGCTGACTCTGTTGTGACATGGTTGTGGGCTCTTGAAGGCCTGGCTCTACACCAGGCAGTGCCTGGCTTGCACAGATACCTGACAAACGTTCAAATAAGTGAAACAGCACAACACAGAACAGGTCATGTTCAAAGATGTGCCTTGAAATGGGGCATTTAATAGGGGTGTAACAATTTGCTTTCTCTTTTTGTTTTAAAGTCGTTTTATCTCAGTGGCCCGTTCTTAGTACTTAGAGGTATTTCTGAGTCTGTAGGGGGGGCAGTGGTGGGTTGGTGGTAGAATTCTCACCTTCTATGCCAGAAACCTGGGTTTGATTCCCAGCCAGTGTACCTCATGTACAGCCACCATCCGTCTGTCATTGGAGGCTTGCATGTTGCTGTGATGCTGAACAGTTTCAGCAGATCTTCCAGCATAAGATAGACTGGGAAGAAAGGCTTGGTGACCTGCTTCTGAAAATCAGCCAAGAAAAACCCTGTGGATCACAACAGTCTGATCCACAACCAGTCACGGGAATGCACAGGACTGGGCAGCACTTCGTTCCGTTGTGCACAGGATCACCATGAGTTGGGGGCCAACTTGATGGTAACTAACAACAACAAGAAGCTTGCCCCAAATAAAAGACAAATGAAGGGCTTGAGAACTCTGTGGCATTTGGCCCGAGGTCCACTGGGCAGCTGGCTCCGTGAGTTGCAGGGGACTCCGTTAGATTGTTTGTGCCATTCTGGCTCATGGGGTGGGTGCGTGGATGCTTACCTCGGTGCCCAGGATCCTGACTGGCTGCATCTTTCCTGCAGCTGCGTGAGCTGGAGGACAAGTATGCAGAGTGCATGGAAATGCTTCATGAGGCGCAGGAGGAGCTGAAGAACCTCCGGAACAAAACCGTGCCAAACACCACGGCCCGGCGCTACCACTCTCTGGGCCTGTTTCCCATGGTGAGCTGGGCGGTGGCCCACGTGTCCTTCCTAACACCCCTCTGCCCACCCTAAAGGAGCGGGAGTCCTCTCAGTAGGAGGGCAGGGTCTGGCGTGCTGACAGCGCCAGTTGAGTCCGTATAGTTAGCTTCTCATTTTGCAGCTTGGGTCTGAATCGCGGGCATAGGTGCCCCGTTGGTGGCTTCTTAACTCCGTAAGACAAATTGATTATTTTCTGTTTGATCTGAATCTGTCTTCTTTTCTACTCTGCCCTTAAAAGATAAATTTAGTAGGAGCTTGAAAACCCTCAGGTATTTGGAAGATGTTGCTTGTACGTTATTTTCTCTGACCTTATTAAAGTACGGGCTGTCGTGGCCTCACAAGTGTGTTCCAGAATTCTTAGATTGCCTGTGCAGTTCTGTTGGCTCTGTCTATGCTTATTAATCATTCTTTTGGTGGCTTCCAGGATCTGTGATCAGGAAAAATATCTCTCTCTACCAAACCAATAACCCAAACCTACTGCTGTCAAGTCAATTCTGACTCATAGCCACCCCGTAGGACAGAGTAGAACTGCCCCTTATGGTTTCCAAGGCTGTAAATCTTTATGGAAACAGACTGCCACATCTTTCTCCCGAGGAGCGGCTAGTGGGTTCGAACCGCCGACCTTTTGGTTAGCAGCCAAGAGCTAAACTACTGTGCCACCAGGCCTCCTCTCTCTCTGCCAGTGGTGGCATTTTAATTTTTAAATATTCTTTCCCCACAGTCTGATTTCTGTAGCCTTGACCTGATTTGTTTCATATTTAGACTTTGGGGAACATAGTTGAAAAGGATGTTTTCCATGTTAATGTCTCCCGGGGGAGCCCCTGGGTGGTGCAAATGGTTAACACATTCGGCTGCTAACCGAAAGGTTGGCAGTTTGAGTCTTTCCAAAGGTGCCTCAGAAGAAAAGCCTGGTGATTTACTTCCAAAAAATCAGCTGTTGAAAACTCTGGAGCACAGTTCTACTCTGACACATGTGGGGTTGCCATGAGCTGGAATCAAGTGTTTTTTTTCTTGGTAGGAGTTGGACAGCACAGGGCTGTGGCCCCTGACTGGTCATTTCCCTGTAACATTCAGTGAATTTAGACTATTTCCATTATTTGGTGAAATAGCAAAATCTTCCTGAGGAGAGAAGAGCTTTGGAGAGAAACTCTTCTAAGCGAAATAGGAGCAAGTGACTGTAAATGCTTGTGAAACTCGTTTCCTCTGAATGTGGCCTTGCCTTGGGGCTCTTTTGCTTCAGTCTTCCTTCCATTGCTGTTCCTACTCCTTACAGTACAGGGCCGACACTGTCCTCCTCTCCTTGCTGTCTGGCCCACTTTTCCTAAATCATGACCTCTTTTCCTTCTTTGCTTTTGTATAGCAAAGTCAGGCTAGAACTAACACACACACTCACACCCTCTCTTTCTTTCTCTCTCTCTCTTTTTTTTTTTAAAGAAGCCTATTGAAATCTAAGGGAAATCAAAAAGAAAGACACACGGCATAAATAGGTTCGCAAGGTGCAGATCAATGATCCAGTGATCCCAGGAATCCCACCCGGTGCAGCCAGCAGAGGACATGCCATGCCCCACATCCCCCAGCCTCAGCTCTCTGCACTCTGCTCCCAGACTGACCTGCGTAGCTGTGCATGCTCCTTGCCTTGGTTTCTTGGTTTCCTTTCTTCCCAGCACCCCCTCTCAGTGCAGTGGTTGCTGGGCCACCTTGTTTTCCTGGGCACGTAGGGTTCACTCTACTTCATTCCCCACTCTCAGGACAAAGCCTGTCTTTTAGAAGTAATCATTACATAAGAAAAGTTGAATTGGAAGTCTGCATTTTGATTTCTTCTGGAGGTATTCTCAGCTTTTCATTTTTGCTGAGGTAAAGCTTTTGTTTACCTTTTTCTGTAGCTGCCAGTCCAGCCCAATTTTTGAAGATGGCTATTTTTAAAGTGCATCATGCATTGAAGGTATTTAAAGCAACCTAAAGATTGTATGATGCCTGTGTTTCTCGAGCAAAATGCCGGGTCTCCCTGCTTTGCTCCCAGTCCTTCTAATTGCTGAATCCATCAGTGAGTAGCAGTCTCTGCTCACGTACGTTCCCAGTTCTCTTACCTTTTGGCAGGAGTTCTTAATCTGGGATCCTCAGACAGAATTTAGGAAGTCTGTGAACTTGGAGGGAAAATTATATCTTTGTTTTCATTAATCTCTAACTGTATTCAGCATTTTCTTCCATTGTGAGCAGAGGCAGCAAGCCACAGCGATAGCAGTACCACCTGTGGCTTTGTCTTCAGTAGAATCACAGATGTTTTCATAGCACATTACAGTGCTTACAGGTGCCTCCGAATCCTGCTTATGCTAACCTCCACTTAAAAATTACAGTCAGCACCATACCTAAAGCCAGATCTGTATGTATTAGTATATCACAAAGGTTGTTCTTAATGTTTTAGTGACCAGTTCCATGTAACTATTTGTAATTCTGGTTATTTTATCTTACTCATTTAAAAATATCATTCTTAGAAGGGGTCCACTGGCTTCCCTGGACTGGCAGAGGGGGTCATGGGCCAAAACACTCACAGACCCCGGCTTGCAACTTTATTTCAGGATGGCTTTGTAATTAGTAGTTTGATATTTCATTTCTCTTTAAGTTGTGTAAAGGCCCCTTCCTCCCTGTTCTGATCACACAGAACTCTAAATGTAAACCATATGATGAATGATAGTATTAAGAAAAATGGTTTAAAAAATGGCAGATTCACCTACGGAAGCTGTTTACCACGGGGGTTATGTTTAATGGCAATCTGTAGGTAACAATTAGTAAGAAATATTATTTGTGAATAAGGACTGAAAAAAAAAAGCCATTAAATCTTTATTTGGTCCAGCTTCCTGCTGGGCTCCTTGGAGTCTCTCCACTTGGTCCCAGCCTGGTGTGCTGTGGGGCCATGGGGATGGGTGCCCTGGAGTCCCCACAAGAAGTGTATGAGGAAGCTGCTTTTCACATATGGCTGTTCGAATTTAAATTAGTTTAAATGAAGTACAATTAAGAATTCAGTTTCTCAGTTGTGCTAGCCCCGTTTCAGTAGCCACTTGAGGCTAGAGGTTTCCATATTGGACAGTGCAGATACTGACCATTTCCCTCATCTCAGGAAGTTCTGTTACTCACACTGATCCAGCCCTTCCCCTCAGCCCAGGCTTTTGCCTACATGGCTGTCCTCCTGTGAGGCTTCAGCAGGAGCTTTTCTGCACACACCTGGGCCTATCTGCGTTAGCGTAAAGGATTGTACTTTAGGCTCTCCCTCACACAGTGAGGACTGGTGGGCGGCACAGGGAGGGGCGTCTGTCAGGAAGCCAGCTGGCTGTCTCTGTGCCAGAACCCTGGGTGAGCCGAGGGGGAATCTATGTGGGCCGCCATGTCATCTGTAAACGTTCATAAGCCTTGGAGGTATTTGAAAATTCACCCATCTGCATCATACTGAACAGCCTTCTCCTGCCTTTCCTTCCCCCACCCAGCCCCCCAAAAAAGTTCTCCTTATCCCCTTGTGGAAGGAGCACTGGTGATGCAATGTTTAAGAGCTCGGCTGCTAACTGAAAGGTCGGCAGTTCAAACCCGCCAGCGGCTCCATGAGAGAAAAGACCTGACTATCTGCTCCCATAAAGATTCTAAAACCCATAGCCGTCAAGTCGATTCTGACTCCTAGCAACCCTATAGGACAGAGTAGAACTGTCCCATAAGGTTTCCAAGGCTGTAATCTTTATGGAAGCAGACTGCCACATCTTTCTCCTGTGGAGTGGCTGGTAGGTTCAAACCGCTGACCTTTCAGTTAGCAGCCAAGCGCCTAAACACTATGCCACCAGAGCTCCTTTCATAAATATTACAGCCTAGGAAACCCTATGGGGTAGTTCTACTGTCACATGGGGTCACTATGAGTCAAAATCGACTTGACGGCACCTAACAGCAACAGCAATTTCCTTGTGATGGTGCAGCTCCATTGTTTGACCAGAGGAACATAAGAGTTGGCTCTGAGACACTCAGCTGCGTGTAGCAAATGGGCTTTCTGCTCAGTGCCCCTTGGTGCCTGCTGTGTTCAGGACCTGCCCTGGAGATTGCCCAGCCAGGGTCTCTGACGCGTAGAGGATGCTGTTAACCTGGTATTGTGGGAAGTCCGTGGGCCTCGTATGCTCTGGTTTAGGCTCCTGCGGCTAGCCCGGCTGCAGTCCTCTGTTTCAGAAACGGAGCATCTGGATTGCTGCTCACTTGCCATGTGTCTTGTGGCTTTTACCAGGACTCGCTGGCTGCGGAGATCGAGGGGACAATGCGCAAGGAGCTGCAGTTGGAAGAGCCTGAGGCTCCAGATGTCACGTACGGCCCGACAGCTTTCATTTCTAAGCTTCCCAGAGACCAGCTTGTGACCTATGTTGATCAAAACTCATGATGTCCAGGCCTCAGACACCAACAGTGGTGACTGTGGTCCTTCCCTGTCCAGATTAAGGGCCTGCAGTACCCCCAGCTCCTTTCATTAGGTTTTAAAGATTTATGGTGAAGTTCCAGGAAGTTGAAGAGGGGGAGAGATGCCTTTCTCATTTCTCTTAGCACAAGCCCCATCACATTGTGGAGGAGTCACCAGCACCCTAAAAAACATGTGAAAGTATCAGAAAGTGGGTGCTTGGGGATTCGTTGTGGGCCAGGTGCCTCTTTAGCTCCTCAGTTGACCATTAGTCATCCCTCTCCTTTAATGAAAAGCATTACTTTTTTTATTTTTAACATCGATTAGGAAAAGAAAAATAGCAATGCAGCGTGAGATGCTCTCCAAGGGGTGGAAGCAAGACTTCCGTTTCCCTTCTGGACTTACCCGGGAATATGATGGCTTCTGCTCCCTCCCTCCCTAACTGCAGATCTTGCACTTGGCCTGCCCCGAGGTGTTTGTAAAGAACCTGTGGACCCAATTTCACCATGTTTTCTCCATACCCAAGTCCCATAGATAGAACTTAGATGGCATACTGGGAGTGAAAAATGTCCAGGAGCCTCCATACACGTGTAAAGTCCCGTGTCCCAGGAGGAAGCAGCCGTTCTAGAAATGTACCTGCCTTTTTCTCCTTAAAAGGAAGGGTACCAGTTAGCATCAAAGTGTGGTTCTGCCTTTAAAACGACTAATCTGGTGTTTATCATCTCATTATTACAAGTTTAAGATTAATTTTAAGTCTTGCTTCTTTTTATATGAATCGTCAACAAACATTCAGCAACTGTTTATTGAGCCCCTACTATGTGCCGAACAGTGAACATAATAGACAGACATTCCTGCCCTTGTAGAGCTTACATGCTAGTTAATATCATAAAACAAGAACACTAGCTGGAGACAAGGAACCCTGATGGCACAACGGTTAAGCTGCTAACCAAAAAGTTGGTGGCTTGAACCCACCCAACAGCTCCAGGGGAGAAAGACCTAGTAATCTCCCATAAAGATTACAGCCTACGAAACCCCCTGGGGCAGTTCTACTCTGTCATATAGGGTTGCTGAGTTGCAATGGACTCAACAGTACCTAACAACAGTAATAACAACTGGAGACGAAGTAGTAATATGTAAGCATTTTTATTTGTAGGTCAAGCTTCAGGGAAGTGGAAAGAAGGATCAGTCTTGCTAGTGTCACCTTTAGAACACAACCGTGTATTAGAGCCCTGACTTCAGTGGGTATTTTGAGTTTCTCAGTTTCACCTTATGGAGGAGACAACCAGCACCCTAAGAAACACGTGGAAGTACCAGAAGGCTGGTGCTTGGGGGTTCGTTGTGGGCCAGGTGCCTCTTTGGCACCTCAGTTGACCGTTTGTGGAGAGTTTAGCTCCGTGGTCATGCCTACATTTGCTTATTCATGGATATTGTGTGTTCTTCCCAGTCACCAGAAGCGTGTCTTTGAGACTGTGAGAAACATCAACCAAATCGTCAAGCAGAGGTCTTTGACCCCTTCCCCCATGAACATCCCTGGCTCCAACCAGTCTTCAGCCATGAACTCCCTCCTCTCCAGCTGCGTCAGCACCCCCAGGTCCAGCTTCTATGGCAGCGATGTCAGCAATGTCATCCTTGACAACAAGACCAACAGTATCATCCTCGAAACAGAGTCATCCGACCTGGGGTGTGTGAGCGGGAGTTTTTCTGTTGTGGGGAGAGGGAGTATGGCTTGAACCACAGGTCCAGTAATCCCAAGAGGGAGGTTGACAAGAATTACCTGAAAAGTAATAGACCTTACAGTTCTCAAGTCTGTTTTACCAACCCACCGAGCTTATGCTTATCCTTGATACTGATCTTTTAAATAGTTTAAAGAAGTATAACGTGGAGTTCCCTGGGTGGTGCAAACATTTAATGTGCTCAGCTGCTAACTGAAAGGTGGGCAGTTCGAGTCCACCCAGAGGTGCCTCGGAAGGCCTGGTGATTTACTTCCAAAAAATCAGCCATTGAAAACCCTGTGGCGCACAGTTCTACTCTGATGCACATGGGGTTGTCGTGAGTCAGACTCATCTCAGTGGCACCTGGTGGTGGTCAACAAGATGACATCAGAAAGTCTGCTTTTCAGTAAAATGTCGAAGGGAGGGTTCGTGAGTATTTTTTTGTGTTCATCTTCATTGGTGTGCTACAGAATAGACATTGGTTTTCTGAACCTCTTTGTAGCTTGGATGTTTGAAAGGCTGATGAGTACTCAGGCTCTGTCTCGTGACTGGAATGTGGTTTGCTTCAGAAGGTGAGGTCCAGAGAGCCAGGGGCTCAGCAAGCATCCATCACATCCTGTGTCCCTGGGTGGTGGTCAGTTTCTCTTCATCCTGAAGCCCTGCAGAACTTGCCCCATCTCCCATTCCCCCACACCCATTGGCCACTCTGTGCACCATTTTCCCTAGACTGAATGACATCAGTGCTTCTGGACTGATGGGTTTCTGTTCAGTGTTGAGGTCTCAGCTCCTTTTTTTTTTTTTTTTTCATTGTGCTTTAGGTGAAAGTTTACAGCTCAAGTTAATTTCTCATTCAAAAATTTATACACATATTGTTTTGTGACATTGGTTGCAGTCCCCACAATGTGACAGCACCCTCTCCTTTTCCACCTTGGGTTCCCTGTGTCATTTAGACAGTGTCTGTCCCTTCCTGCCTTCTCACCCTGCTTTTGGACAGGAGCTGCCCATTTGGTCTCGTGTATCTGACTGAACTAAGAAACATGCTCCTCATGTGTATTATTTTTTGTTTTATACTCCTGTCTAATCTTTGTCTGAAGAGTGGGCTTCAGGAATAGATTCAGTTCTGGGTTAACAGAGCGTCTGGGGGCCATAGTTTCAGGGTTCCTCTAGTCTCCATCAGACCACTAAGTCTGGTCTTTTTACGTGAATTTGAATTCTTTTCTACGTTTTTCTCCTGCTCTATCTTGGACTCTCTGTTGTGTTGCCTGTTACAGCTGTCACTGGTGGTGGCAGGGCTCAGCTCCTTTAATTCAAAACAAGTGTCCCTTGAACCGACTGCCTTTGTGGTAACCAGGAATTGCAGCTGGAAGGTTTCTTCCTAAAGGTTCACAAGGCAGTTGTTCTTAGGGACTGAATTTTATTTAGAATGTGCAAATTCTTGTCCCACCAGAGTGCTCCCTCCCACCGAAAAAATTTCTACAAAGCAAAGTCATTCTTTCCGGCTTGCACGTTGCCTCCCCATTTTTGCCTAAATTTTCAAGGTTTGTCTTGGGTTCCTTAGAAAATCCTGCAGCTGCCAGAAAACTTCCACACGTTTTACATTTACAAGTCAGTCCTTCACTGTACTTAGTGCCCCTACTGCATGCCCCACCCTAACCTCTCTATATCTCCTTCTTCCAGGAACGAGGACCGGAATAAGAAGCCCGGGACGCCAGGCACCCCTGGCTCCCACGACCTGGAGACGGCGCTGAGGCGGCTATCCCTCCGCCGGGAGAACTACCTCTCAGAGAGGCGGTTCTTTGAGGAGGAGCAGGAACGGAAGCTCAGGCAGCTGGCCGAGAAGGGCGAGCTGCTCAGCGGCTCCCTCACCCCCACGGAAAGCATCATGTCCCTCGGCACACACTCCCGCTTCTCTGAGTTCACCGGCTTCTCTGGCATGTCCTTCAGCAGCCGCTCCTACCTGCCTGAGAAGCTCCAGATCGTGAAGCCGCTGGAAGGTGATCACAAGGGGCCTCGGCCCCTCTCTACCCTCGTCAGCGACTCCCTGTGGGCCCTGATCCACCACCGAAAAGCGGGGAACCCCTGTAACGCCTACTCGTTTTTCTTCAGAGATAGCCACCCGCGCTGCTGGTTTGAGTTCCTCTGAGGGTAGCTCGCGGCCTAGGCCCAGCTCCCTCTCGGTTGCAGGTTTGAAAAACCACACACAGACAACGGAGGCTAACCTCAGCCGAACCGAACCAAAGAAGAGAATGTGGGTGCTGGCTTTCTAGGTTTATTTCTTTTGCGTTTAGAACCTTAGCACTAAAAATCTTCTAGAGAGGCAGAGGCACTGCTAATATACTCAAGAGACTAATTCAGTCACCCTTATGGGTCTGAGAAGCGTAGAGAACAAATGCTTTGACTTCTCAGAAATTTTGGTGTCAGGGAGCGGGGGTACAAAGCAAATGCTGTAAGTCGTTTTTTTGATGACCACATGAAAGTGATTTGTCCACCCATGAATTCTGGCTTGATCCTCATATACAGGCTTTCTGAGGTGCAGTGTTCTGAGCAAGGCTCCTGGATGTCTGTAATTTGGGAGCCAGGAGTTTTGTACCTCCTTAAGCCAGGTTTTCCCAGGGGCAGTTCGCTTCTTTAGTATCAGAGGCACCCCAGATGGTTAAACTTATGGAAAAACTCACCTTTTTTTTTTTTTTTTTTTTTGGCTTTTTGCTTTTTGCTTTAGGCAGTATAAAATGTCTTCTGTTTACCCACCACTACCCTGGACGACTAACCAAAATGTTAGCAGTTCATATCCATCCAGAGGCAGCTCAGAAAGGCCTGGTAGTCTGCTTCCAAAGAGTCACAGCCATTGAAAACCCCATGGAGCACAGTTCTACTCTGACACGCATGGGGTCGCCATGAGTTGGAATCGACTTGATGGCAACTGGTTTTTGTTTTTTGATTTGTTCGTTTTTTGTTGTTTTACCTTGCCAGAGGTAAGGTCAATTTTTTCTCTTTTAGTTTGGAAACCCACGTGAATTTATGAGAAAGTATTTTAGAATTCTGCATTACAGTTCTGACGCAAAGCCAAATCAGAATTCCCATAAAGCAGTGTTTCTCAACCTTTCTTTTTAAACCATTGCCTCCTCCCCAATCCCCCAAGGAGCTGTTTTAGACATTCTTCCTAAACACCAACCCCATGAAATTTTAATACCACAAATATACTGCTTACAGATATGTATATCTGTCTTTATACATAAAGAGAGTATGGTTATTTCTGCCCCCACCCAAGAGTAAGTTTTTGCCCCCTTGGGGGCAGTAAAGCCCTGTTGAGAAAGCATGCTTCAGGGTGAGGCTGTGCTTGCTAAAGTTCCCCGGGACCTTGACCTTGCTGGGTCCTTTAATCTCCAAAGGAAGGAAGAGGGTGGGCTATCCTTCTGCATTCATGATTGTTTTTTTAATTGTATAATTTAGGTCCTTCCTAGATTTCAGGAAAGGACAGCTCACTCTTTTTTAATTTGTTTATTCAGTTGTAAGCTTTGCGATTGTTTTCTGATCCACAATTATGTCTGTTTTTCTTTCAATAAAATCTTCCATTTCTGCAATTTTACTTTCTGCCTTTCTTTTCCTTTTCCTCCTTTGTTTCTCAAAGGTCATTGGAATCTATCATCTCTATCTTGTCTGCTTTCTATATTTGACTCTGTGTGTTTCATTAGATCATCCAAGAATATGTTTTTGGATACATTTTCCAAGCGCATTGCAGAGAGTGGTTTTTTTGTTTGTTTTTACCAATTTATCTTTATCTCTTTTAATCTTTTGACTTAGATAACATTATTTTGGGGAATAAGAAGAAATCCTGATAGATTTGCAAGATGACTCCCCCGGGGGCTAAATCACTACCTTTAAAAAGCCGTATCTTACCACTATGGCCTGTCAAGAATCCTTGTGACATATGTCCCTTTAGCTCCATTTTGTAGTTTTCTGACTCCTTAGATTTTAAAAATACAACCAGTATTTTTTCTCTTCCTCCCTTCCACAATTATCGTTTGTGTTACTGTGTTTAATTTGGTAAGTTTGAGTGCTGACATGGAAGTCTGTTTGACTCTGGGTTCTGTTCAGCTCTGTGGCATTGGATCAGTTAACATACCTTTCTGAGCCCTGGTTTCCTGATTTGTCTGGTAGGGCTCTCATCTGCCACACAAGATTGTGGCGAGGCATAAATGTGACAGTGTGTTTTGTATTGTGCCTGGCACCTAACAGGTGCTTATTGATACGTAAGCTCCCCACACACAGCTGCCCTATTCTGGCAGCTCAGGTCTAACAGGCTGCCTTACGACATTGAGATCTGCACCAGCCTTGTGCTGGGGCCATGTTCTCACATCAGTCTCCATTGGCTCACTAAGAAGCTGAGAGGATTGCAGTGATCTCCAGCAGCCCAGGTAAATGTACCTGTTGTGAGGCCCCTGGAGAATGTTGGCTGGGATCATAGTGGATGGCCAATCTGTATCTTTCATCTATGCCTCCCTTACCTGTTTAATCCTGCCATCTGCTTATTGGTGTCAGCAAACATGACTGGGCTAGGTGTTTAAGAATGTACCACTCTTGTCTCTTCATCTTACCTTGCAAGTGTTACGCAGATGAAGAACAAACAAAACATTCAGACTAGAAAGAGATGTGTCTTTGTTAAAATAGGCTGAGCAAGCCACATTTCCTGTATTTTGCTCTTCCCTTCTGGTTAATTATAACCAAGTTAGAATTGCCAAATAAACAAGTTAATATGCAATTAGGAAAAACATAACAATTCTAAACTGTCATCCAGCAGGGCTAGTTCCACCTTTTTAAGCCCAGGAAGATTTTCAGACTTAAATGGACTTGGTTAGTTGCAGCAGTGGGGTGTGGAAGACAGTAAACAATGGCGAAGGGGCAGTGGCTGTAATTACATTCTCCTCTCTGTCCACACCCTTGTTCTGCAGAACTTTGTCTTGGAGTGACTAGGAGCACAAAGGTTTTTCTCTTTCCCCACCCGGTTGCCTAACCCCAGAGTTATTTTTACATGGGTGGGAGGAGCAGGTGGATTTTATGTTGCGTTGGTTGGTGGCAGTGGGAGGTAGCTAATAGAAGAGTGATTCTCTGGCTTTGTGCTTGACAAGGAAGGAAGCCAGGCTGTGGAATGAGTTGTGGAGATGGGGGAGGGGAGCAGATAGGAAAGAGACTCTGGATAAGAGGCGGTTCTAGTTACTTTTTTTTTTTTTAATATATATAGTTTTTTGGTTGTTGAGAATATGCACAGCAGAACATACACCAATTCAACAGTTTGTACATGTAAATTCAGTGACATTGAGTACATTCTTCGAGTCCTGTAACCATTCTCACTTACCTTTTCTGAGTTCTTCCTCCTCTATTAACATAAACTCGCAGCCCCCTAAGGTTCCTATCTAGTCTTTCGAATTGCTGTTGTCAATTTGATCCCATATAGACAGATCTTAAAAGAGCATAATGCTCAAGGCAGATGTTCTTTACTAGTAGGCTAAAGTATTATTAGGTTTTAAGAAGTCTTCAGGGGATATTTTTGGTTTAAGGTTTAAAGATTATCTCAGGACAATAGTTTCAGGGGTTCATCAGCCTCCATGGCTCCAGAAAATCTAGATTCCATGAGAATTTGAAATTCACTTTTGCATTTTCTCTCTTTTGATCGGGATTCTTCTGTAGAATCTTTCATCAAAATGTTCAGTAATGGTAGCCAGGCATCATCCAGTTCTTCTGGTCTCATGGCAAAGGAAGAATTTGTTCATGGAGGCAATTGACCACACGTTCTAATTTTGTATTCCCTCTTGTATCAAAGGAAGGACTTCAGGCAGCCAGGAGGTGGGTAAAATTCCTACATGGCAGTTTAAGTAGTGGCAGTGGAAGACAGGTACAATGTGAGGTGTTTTGCCAAGGTGCTAGGCTTGGCAAATGCTCCAGCCAGGAGTAGAGATAGCCCGTGGCCCCCACAGCATGACATAACTCAGTAACACAGTCAGGTACCGGGTGGCTTTCACTGATAGTTATGTCTGCAGAATAGGAAACACCTGTATGGGGATTAGAAAAGCCATTTTGATGTGTTATTGACCTGATTTCTGAGACTAACATGTAGGAGGCCTCACTGTGGAGAGGCAGGGTATATATGGCTAACAGGATGAACACTGAAGCCAGCCTGGGTTTTAGTCCCAGATCAGCCACTTCCTAGCTATGTTACCTTTGGCAACTTACTTTGCCTCCCCCTGCTCAATTTCCTCATCTGTAAAATGGGAATAATAGGGTTGTCATGAAAATTAAATGAGTTAATATATGGAGCTGTCCTAGAAGAGTGTCGGGTACTTGTAAGTGCTCGATATAGGTTGGCTAGTCTTATGTGAGAAATGGATGCCCAGGGCTTGGGGTAAAAATTCAATTACAGTGCACCTTTCAGCACAGTCTTTCATCTCATTGCCTTTCCGTGGTTACACGGTTTCAAGGAATGCATACTCCATGCTTTTGTGTAGCCTCAACTCCACACAGCAGACCTTTTGTCATTTCTCTTCTGAGTCCATCCATGGTGTGAAGCAAGATGGGGGAGTGGCCTGTTGAACAGATGGGGGTTGGAGGCCTCCAGGACTGTTGTCAGGGCCCAGACTCCATCCTCACCTAATTCTTCCCCAGTGGATTGAAAACTTCTTGATCCCTTTCAGAACAACAAGGAGATTCAGCATTTTCTTGATGTTGTTCTTCACAGTCTCTGTTGTCTTTTCCTTCCCCTCCAAAAGTAGAAGTGACCACTCCTACATTGTGTCTGAGGGTTTTTTGTCCTTCTCAGACCCATATGTGCAGTCCCATGTTGGACATCCTAGTGGCTCCTTTATGGCGTCTCCCCAGTACAGTCTTGTTGCTAGGAACGTGCCTGCCCAGCCAGTGAGCACGTCATCAGGGGCCCATTATGCAGTGGGAATGAGGCCCAGGGGATGAGAAGCCCCATCTGGAGGCTGTGTGTGTCTCCTGGGCCCGACACCCACCTGGAGGTTTTGCTGCTGGCTGTATGTGCAGCTGAGGGCCGACCACTGCCTCTCACCTAACCCAGGTTCCTGCCGGGAAGCTGATGTCCTTGCCTGTCCTCAGATCTGTGGGTTTTGGGTGTGAGCAGTGTGGGGTAATTGAAAGCACCGGGCCTTTAGATCTGAGCCCTGACTATGCCACCAACTAATTAAGTGACTTAACTTTAAGGTACCTCAGTTCCCTTTTCTGTAGAATTTGGGCAATAACACTTCATAGGGTAGTTTTGAGGAGTGAGCGATGCAGTACATTTAAAGTAAATCGCCACGCAGGCATTTGTCAGTACAGGGCAGCTTCTTGAAACAATGGTGCTGTGCCACCAGGGTTCGGGATCCCGTGAAGTGGGTTTAGCATGTCTGCGAAGCCCTGATCACGTATATGCAGAATTGCACACAAGCTCTTTTTGAGGCGACTCCACGGCTTCCTTCAGATTCTCAAGGGATCTGAGAGGTAAAAACCATGGCCCTGGATCAGGGCTCCTCAACCCCGGCTCTATTGACATTTGGGACCGGATAATTCTTTTATGTGGGAGACTATCCTGCACATTGTAGGATATTTAGTAGCATCCTTGGCCTCTACCCAATAGAAGCCATTAGCACCCCCTAAGCTGTGGCAACTAACAATGTCTCCAGACATTGTCAGATGTCCACTGTGGAGGGAGGGGGGGAAATCACCACCAGTTTAGAACCACTGCTCTAGACGTATCTTACCTGGAGAACAGGTGTGTGGTGGAGGGGCATTTGATGTACCCTCCCTCATTTTATGCACCGCTTTCTTTTTTCTTTTGGAATGTTTTCTATTTATGAAAAGTAGATTTGGGTTAAGTAGGTTACTCTTGTACTTGTGCACTTACTACTGGAATGGACCTCAAAGTGGATAATAGAAAATCTTTTAAACATGTATTGGCAGTGTGTAAAATGCTTTTTCCCTTCTAAAAGTAGACTTGAAATTTCCACTTACAAAACCCTTTCAAGGCTCCCCAAGCTGAGATTGTCTCTAAGAAGTTATTCCGCAGGGGTGTTTTGGAGTTGGTGATCTCGCTGGGCACACCAGAGGGGCAGGAGCTCTTGACTAGCACAGGTTCTCTGCAGCTTGCTCACATTCCTGGGCCGCTCCTGGACCCACAGCCTGCCTTCTTTCCTCTTCTCTTTAATCGTGACTAGCCCTGGTGGCACAGTGGTTAAGAGCTCAGCTGCTAACCAAAAGACTGGCAGTTCGAATCCACCAGCTGCTCCTTGGAAACCCTGTGGGGAAGTTCTACCCTGTCCTGTCGGGTCGCTATAAGTCGGAATCGACTAGAAGGCAATGGTTTTAGTTTTTTGGTTTAATGGCTATTGGCTAATGGCTTCTGGTGTCCTTGGCTCCCTTCCTGACACTCCCAAGTGCAGCTTGCTAGCCTGGAGGAGGGAT
This sequence comes from Trichechus manatus latirostris, assembly GCF_000243295.1. Lineage (NCBI taxonomy): Eukaryota > Metazoa > Chordata > Mammalia > Sirenia > Trichechidae > Trichechus > Trichechus manatus. Next base: position 21,347,435 of record NW_004443937.1, read on the forward strand.
TCTTGTCCATCCCAGAGGATGCCCACTGTGAACCAGTGATAACCATCTGGGAGGCCATTTGTGCCAGGAAGACTCCTGCTCTCTGATGACAAAACCAAAATAACACCAAACCTGTTGCTGTTGAGTCGATTCCAACTCACAGTGACCCTATAGGACAGAGTAGAGCGGCCCCATAGGGTTTCCAAGGAGCGACTGGTGGATTTGAACTGCTGACCTTTTGGTTAGTAGCCAAGCTGTTAACTGCAGCACTGCCAGGGCTCCTTCCAATGACCAAGAGCCTCTCTAAAAGTCTCTTTTTGGAGTGTAGAATAGTTATTTGTGTGGCTGTGTGAGTTTAGGCAATGAGGATAGAAATCCCATCCGCAGGGCTGTGCACCAAGAATACCAGCATCCTGTGAGATACTAATGCGTGTTCCAGGGGAGAAGAAAGGGTGCTCAGTCAAGCAGAATCCCAGGTAGAATATCCAGGTAGAATCCCAGAATATACCAACGTACTGAAGGTTCTGAACTGTTCCTAAGTAAATAGACTTCTTTGCCCAGGTTTCCTCGGTACACTTGGCCTTGGAACACCTCTTTTTATAGAGCATCTGTGACACCCTTGGGTCCTCAGGGGACACAGGGTGCTGGTCAGGTTAGCTCTGCTCTGGTGTTATTACAGAGCTTGCATGATGTTATCTGATCCCGGGGTTCAGTGTCACCGAGATCGGCTCCTCTGCTTCAGACCTCTGTGTGGACCTGCCGTGTTCTTAAATCACACCCCGATAGCTCAAACCCCCCTCCCTACACTTGCAGCCATTCAAGGTTGCTGGCAGAATAGAGAAAACCCAAGTAAAGGAGGCGGCGGTTGCATCTACCACTTAACTCTGTGTATTTCCTGAATGTATTTTTGCTTTTTTCTTGTTGTGGCTCTGGGGCTAGTTCAATACTGTCTTACTCTGTCATTTGTTGTTGTTGAAAATATACACAACAGAACATATACCAATTTGACAGTTTCTATGTGTACACTTCAGTGACACCGATGACATTCTTTGAGTTGTGCAACCATTCTCACCCTCCTTTTCTGAGTTGTTCCTCCTCTATTAACATAAACTCACTGCCCCCTAAGTTTCCTATCTAATCTTTCTAGTTGCTGTTGTCAGTTTGATCCTGTGTAGATGATAGGTTTTTAAAAGAGCACAATGCTCAAGGCAGACATTCTTTACTAATTAAGCTAAACTATTGTTTGGTTTAAAGAAGACTTCAGGAGATGTTTTTGGTTTAAGGTTTAAATATTATCTTAGGGCAATAGTTTCAGGGGTTTATGCAGCCTCCGTGGTGCCACAAAGTCTGGGTTCCCTAAGAATTTGAAATTCTGTTCCACATTTTACCGCCGCCCCCTTGATCAGGATTCTTCTGTATAATCTTTGATGAAAATGGTCTTACTCTATCTTCCCTGTTCCCAGCACTGTGTATTTAGCATAGAATCAGTACATGTGTCCCTACCCGCTTTTATGTTAGTCTTTGGTGGGTTTTCCCCTTCCGTTTCTAAAATGATTTGTGTTGGATTTTGAGGTTGACATTGGTTGGATAAAATAAAGACTTTGTCACCAAAGAGCTTTGTCACACAGTGTGGTACTAATTTCACTTAAAAAAAAAAAATTTTTTTTGATTTCCTAAGTTGGTGCCCCTACCAGGTGGGACATGTAGCATATCGGTTACTGTTGTATCACAGGAAGGGCCGGGGCAGCTTCACTGCTGTCCCCACCAGAGCCCACCTGGGGAGAGTCAGACCTCCCGGGGGTTGGCTCTGGGCACTCTGAGGGTGGGTAGACTGCCATCATCACAGAATCCTATTCTCACCCTCTCTTCTCCCTGTCCCTCTTTCTCTGCACTTCCTCCTGCAAGGTTCTGCCACCCTTCACCACTGGCAGCAACTGGCCCAGCCTCACCTCGGGGGCATCCTGGACCCCCGGCCTGGTGTGGTCACCAAGGGCTTCCGGACACTGGACGTTGACCTGGATGAAGTGTACTGCCTTAACGACTTTGAAGAAGATGACACAGGTGACCACATTTCCCCCCCAGGCCTAGCTACCTCCACGCCAGTTCAGCACCCAGAGACCTCAGGTGAGAGGTCCCGAGCACGCGTGACTGTCTCAGGCAGCAGAAGTTACCCGAGCCGGCCTCAGGCTTTCCCCGAGGAGATGCAGGAGCCGCCAGCGGTCACGGAGAAGGAGGAGGAGGAGGAGGGGTCTGGTGAGGGCACCGTGATAAGTCCTGTAAACTTGGCACCTTCACTGGAGGCAGAGTTCTGGGCCATTCTCACCTCTGTCCCGGGCACCATCCGTAGTGGCTCTGTGTCTGTAGCTTCCGCTCGTCTGTGTGGGTGATGACCCAGACATTCCCATTGTCCAGTTCTGTGTTTAATACAGAGTCTGATACCTCCTCCTTAAAGTGAATGGGTGTAGCTCCCTGCCCACCTTGGAGGTGTATGACCCAACAGGGCTCTCAAGTGGGAGCAGGAAAGGCTGCTAAAAAGAAGTGGATTATTGGGACCCCCAGACCAGTGGCGCCCCTCTTCCTGTTACGAGTCTCTCCCCCGTCTAAAGGGCAGATTCTTGAGAACCTTGGTGGTTTCCAAACTGGGCTGAGCTGAGTCGGCAGTTGTAGGGGAATTCTGAGTTCTGGGTCATCCAGCAGGTAAATGAGAATGTTACCTAAATGCTGCATTAAAATAGGAAGAAGCACAGAAAGTGTTCACGACTTCAGATAACACCTGACAGATGAGCTTTTTCACTTTTTTATCATCAGTGAAAGCATATGTGTGTATATATATGTGTGTGTGTATGTGTGTGTATATGTATCTACATATACACACACGTATATATATTTCTTTCCAACTCACACGTGTGTTCAAAGTGGAGTTTTAAAAAGTCTTTTAGCAATCTTCCCTAACCAAACAAACCCTAAGAGAAAGTCATTAACCTCTTCCGGCTCCAGAGAAAAAGGACTCTAGATGAATCCAGAAAGGAGCTCTGGCTGTTGATCACCCCCTCCCCCACCACCACTACCACGCAGGAAGCATTAACGGAATGACCTTGAGTTTGCAGAATTCCCCGTATCCCCTTGGTGGTGAAAGTGTTATGCTCCGGGCCCCTGGGACCACCGAGGCACGTGGTTACTATTTCTCCTATAGTACGCTTAACCCCAGACTTCCCGGACCTCCCAGCTCCATGTGCTGAGAAGACGAGGAAGCTCTTGTGGAATAAGGGGAAGACCCAGAAAAAAAGTGGAATTGACCCAATGTTGTCATCTTCATGATATTCTCCAGTCACCAAGTTTGAAGAGATGACATGCACCTTTGTGCCTTGTGATTGTCATTTGTGAGGGCCACAACACTCCCTGTAAAATATGAGGCAGGAAAGAGGTGAGGTTCTTAGCGGCATCTCCCCTTTCCCTGGCTGCATTCCAACAGCTCTGGTCCAGGGGCTTTATTTGGGACCAAGTGTTGTTTTTTTGCCTTTGAGATAAACTTTAGAAGTGGAGTCAAGTGAAAAGAGTTTGTTTAGCACGTAGTGTGGCTTTTTGTTTTTTTGTTTTGTTACAGCAATTATGTTATCAGATTGAGCTTGTAAGGGAATGAAAGCATTCAGAATTAGTATCTCTGCACTTAAGAAAGGCAAACCAGCTGTGGTGTTGTTACATCCCTTTGTTATCAGCATCAGTACCCTCTGGAAGGTAGGCAGCGGTACATGAACCTCAGAGTCCAGCTGATCTTTGCTGCTGCGGCTGAAGGGGTGGGCATCCTATCCAGTGTGAGGACTCCCTGCAGCCTCGAGGATGGAATAGATCCTGGAAGTTTAAAGAAGCACCATTAGGTGCGCCTTTGAGAAGTTGTACAGAAGGAGCAAGGCTTATCAAGTCAGCAAAGAACTTCTCTCAGGGGACAGAAGGAGAGGGGACCAGTTAATGAGGACTAAAGTCATGACCACTTTTATTACCATAAACAAAGACACATTTATTGTTTCTTCCCTCCCTACTCAAACCTGCAACAAATTCCTCCCTGCAATTTTATATGAGAGGCGTTCACATTTGCAATAGAAACTGTAAAGGGCTCAGATTGGGCTTGTGTGATCAAAGAAGAATTATATAGATTGCTGAAGTTAATTTAGGATAGGTCTGAGCTGTTCAAACAAGAGTCCTTTTGGGTAAGACTTGTCTTTAAAAGCTCATTGCAGAAGGGAAGGGCAGGAGCAAGGGTTTGGCTTTTTTTTTTTTTTTTCCTTTTATGGGGAAACTCAGGGCTGTTTTGATTCCTGGCATTGAAGAAGTGTATCACTCTGTAAATAAATCATCCTGGAGGTCCCGAATGGCTAGTACAAATCTTGAGAGTCTCAGGCGAATGTCCTCTGGCTTGGGATTTGTATCCAGGTTGGTGCAGCCGGCCCCTGCCTTGTTCTGCTTTTTTGTTGCCAAACAGCCAGGCCCTGGAGCTGCCCTCTGCCTGGGAAGATTCAGTAGGGAGAAACTTTGGAGACAGAAGGTGATTCACCTTTTCTTCTTGCAACTGGTATGATGTGGAAATTGGGGAGACTCATATGTTAGCCATTTTTGTCTGGAGCCTGCTGACTCCATGGAGGAAAAATTTTGAGCACTGAAAAAATTTATTAACATGTTTCATGTACTGTTTTAAGCATCATTTGCTGGTTTTTAAAACCCCATGTCTTAAAAAGGATGATCCCGTGCTATTGTAAATAATTTAGATGATTAAAGTGGATTGCTTACAACAATTTTTAAATTATAGTTTTACTTTGTTTCAATGACATGTTTTATATTTTAATTCATATGTTGTAGAAAGTTCACTTTATCAGAAATCATCACCATCTTGTACCTTCAGTATTCAGTATTCTGTGTTTTGGGTATTTATGTAGTTATCATGAGCCTACACCATGGTAAAGGGCTTGGGTGAGAGTTTGAAAGTCTCGCAGTTAAATCAGTAGATGGCTGGTTGGATGGACAGTTGAATTGGGTGCCTTGATCCATAAGGTGGGATTAAAGCAACGTAGATAAAATAAATTGAAGATTTATTTTAATACACACGTGTAGACCATTTTATATGGGGAAAATACCAATAACAGGCTTATGTGAATCATGGCATCTTATCTGGCAATGACCCTGCAGTACAGCTGTATCCTAATTGAGGCTAAGATGGTAAAGTGAGTGTTGAAGGCAAAAATCACATTTGGTCAAAATTGCCCTTGAAAATCCCTAAGTCTCCAGTATCTGGGCCCCTAGAACCAAAAGCCAAGAATTAGCTTGTTTCTAGCTTCCTTATTTGGTACATAGGTCCAAGTTCTGAGCAGTTAGTGAGTGAGGGAAGGGAAGAGAACAGCTTGTGGTAGAAAGGAGCCAGATGGAAAGTTCGAGAAGCCAAGTATTACCCTAGTTTTGTCTCAGGGCAGGGGCATTTCAAGCAAAGCCATGCCAGCCCTTATCTTGTTGAACTTTTAGTCCCACTGTGGAGGCAGGAACCAGGATAGGGTCGGGAAGAAAAGTCAGCCTAGGGGCCTGATGGGTCTGTAGGCCAACGACTCATACACTCAGTTCAAGACCCTTGGGTATAGGCAAGTTCCTTCTCATTGTCTCCACCAAGAGAGGTGGTGGCCAATTCCCACTCTGATGAGAACACTTTTCAAACCAGCCTTAGGTCTATAGCAGTTATAGGAGACTGTGGTCATGATGCACAGAGTGGATGGTCTGCTCAAGCCCATCTGTATTAGGAGGTGCTAAGGAAGCCCTCAGAGCCTTGGTGGTGCTGTGGTTAAGTCTTCGGCTGCTAACCAAGAGATTGGCAGTTCGAATCCACCAGTTGCTCCTTGGAAACCCTATGAGGCAGTTCTACTTTGTCCTGTAGGGTCACTATGAGTTGGAATCGACTCGATGGCAACAGGTTAAGGAAGCCCTCAGATGCCCTGGTGGTGCAATGGTTAAGCACTCAGCTATTAACCGAAAAGTTCACAGTTCAAACCCATCCAGCAGGTCCACGGGAGAAAGACATGGCGATCTACTTCTGTAAAGATTGCGGCCAAGAAAACCCTATGAGTCAGTTCTGCTCTGTCACATGGGTTTGCTATGAGTTGAAATCAACTCGATGGCATCGAACAACAACAACAAGGAAATCCTTACTCAGTTGCATCAGAATATGTATATTGTGCACCAGAGTCAAACAGGCCAACTGCAACCTGGGAGTGGAAAAAAGGAGGGAGAATCAGCTCCTCTAAAACAAACAGCCTAGAGTTGACTGCTTCAGAATTCCAGAATGAAGCTGACTTATTAAAAACGATTTTTCTACAGTAACCTCGCCCCTGAAAACCCTAGGAGGGTCCTCCCGTGTTCCCCTAGGATTACTGAGGAGGGGCGTCTGCACAGACAGGTTGGGGCTTGACACTTTGCTAACATGGGGGGCCCTAAGGGAGCGGATGCGTAAGCACTAAGGTGGATTGCTTGGGGGTCTGAATGAGCGGTACTACTGCACTGCCTAGGGAAGCCCGGGAGAAGTGCCCTCTTGAAGTGGTGTCAAAAGCACGAACGGGGAAAGGTCTCACTGCTGGCTGAGCCAGGCCAACTCCCCCACTTGGTAGCATCCACCCAGAAGGAAGGGCAAAAACACTGAGCTCGTAGAGTCCAGCTTATTGAGTGTCCAAAGGATCCCAACATACTTTTGCATTTGCCCTTTTGACATTTTAACAGCACCATTAAAAAAAAAAAAAAATCTCACTTTCTCTAGAAGCTACCCCAGGGGGCGCTTGAGGAGATTTCTGGCCCTCTCTGCACTAATGCTATAAAATTGTCCATCTCTTAAATCACATACTTTTTATATGAGACAGGAGACAGCTTGGTGTAGTGGGAAGAGTAGACTTAATTTTGCAGGAAACAAAACTAAATTGTACAGAAACCAGAAAAAGATCTTGCAACATGGTTCAAACTATCTGGTGGAAACCTCCGCAGTGCCTGCTGGCTGATGTCTGCAGCGACTCAGGGAAGCCCTAAAGAGATGCAGGACCAGACGGAGGCTGTGTTGAAGAAGGTGCTTAAGAAGCAGAGAAAAATAGTTACTAGGCCATGTTACGCTTAGAACTAAGGGCTTAAAAAAAGTCACCTTTTATTTGTACAACACTTGATCGTTTAAAATTACTTTTATAAAAAAAAAAAAGGAAAAAGCTGCACTACTGCATCTGAAACGGTTCTTGATTGCCCCTGCCCAGGAGAAAACACTTTTTAAAGCCCTCATTAATCCCAAACCAGTGTTTATGTTAATGATGAAGCATGGAGCAAGCAAATAAAGGTTTTATGTAGCTTTTCCCACATTAACTCACTTACAACTCCTTCAGAAAAATTCATGGGCAGGGTTGTATAATAAAATGACAGAAAAAGTCTACTTAAAGCATTTTTCTATACCCTGATATTTTAAAGTCTTTTAGGAAGAACTCTAAAACACTGTTTTGTTGCCCCCCCCCCTTTTTTTTTTTAAGGAAAGGGAGCTATTTCTTATGTAGTTGACAGGCAAAGAAACTTCCTTCTTTTTCCCCCTCCATGTAGTTAGCCCTTGAGCAAAAGGCAGCAAAGTCATTAGAAGCTGGGCATGTTCAAAAAACGGACTCATATTCTTGGGATTCCTGGGTAGTACAAATGGCTAATGCGCTTGGCCACCAACTGAAAGGTTGGAGGTTTGAGTCTACCCAGCGGTGCCTTAGAGTAAGGGCCTGGTGATCTATTTCTGAAATATCAGCCACTGAAAACCCTACGAAGCATGGTTCTCCTCTGACACACATGGGGTCACCAGGAGTCCACGTTCAACACTACAGCAACTGGTACTGGAACTGGTACTTAACATTCTTGGAGTCGGCCCAGGGCATGCCTTTAAGTGGGCTTCATCATGGCTTTTACTTTCTGCAGGTTTGTTTTTGCTGGATAGAAAAGACTTTTCCATGGTGCTACTATTGATCTAAGGAGACCCTGGTGGCGTAGTGGTTAAAAGCTACGTCTGCTAACCAAAAGGTCAGCAGTTCGAATCCACCAGGCATTCCTCGGAAACTCTATGGGGCAGTTCTAGTCTGTCCTGTAGTGTCACTGTGAGAATTGACTCGATGGCAATGGGTACCATTGCTCTGGTGGCAGCTACTGGAATTACAGGGAGGAGTGTGTGTGTGTTGGTTAATGAGTGTATAGAGATTGCAAAGCAGAACCAAATTGTGTGATAACAGCTTCACCACTGCCAAGTTCAGTTAAGAAAAGGGAACAAAGGTCAGGGGCATTTCGTTCATTTTACACGAGGGTCTATAAAGTCGGCCCCTTCCTGTGAGAAGTGGCAAGAAGAATATGGAAGACTCTCAGTAGGTCACAAAGAGAGGTCCCTTTCCAAAACTTTGAGATGTGTTTGTAAAAAAATTTTTTTGACATTTTAAGAAGTTATCTGTTGTTGTTTGGTGCCATCAAGTCGATTCCAACTCATAGTGACCCTGTGTGACAGAGTAGAACTGCCCCGTAGGGTTTTCTAGGCTGTAATCTTTGCGGAAGCAGATCATCGAGTCTTTCTACCGCAGAGCACTGGGTGAGTTTAAACCGCCAACCTTTTGGTTAGTAGTCGAACGCTTAACTGTTGCACCACCGGGGCTCCTAAGAAGTTATTTCTGTAAGTAAAATAAAAGCTTGAGTATGTGGCGTGGCTAACGTTTCCCCACCCTCAGATCCCTGTGAGGCAGCCTTCAATATGTGTGTGTCACACCTTCACGAAGAAACATCCAGGCACGGTTGTACGCTCAGACATCTCAGTGTGGGCTCAGACAACGGTTCTTCAAGGACACAGAGTCTCTGATGGCTTTTAGAGAGAGAAAAGCTGCTGTTCTCCCAGCACACTGCCGGTCTGCCCTTCCCTGTGGATGGGGGAGGAAAGCATCGTTCGGACTGAATGAAATGCATGAGCTGGTGTGCACAGATCTATGTGGGTGGCCAGAGTCCCGGTCAGCCTCACGACTCCCAGGGAGACTCGGGGGCCCACCAGCGTGCCACAGTTTTGTCCGTGTGCCTTTCTTCTTTGGCTTGGAAGACTGGGCTGTGGGAAAAGCGCTGGACTTTCCTGCCCCGGCTGGCCTGAGCGTTCTGCAGAGCAGCAACCACCCCAGCCTATAGCACATTTGCAGATAATCCCCAGTATAGTCTGCAGGGGTGCGCAGGGAGGAAGCCCCAACTCTGCTGTCACCAGCCATAGCAGCAGGAACCCTGACCACCCCAAGTCCTGAGAACAGCACAGCCAGCACCAGTTAGCAAGGGCACCTCCTCCAGGCAGAAATCACACAAAAGTCTGTTCAGAGAACAGGTGAGCAGGGTGACTCTCATCCGCTGGCACACCTGCATGAAGCTACCTGAAGGGTATATGTATTCTCAGGACCAAAAGGCAGCACGCTGACCATCTATAGTTCACCAGCATAGACCATCTTGAGCAGTCAAGGATTAATTATGTTTAAAGATTATCTTTGATGGACTAGGACTTTGTACCAGTGTCAGAACCTGGGGGAGAAAGAACAACTAAAAATAATCCAGAGTCAGTTGTCCTCTTAAAATGCAAATTCATCCCTAAATAAAATACTTGATGAACGCGCTTGTCACCGTCAGTGCTCTCACCTGTTTAAGACCTGCCCGTTTCCTCACAACACCCTGATGCCCTCCAGTCAGGTTGAGAAAAAAAAAGAATTTCAGTAGGAAGTTGGAGCACTGAGTCCCAGAAACCCTGTCGTTTGAGCCCCCAAAGTGAGCAGCACAGGATAAGCCCACCATACCATCGTCTGCAAAGAGCGTGTGGTTCAGGTCAGGCAAGGCCTAGGTGTGCGGTGTGTTCTGGGGAACCGTCATTCATTTCCTCTCCTCACCCTTAGCCTCCCACTCCCTGCCACAGAAAATGCTTTATGTGCCTCTTTTTTGTAGAAATTGCTCCCTTACTGGACCCAGGGCTGTAGAGTGGCCTATTGCTGCTCAGTCAAGCACAGGGAGCCCTGCTGGCCCGGCCTTGGGCACACTCACTGTCTCTATGTTGTGTCTCAAGGAAGGGAGGCGCTGCAGCGGCCCAGAAGTCAGTGTTGACGCGCGGAGAGCTCGCAGCCCAGGCATCCCCGTGGTATTTTGGAAGGGCCCAATCTCTGGCTTTGACCCTTGTTGATCTACCTTGGCCTTCGAAAATGATCCAGTGCTTCTGGGGAATGATGACTTCTGAATTTTTAGCAGCCTTTCCTATCCCCAAACCCATTTGTCTAAAATGGGTTTTGCTTCTGCTAATACAGCTCTGTCTTTAAAACATCCATCTTAATACTTCCTGTTGGAATTGAAGATCTAATACAGAACGGGGTGGAGAAGGACACTATTAACGTTTGTGACTATTTGGGGTGATTTGCTATTTTCACCATGCATTTACATGGGGGTGCGCCTCTAATTTCAAATCCAGCTTTGCTTTGTTTGATTTTTAATGTTTTCTCTCTTTCAACTGTTTTGTCTTAATTATTTCTATTGACTGCATTTTTTTTTTCTCTTCCTTGCCAAATGACCCCTCATGCCTGTTATTTGGGATGCTTCTCTCAGACATTTTGTTGCTTTTGTTTCTAGACCTTATTGCAGTGAGAGAATCGTGATTGTTCAGTTGCCTTCTCTTCATAGCTTATTCCATTTTTGTTTTGCTTGCAGCTGCTTCTCAGTTGCCTGAGCTCATAAACCATGGCATGTATTGGTTAAGAAACAAAGATTCATAAAGGCTATTTTTTGTGTGTTGGTTTTTTTTTTTTTTACCCCCCTTCCTGCTTTGCCTGAAGCTCCCTGTGGTGAAGAGTTTGCTCTTGTGGCAATGGTGCTGGCTGCCACGCCAGGTGTCACTGAAGCCTCCTGATAGCCAGAGATGTGTCATCTCATCATACGCGGGGCAAACCAGCCTCACGTTGCTCCTCTTGCCACTGTCACCATTTTTGTGCACTGGCTCATCCTGCCTGCCTTCAGTTTGTGTGTCTCGAACATTTTTTGTTCCATCTGGCTCCTGGTTTTCTTATAAGACACAGTCAACTGTGTGTGGATCTGTAGGTCTGGAGCACCCATCCATTCTGTTATGTTGTCCTTTTCCTTTTTCTCAAATCCAAGAGAAAACTTGCCATAAAGAGCTAGAAGATTCTAGCTTGCAAGCCTTTTGAATGTTCAGAGTGCTTATGGCCTCTGATAGCCGAATCCGTTTTCTCCCAGGAGGTCTCTGGGGGCTGATCTGCAGCAGGGCCAGGGGGCTTGGTGGGTGGGGAGGGAGATTACCCAAGTACTTCATTGTGCATGCTATTGGAAGCAGCGTCTTTTTGTAATTTTTATTTGTTTTATGCTTGACTTATGAACGAGGAGGACCTCTGCAATCATGATGTCTCCCGTGGCCGCTATCACTGTCTCCTCGCCAGCTTTCTGATGCATGGTGCTGACACTTTTGTGGTTTACCTTGCTCCAGACCATCATCTTCAGCGGCCTCAACAACAACTCTTTAAAGCTTTAAAAGGAAGTAAATTGGGGACAACGTATTGCCATCTCATTTTCATTAGAAATCGGGCATCCTAGATATGGCAAGAGAGCAGCGGGGGGGACCGTGACACCCTGTTTCAGACCAGACTCGATCTTGGCACCTTAGTGTCCCTAAGCACCCTTAACTCTGGGGCTGATGTCACGTTGTTGTTGAGCCAGCTGAGGTTCCCCTCTCCCACCAAAACGATCACAGATAGGCAGTAGTGGAACCAGCTTCCCCAAGCCCCTTTTTTTGTATGAGCAGAAAAGGGAGCCGCGTGACCTTGCCCTATGTCCAGGGTGCCCTCCCGTCCTCGCACCACTTCCCTTCCCCCGGGCAGAGTTTGCCAATGACCAGAAATGTAAAGCAACAAAAGAAGAAAGCCGATTCTGACCTCTGAGGAGGGAAGCCAAATTTACCCACAAGGGCCCATTAGTCCCCCGAACTGGATCCACTACTGGCCCGAGAATGCTGACGGGGTCCCTGTCTGGATTGGGACGGAAGCTGGAATTCAGTGCTCTGCAGTCCAGTGCTCAGAAGTGTGGTTATTTTTGAGGGACCACCTTCGATCCAGAACATTTGCGTTTCACCTTCCTCGCCCAGATCCAGTCAACAAGGTAGCTCCTTGCTTCTTACATCTGTCGAGGGCCATGCTGGATCCTTCCCTTACTTGTGGGTTAACTTGGATGCGAGGAATGTATTTTGTTCCCCCTGATGTAGCACACCACCCTGGGAAGTGCATGTCGCAGACCAACTCCACCTTCACCTTCACCACCTGCCGTATCCTGCATCCTTCAGATGAGCTCACGCGGGTCACGCCAAGGTAAGGACCCTGAGCCCCAGGGTGGGCAGGGGTAGGGTGAGGTCGGGGCACTCCCTGCGAGGCTGACTGTTGAGGAAAGCTGAAGTAGAGCGGTTCATCAAAAAACCCACTCAAGCTAGCTTAAGCATCTCATAAGCTTTTGCAGTCAGCTCTTTTGGGTCCCACTTCCTTTTGAAGGGAGGCCCACATTGATTCAGATCAAGCTTGGATAGAGAGATCTGGGCCTCTTGAGTTCCCCTTTTAGTTGGCCATGGAATTGATTCTTAAGCCTGTCAACAGACTGAAGCTGACACTGCCACAGGCCCTAAGGCCAAGGCTGTTGGATTTTTGCCCCATTTGCCAGCAGAACATGGAGTTCTTTCACGGGGTGGAGTCACTGAGTCCTGTGAAAGCCGTTGTGATCCTGAAACACTCCAGGAACCCTGCACCACGGCCCACAATAGTGACCAAAATGATAAAGCACCAAGACTGCGCCGTGCATCCTGCATGGCATGTTTCCGGTGCATCCAAGAAGCAATAGAAGTTGGCACCATCCGGTGAGAGGACGTGGTGGCAGGGAGTGGTCTGCCTGGCTTGATATTAGGGCTTCCACAGCTTCCAGCTAGAGTCCCTGGGTGGTGCAAACAGTTAACACACTCGGCTGCCAAACAAAAGGTGGTTGGAGTCCACCCAGAGGTGCCTCGGAAGAAAGCCTGGTGATCTACTTCCAAAAAATCAACCATTGAAAACCCTATGGAGCACAGTTCTACGCTGACACACATGGGGTCGCCAGGAATCGGAGTCGACTCGATGGCAGCTGGTACTGGTACAGCTTCCAGCAAAGGGAAAATGGTCTCCCCCATCATGCCAGAGTGACCCAATCCATTGTTTTCTCTGTGGTGAAGTCAAGGAAGATGCTGGTGTGGATGGAAGGGGAAGCAAAGGGAGGGAGGCAAGAAGGGCCAGCTTGCAGGTAGCAGCCTCCCCAAGGAGCACCTTAAACTATGAATGATTCTCCACAGGTCATGTGAGGAGGACGACGAAGCAGCCATATGCCCCGTTGTGCTGAGAGGAGATGTAGGGCAGAGAGTCTGAGCCCCCAGGCGGGGCAGGGGTGAGCACACGGCTGGCAGGGCCTGCCCTGGCAGGGTCCCCTGGAAGGGGCTGTGTGTGCACGCGTGGCCGCCACTAACCTGGGAATTGGGCATGGATGTGTCCCTGTGGTTGTGCCTGGCTAACGTGACCACCTAACCCTTCTAAATGCCCAGGCAAGAGAGTGCCAGCACTAATCCAGGCCTAACCCCAGTTCTCACTGGACGGGGTCTCTGAGGTTTAGCCTTGTCGTCTTCGCCTCCATTCCTGCCTCTTGAGAACCTAGCTTCCCCGTCCTGTGGCTTTACGTTGGGAAGAGGTGGTTTTTATAAACGTGGGGAGGAATCTTCCCCTGTGGAAGGCTGGTGCCTTTGGTGCCCAGATGTGCTCCCCCGACTCAAGCCACACTCTCCAAACCACACACGTCTTCATCTCTGAGTCCACCCAGACCAAGAACGCCTTGGAAGTCAGTAGCAAGAGAAAGCCACTTTGCCTGAGTGACAAAGAAAGGCAATCTGAAACAAAATCGAAAATCTCCTTAGCAGTGACCATTGAAACAAATTTTTATTTTGAAGTCCAGAACTTTTTTGTCCTCTATTGCTTAAGGTCCATACTTGTAGGATTCCACCTGCACCTTTTGAAAATCCACATTTTAAACTTGGGGATCTGCCGTGGTTGCTTAACTCACGTTTTTCTGAGCGCTCCTGCCCCACAGCATCCCCATCCTGAGCTTGTGTGACACGGGCCTGTTGTGTGGGCCCCACCCTGTGCTGGCCGCTAGCGGTGAGGTCCCTGGAGTGTACAGCCAAGTGGTGCATCCAGCTTGTCCTCTGCTCTGGAGGTCGTTCCAAGGATGTGTTCCTGGTGCCCTCCAGGGTGGGTCCTCTTCTTTTCCTGTCCCCGAAGTTGGTGCTTTGTCTAAGATGTCTGGCCCTCCCCTCGCTGGGCTGGGGGAACAGGAGTCTCCCACCCTGGGCACCCAGGACCACTCAGCTGAGCTGCTCCAAGGGGTGCCTGCAGCCCCGGCTGAATCCTCGAGCGGGCACCCGGGCTGGTTCTGTGAGGCTGTTGAGGGCTATGCCTCCTTATCCCTTGCTTGCTCATCCAGAAGCAGCGCAGAGCTTCTGGCCTGTTTGGCCTCACCCTGTCCCTGTAGCAGCTGTTTAAAAGAGAGCCTTCCTATGTTTTAAGGAGACAACAGTGCATTTTCCCTTGCTGCTACCCCTGTTATACTTTCCAGCCCTAACTCCCTTCACTGCTGGAGCCCAGCTTCTGGAATATAGTGGATCCTCAGTCACTATGACACAGTGAACGAACAGATGTCTCTCCTTCCCTATAGTTGCTCAGGGTTCGCATGTCCAGGGGCCTTTTTCTAGGTAGCTCTGCAGATGTAGGTTTGATAATACATCACGTGGTCTCCTCTGATCCTATAGCTCCACTCATGGAAATGGATTTGGCCAGCCATGTGATGCAGAGAAGGAGCTCAGTGTTAGGAGACAGGAGGCTGGGTGGGCCTCTGACTTGCTGTACAGGCTAAAACCTCAGTCTTCCATCACCTGAAGGCCCTCCACCTGAGCTATCCCACCTGTCTTGGCTGCTTCTAGGGTAAACTCTTGTATCTCATAGTCCTGGTTAACGTCTTGCCTCAGTGAAGTCATATTAGGAAGGAACACTAGGATTTGAGTGAATTTGGTAGGGAAAGAAAGGCTTGGGTGTCACTCAGACTTGGGTTCACATCTGGACGTGTCCACTTGATCACTGGGTGTGATGCTGAGTAAGCCCCCTAGCCCCCGAGCCTCAGTTTCCTCATCTGCAAAGGGAACAGTTATACCCGTCCACTAGAGATGAGCAAAGGGGAGCGTTTGCAGGTTCCTGTTAACTTCAACCATGTCCCCATTTAAAGGAACGCAGGTTGGTGCTCTGTGGGTGAGAGGGAGGAGCAGGTGTAGGAAGAGGCATCTGGGGGGCCATGGCTGGGGGAGTCAGTTCATTGTATCCCCGGCCCGCCCTGAACCCCCTGCAGGAGACTGACCTCTGATCCTTTTCCTGGTGCTCGCAGGCATTTGCTCATGAATGACCTGCCATCTTTTCCTTCCAGCCTTAACTCAGCCCCGACTCCAGCTTGTGGCAGTGCCAGCCACTTGAAGTCCACGCCAGTGGCCACGCCGTGCACGCCCCGGAGACTGAGCTTGGCTGAGTCCTTCACCAACACCCGCGAGTCCACGACCACAATGAGCACATCGCTGGGGCTGGTGTGGCTGCTGAAGGAGCGGGGCATCTCGGCGGCCGTGTACAACCCCCAGAGCTGGGACCGGGCCGGCCGGGGCTCCCTTCTGCACTCATACACCCCCAGGATGGCCGTGATCCCCTCCACCCCGCCGAACTCACCTATGCAGACACCCACGTCTTCCCCGCCCTCCTTCGAGTTCAAGTGCACGAGCCCGCCCTACGACACCTTCCTGGCCTCCAAGCCCGCCAGCTCCATCCTGAGGGAAGTGAGGGAAAAGAAGAGCGTCCGGAGCAGCGAGAGCCAGACAGATGTGTCTGTCTCCAACCTCAACCTCGTGGACAAGGTCAGGAGGTTTGGTGTGGCCAAAGTGGTGAACTCAGGGCGAGCCCACATCCCCACCTTGACTGAGAACCAGGGGCCTCTGCTCTGCGGGCCCCCAGGGCCAGCACAGGCCCTGGTCCCCAGAGGCCTAGTACCTGAGGGCCTGCCACTTGGGTGCCCCACGGTTACCAGTGCCATTGGCGGACTGCAGCTCAACAGTGGCATCCGACGGAACCGTAGCTTCCCCACCATGGTGGGGTCCAGCATGCAGATGAAAGCCCCCGTGACTCTCACCTCAGGCATCTTGATGGGTGCTAAGCTCCCCAAACAAACCAGCTTGCGATGAGGATGGGAGGGAGTGTTCCTCTAGGAGAGACCCATGTTCTCCCATCTCACTCCCCACCTCCCTCTTCCCCCCTGCAGTGTGTTCTCCCCCTCTTCCTTTCTCTGTCTGCCCCCTCCTGAGCTAGACAAATCGACCTTGTGCCTAATGGGGAAGAGTGTCAACATAGGACTGGGAGTCCTGGTGTCTGCCCTGATCTCTCTGGGTCACTTGGCACTCCCCTGGCTCTCCTGAGGACCTCATCTGTGCTCACCCGGGGGAAGGTGGGTATCTTCATTTCTTCTTTCCTTCTGAGAAGCACTGGAACTACCAAGTGTGTTCTTATCCCATGGATAGGAAATCAGTGGATTCCCTGGCTGGCCAGCCAAAGCAGAGGCCTGTGGTGTGGACTGCAAGCTGTCATCACGTGGCACAGATCGTAATGTCACCCAGGACGCCCCGCCCACCCCATGAGAGCGTTAGGAGCTCCTGTCCTCTGCCACAGGCAGCCCCCAGGGCTGATATGCTCGTGGTTGGAGAGCTTTTCTCTCTTTTACGGGTGGCCCAGCTTCTCCAGAGACGTCTGCTGATCTGCCTCAATGGATGGCCGTTTCTTTTCTGAGGTGTGACTTTTTCCTTTCCTGCCTTCAACTTGAAGTCCTATGTTTTGTAATCAGCTGTCAGGCCAAACGTCTGACCTGAAAGAGAATGTATTTCCATGTCCACTGCTCCATTCTGCAGCCCTCCCTCCGTGTTCTGTATGGTCCGTTTTTATTTTTCCATTTTTTTATATGCAGGGAAATAATGGTACTGGCTGGGACGTAGCAGCGTCTGTTCTGTGTGTGGTTCTCTGGCACCGAGATGTAAATTTCAAATACACCACGCCGCTAAGGGGATGGCGGTTTACGTCTCGGCCCCGTGTCACAACCGAACAGATTAAACTCCAGACAACTGTAACAATAAGATGGAAAGGAAAGGGAGTCGGGGGTGGGAAAGGTGGTCGAAGAAATTAGCCAGCAGTAAAAGTAGAGGGGAAGAACCACAACCAGGACCACCGGTAATAAACTGAATCGAGGAAGAGGCAAGGCTTTGGGATTCTGCCGATTCCTGTCCTTACTCTGAAAAGCGAGACTGGTAAACGCACCTTTGCTCGTGCAGTCTCGTGCTGCAGCCATTCGATGCCCACATGCTTTGTCCCCGTGTTTCAGGACAGGGCATGGCACAGCATGGCTGTTTGCTTCCCCCCAGAGCCCTGTCTTCGTGCCACTTTTTATCCTTAGGGAAAAATAGAGGTGCTGATGAAGAGACCCACACACGAACAAGGGAGACTGGCCCTGTTGGTGTCGCCGACCAAGTCGTGAACCTTTATTTATTATTTGTGTGTGTGTGCCTGTGTTTGAAACAAACTCTCTCCCTTCCTAGCTCTAGTCACAGTGTCTCTGTGGCATCCCAATCCAAGGAGATCATTTATTTATTATACTCTGAGGACTACCATGTTTTACCCAAATAACGCGCACCTTCTACGTGTGTTTGCCAACCACATCCTCCCCACGTGAGGTATTTTTGCAAACGTTGCTATGCCATTGTTTTTTCTTTTTTTACACTTTGCTGTAAAAAAATTAGCATAGCATGTTTAGGAAAATACCTCTCAGGGAGGCGCAGTTGGCAAACAAATGTAAAAGGTGCACGTTTTGTGTGAAAA
Organism: Trichechus manatus latirostris; assembly: GCF_000243295.1. Classification (NCBI taxonomy): domain Eukaryota; kingdom Metazoa; phylum Chordata; class Mammalia; order Sirenia; family Trichechidae; genus Trichechus; species Trichechus manatus. The sequence continues at coordinate 21,365,452 of NW_004443937.1, forward strand.
TGCAGTACACTGTACATCACGGTTTTTTGTGTTATTTGTTCCAGATGTTATAGCAGGATAACATCATATAAATGAAATTGTCATCTTGGCCCACTCCCCTTCCCCCAGCAAAATATACATATCCTTAAATTGAGCGAGTGTAACCTGTCCCTGAGGATGCTTTTGAGAAAGTCCCCAGGAGCTACCTTCCGTCCCATGATTTCAGGCTATTTATTCTCTCTGATCATGAGAGTGTTGGTTAATTATGTTCTCAACTCTCCTCGCTGTTGTATGTGTGCATTCACAGCAAGTAACTTATATCTTTTTATTTGAATGTATTTTAAAGCAGTAGTTAGAATAACAAAGAAATACAAGAAACATGGACTGAATGGACCACTTTATGTATTCAGAAAGAGGAGCCACCCACCATCACAAAGGAAGTACCGGTATAAAAATTGACAATTTGGAGGTTGCAGTATTTAGTCTAGTAAATAAATAAATGGTAAACATTGTGCAACCACTACCAAAAAGTATGTTGTAATGCATCAGAAATCAACAATAAAATTTTATTTGCTAATGAATATCAATAAAATAAGTTCAAATGATGGAGCCACACTGGTATTCTGATTTGTATTTTTATATTTTCATTGAGGAGATGATATCTTTATGTAAGACTTAGATGCTATCAGAGTGCCTTAATGAAACATCCTCATGTATGTTGATTTTCCACATATGTGAATCCATCTGTGGGGTAAATTCCAGATAGAAATTGACAAATTGTCCTCCATAGGATTATGGTAAACAAACAAAAACTCATTGCCATCGAGTTGATTCTGACTCATGGCGACCCCATATGTTACAAGGTAGAACTGAGATCCAAAGGGTTTTCTTGGCTATAATCTTTACAGAAGTAGTTTGCCAGGCCTTTCTTCCACAGTCCACCACTCATCTGTCAGTTTGTCATCCTGTGGTGGCTTACATGTTGCTGTGATGCTGGAAGTTATGCCACTGGTGTTTCAAATACCAGCAGGGTCACCCATGTGGACAGATGTCAGCGGAGCTTCCAGACTAAGACAGGCTAGGAAGAAGGATGTCACGGTCTGCTTCTGAAAGAACTGCCCAGTGAAAACTTTATGAATAGCAGTGAAACATTGTCTGACATAGTGCTGGAAGATGAGCCCCTCAGGTTGGAAGGCACTCCAAATACGACTGGGGGAGAGCTGCCTCCTCAAAGTAGAGTCGACCTTAATGACATGGATGGAGTCAAGCTTTTGGGACCTTTATTTGCTGACATGGCATGACTCAAAATGAGAAGAAACAGCTGCAAACATCTTCCACAGCACCCTAGGTGGGTCTGAACCACCAACCTCTCAGTTAGCAGCCAAGCACAAACCATTTGCACTGCCAAGGGACCTTTTAGAGTTATGGTAAGAGACATTTAAAAGCCCAGGACAGTGGAGGGCCACCAGTGGGGGAATTCTGAGAAGAACAAGAGGATCAAATAAAACTTAGTCGGCCACTTCAATATTTGGGAACAGCGACATCAGGCAAGCAAACACTATCGTGGGTGGTGGCATCATGGATTGTACACCAGGCACTACCATTTGGTAGTCATACGATCTTGGGCAAAACTACTTATCTTCTTTGAGTCTGCCATTTTTTTTAACCTGTAAAATGGGAACAGAAATACAATTTTGGGTTAATTCTTTATGTATATATACTGAACATCTACCTTGTGCCTGGCATTGTTCTAGGTACTGGGAATACAGTGATAAACAGGTGAACTCTCCTGGGATATACAATCTGTTGAGAGGAGAAAGAACCCCAGACATGTCAGCATAATGAGGGTTGGGCAGGGAATTAAGATAGGGTGATGGAGGGAGTGGGTGGCTACTTCGGATTGGGCAGTGCCTTGGTTAGGTAGTGCTGCTGTAACAAATACCACAAGTGGGTGGTTTTAACAAATTTATTTTCTCACAGTTTAGGAGGCTACAAGTCCGATTTCAAGGCACCGGCTCTAGGGGAAGGCTTTTTCTCTCTGTCGGCTCTTGGGAAGGTCCTTGTTCCTTAGTGATCTTCATGTGGCATGGCATCTATCTTCCCTCATCTCTGCTTACTTCTCTTTGTATATCTCAAAGATGATTGCCTTAGCATACACTTTACACTGATATGATCTCTTAACAAAGAAAACTCATTCCCAAATGGGATTATAACCACAGGTATAGGGGTTAAGATTTACAACACATTGTTTTTGGGGTACACAAACCCGTAACAGGCAGTCAGGGAAGGCATCTCTGAGGAGGTGAGATTTGAGTCAACCAATTGAGAAACAGCACAAGAGCCTTTGGGGCTGAGAGAAAAGCTGGGGCAAAGGCCCCAAGGTGGGAAAGCTTTTGGTGCGTTTGAGAAGGCTGGCGTGGGTGAGTGATGGTGGGAGAAGGGGAGCACGATTGTGGCAGAGAAACCACGCTGCTCACCAAATGGCCATCAGATGGATCTCCATGTTGTCCAGCCACTTTGCAGTTTGACAGGTCACATGGTTGGTTCTGGCCAAGTGGTTTATGAGCAGAGAAAAATCCATGCACGACTCTCCATGCTCTTCACCATGTGTGTTAAAAAAAAAAAAAACCTGAAGCCACCTGTGGACATGGTGGTATTACAAGTTGGTAGAGCCTCTATCCTGGTCCTCTGGGTAACGTGTGGACCAGAACTCCCTGCCAACCCACATTTGACATGTAACCTGAGGGAGAGAGAAATCTTTTTTATTAAACCAGTGAGATTTGGAGGTAGTTTGTTAACACAGCATAGCATCACCTATCCTGTCTAATACTAGAAGACATCAGATAAATGGGGGGAACCAATCATATAGAGCTTTCCAAGCCCTGGTGACACAGTGGTTAAGCACTCAGTCGCTAACAAAAACGTTGGCAGTCTGAACCCACCAGCCACTCTGCGGGAGAAAAATGTGGCAGTCTGCTTCCGTAAAGATTTACAGCCTTAGAAACCCTGTGGGGCAGTTCTACCCTATAGGGTCGCTATGAGTCGGAATCGATTTGATGACAGTGAGTTTTGAATCTCAGCGTAATGGGAAGCACTTGATTGGGGGCTTTAAACAAGGGAGTTACCTGATCTCATTGACACTGTTAAAATCACTGATTGCTTGGTGGAAAATGGATTGTAGGAAAGCAAGAGTGGACACAGGGAAACCTGTTAGGAGGCTCTGCTGAAGTCCAAGCAAGAGACAACGATGGGTTGAATTAAGCTGTTGTCTTTGGGGAATGAAAGAAGAGGATGGATTCGGGATGTGTTTTGGAGATGGAGCCAAGAGATCTTGCTGATGGATTGAATGGTTGCAGGGAGTGGGGGACAGTGAGGAGACAGAGGAATCATGGGAAATTCCTGGATTTTTTGACCTAAGAACTGGATAGATGATCTACTGGCTGTGGAAGCACAAAAAGTAACAATGTGTTTCTCACATTAGAATGTGTGCGAATGAGAGCCCAGCTGTCAGTAAAATAACTGTATAATTTATCACCACACCAGGGCTGTCCCAGCAAACCAAAACCACATGGGCACTCTCCTGATAGGCTGGCATGGCCTCCACTCCTGACCAGTGCTGATGGGTGAAATAGGGAGGCACTTCTGAATCATGCGGATGCCTTCTGTCTTAGTCTGGGTTCTCCAGAGAAGCAAAACCAGTGAAGCGTATATAGATATATATATAGAGAGAGAAATTGACTTCAGGGAAATGGCTCATGCAACTGTGGGGGTTGGCAAGACCCAAATCTGTGGGTCAGACGACAGGCTGACGAACTAAAAATCTGCAGGTCAGACAACAGGCTGGAGGCCTCTGCTGGCTTACATTCTAAGAACTGGAGGTCAGACACTGGAAAGATTACAGAGGAGAGAGAGAGAGCTTTGCAGGAACATGCAGTTATATACTGGATGCAGGCCACACCCCCCAAGGGAACGCCCCTTCCAACTGATTGGCTGCTCACATCAGATCACAAAATGGAAGGTGATTGCATAGTCTCTGCCAAACCACCGAGAACCATATCCTCGCCAAGTTGACACATAACATTAACCATCACACCATCTGTAGCTCGTGGGCTCCATGGACGGCACTGTCCTTGTGCCAGCAAAGAAGTGGTATGAATTCTCTCATTAATGCCTTGGTACCCTTACCAGCAATTATAAAACAATAACCCTGTCCTTTAGTTCTGCTTTCTTTACCCACACCTGCATTGAGAGAATATGTGTAAAGCGAGGTTGTTCTTTTCTACAACCCCAATTTTTAATAAATGTACCTTTATGGAGCCAAGTTTTATTTTGCCGAGGTCATTTGCCGATGATTGCAGTTGTGGTCATCGCCACGTTTGCTGCTTGACCTCTGGACCCCAGAGACACCCCACTGAAGGGAAAGGCCACTTACCGAGCATCTAGGTCCTTGGCTGGGCACAAAACCCTCCAGGCTCTCAACCTATACTTCCAGCTGTCCACCTGGGGGCTTATTTTGCATGTCTCTCAGCATCTCAAACTGATATATCCAAAGAAATAGTTAAGATAAAGGGGTATAACGTCTGCAAATCACTTTCAAATGTTTCTGGAAAGAGCAAAGAATAAGAATTTGTTTTAAAAGGAATACATGGAAAAGGGGTTAATCTCAAAAGATGGGATGCACCCACCCTAATAATAGAGAATGTGTCTTGTGAACGATAAAAGTAAATGCATTCCTCTGTCTCTTGGGATGCAGGAGACATATTCGAGGTGGTCTGGTTTTTCCTCCCCGTTCTATGTGGAATGTCCTCGGGGATATCCCAAGTCCTTCCCCGAGCCCTGGGAGCTCAACCTGAGGACATCATGGCCTAAAGGGAAGTTGTCAAAGAGATAGTCCAGGGGACTAGAAAACAAAGATGTCAAATTCTTGGTTTTTAATTTTGGAGAGCGAAAAAGCTGGGTATAAGATTTGGTATAAGACCAGAAGATTTGGAATAAAAACCTACTGAGTTACTGCTTAGCCCTCTCCACTTCTCCCAGCCCCAGACACAACACCACGACCCAACCAGATCAAGCTGGTGAAAGAAAGGAGGGAGTTGTAGAGAGATGAGGCACACGCCTGCCTGCCTCCGCCTGCCTCCGCCTGCCTCCGCCTGCCTCCGCCTGCCTCCGCCTGCCTCCG
>NW_004443937.1:21371059-21387085 GCF_000243295.1 Trichechus manatus latirostris
CCTGCCTCCGCCTGCCTCCGCCTGCCTCCGCCTGCCTCCGCCTGCCTCCGCCTGCCTCTAGTGGCCCAAGCATAGCGTCACAGGAAATGCCCTGGAAGAGTCTGGGGATGCAAGGACCGACGAACTAGTTTCCCAGGGATGCCTGGGGAGTGCGGTGTTGCAGAGCCCAGCCAGCCCTCACTCCCATAACAGGGCCACTGCACCGGGAAGTGAGGGCGGGGCTCAGCGGAGTAGTCCCCCCGGAAGTGCCTGGAGACTCATTCCGAAAGTTGCCTATCAGGAAGGCGGGAGTGCTGAAGAGGCCTTGCAACTGGGCGGAAGAAAGTGAACACATGCCTCCCCCTCAGCGCGAGTGAACATAGATACCATCTGGGAGAAGTTGGTGGAGGTGGAAAATTATTCTGAATTAATGGAATTAATTAGGAGCTCATAAGAGGAGGTATTTAGAAAACAAATTTTTTGCACACCTGAGCTCATGACTCAAATTACATCCTACCCACCATGTTCATTATTTTCGTTTCTTTTAAAAGCAAAATTTCTGACAGCATGGGATACATACAGCCTTGGCCACTTCAAGGCCTCCAACAGGGCTTATTTTCTGTGGCCACTAGAGGGCGCTTGGAGACGCAGAAAACTTGAAGGAACCTGCCCTAAGGATCCCAGGGTAAGATCACGGGGGCTTGCTTTTCTCTGGGAAACAATTCCGGGTAGGCGACTGTGCCTCTCATACCCCTCTACGTCGTCACCTGTAAATATTGCTGGGAGGGGGATGCAAGGCCAGAAAACACTCAGGATGAAGGCGTGGCCGCTCAGATTCCAGGCCCCTTCTTGGGGACCAGAAAGGAGCCTAGAGTCCTTTCTGGAGCTTCAGTGAGTTCTCTAGGGGCTGCAGAGTCTAGGGGCAATGGAGTAATGCCAGACCGCCAAGACCCCCAAGGGCTACTTAGGTCATAGGGCCTGCCCACCACAAGGATTGGGGCCCAGTTCCTGGCTCCCATCCCTCCTTTCAAGACTTCCTGAGCATCTTCAGTCCAGCCTCAGTCCTGTGCTGCTCTGGGGATCAAGAGAAGCACCAGACACAGTCCCACCTCCAGGGGGGCTGGGTCCAGTGGGGGCCACAGAAGTGGTCGTGGTTACAGCTGGGTGAGCCTTTCTCCTTGGGTGTCAGGAGACACTTGGGGGAAGTCATGAGGCGTGGCGTCAGTCCTCCAGATGAACTTGAGGGAGGCGTTCAGGCCAAGGGACAGCACTCGCACTGGCTTGGGTTGTAAGTGATGCAATTCATCACAGAAAGGGGAGGAAAAGCCAAGCCACCTTGCATATCCTGCCACACCCAGAAGATGGAGGAAAGCATTTTTTCTTTTATAGTTTACAAAACATTTCCATAACGTTAGTGTGCTCCCCATCTTTTGAAATTAACCCATCCCCTTTTAATGCATCTTCCTTTAAAAAAATTCTTATTTTTTGCTTTTTCTGGAAACATTTGGAAGTGAGTTGTAGACATCATGCCCCTTGACTCCTTAATACTTTAATAATTTAGCATGTATTTCCTAAACTCTTCGTAGCCACAATACAGTGATCGAATCCAAGGTTGGAGAAAGAGTTTGTTCAGCGCTCATTATGCCAAATGCCCCAGGTTCAGGCTAATCCTGCTGTGAAGTCCCAAAGAACTTTTCCTGGTAGTGGAAAGCCAGGCCTTTAGCACAGACCAGCAACGTCGGCAACCAGTAGCACTGAGGAGGCTCAGCAATGCCCGTAAGTAGACATGACATCCAGGGAGAGGAAGCAAGAGAGGAGCCTGGGGCCCATCATGAACAGGGCAGAATTCAGCAGGATTGCTCAGCTACTAACAAAAGGTTGGTGGTTCAAACCTACCCAGCAGTGCCTTGGAAAAAAGGCCTGGCAATCTACTTCTGAAAAATCAACCACTGAAAACCCTATGGAGTGCGGGTCCACTCTGACACACATGGGGTTGCCATTGGTTAGAATCAACGGCTGGTTGTTTGTTTTCATGAAGGGCTAGGCAGCTGGCAGCACTGGGGGACCATTGATTGAGGAGATTCTCGAGTAGCATACCAAGGTTTAAGGACGTCTCTTCAGAAGAGAAACAGTAGAGATATGTTGTTCCCCCAGTCACCCTCCCCCATATTCATAAACCCTGAGTCTTCCTGGGGCCTCTGTTTGTGATAAGTGGCACTAAAGCCCAGGATAGTAGTGGCAGCATCTGACCCCAGACTCTACTGGCTGCCCGATGTCCAGCCAGTAGTGGCCTTTGCCACCCCTGGAGCACTAGCCTGTGACTGTGGAAGCAATGTGGCTGACCAGAGTTCTGCATAAACTGTGGAACTGACCCACCAAAGAAACTGGTGTTGCCTGGTTTAGGAACTAGGTATGTAGGCCCCCCGTCAGAACACGTCCAGTCCCTGGTCCCCCTCTGAGGCTGCCCTCTTGGGGCTGGCGTGCTGACCCAGCATGGCTGGGCAACAGGGATGAGGAGGGAGGCTCAGCCAGGTGCCAACAGTCAGCCAAGCCCTGGCTCTTTACTGACATGGAGGGTGGTACTCCTCAACTCTCTGTGTGAAGGACTTGTTGTTAGGTGCCATCAAGTCAATACTGACCCCATGTGACTGAGTAGAACTGCCCCATTGGGTTTTCTAGGCTGTAATTTTTATGGGAGCAGATTGCCAGGTCTTTCTCCTGTGGAGCCACTGGGTGGGTTTGAACTGCTATCTTTCAGTGAACAGCCAAGCACTTAATCATTTGTACCATCAGGGCTCCATCATGTGAAGGATTAGTTGCTTGTTTTCTCCTCAATTCATCATGGACCAATATTTTCATAAAATATAATAAAAGTGAATTACAGGCAAAACGAAATAAAAAACAAAGAAGTACAAAATACAAGCCCAGTTTGTTAAATTATTATATTCAACAGATGTCAAATTATATTTTGAAAATATGATTAGAATAAACACAGTATACCCACTCCTCACTTATCAACATGGTTAGCTTCCGAAGCCCTGGTTGTTATGCAAAAATTGGTCTTATGTGAAAATGGAAGATGACTATATCAGATCACAAAGTGGAGGCTGACTACATTATTACATAACTGCCAAATTACATCATTTCATAACTTCCAAATCACAGCATTAAGTAACTGCCAAATTACATCATTACATAACAAACCACTGAAAATCATGGCCTAGTCAAGTTGACACATAATCTTAACCATCATAGCCAGCGTTACTCTTGCCTCTCACCTCGGCATTCATTATTGCCACATGTATGTAGTTAATGTGGAAAATAGTCAGACAGTAGATTTATTACTATTGTAAATGTGAGATGTTGGATAATGAGATAGTCGATAAGTGAGGAGTAGGCGTAGCGATTTTCCATGTTAAATACCTATATGCTCACTTTGAATATTTCAGGTTTTTGACATAACTAAGTTGTCTTCTTGTTAATTTTTCTAAACTAGTTTGGATTGACAGTCCTACTACTTGCAGAGAATAATGTGTATCTACAATGCTTCTATTTTCTTTTAATAACACTCATGGTAGAGAAGCTCGCCTGAGAGAGGGATATTGATCGGAATGGAAGATGAGATTTCAAAGGAATTTCTTGACAAAAAATTCCAGGGGGGCTTATTTTTTCAATCTGTAAATCATGGCTAAAAATAAAGAATATAAATTTTACCAATTTAGATAATAATATTGAACTATAGATAAAAAATGGTTTGATTATAAATTAAATTAATGATAACAACTAACAAGTTATGAAAACAAATATGTGCTTGCATTTGCTCAGATTTTCTTATGCTTTTGGTTTAGTGTTGGCAAACTAAATATCTCACACGCTGTAATGTGGTCCCACCACACATGGCTAGTTTGCTGTAATGTGGTTCCACCGCACATGGCTAGTTCGCTGTAATGTGGTCCCACTGCATGTGACTAGTTCACAGCTCATGCCACCTGCAACTCACCGTGAGAGTTCCATGACACCCACACTGGCCCATACTTATGGTTACATGCTTGGATGATGAGGCAATGTCAAATTGCTCTGGAAGTTTCTAACCATTTACTCTTGATTTCTATTGTTATTTCATGGTGGACAGTTTATGGACTGGTACCAGTCCACAGACCAGCCTTTGAGTAGTGCTGGTGTGGAGGAAAGGAGCCCTGGTGGCACAGTGGTTAAAGCGCTCACCCTCCAACCAAAAGGTTGGCAGTTTGAATCCACCAGCTGCTCCACGGGAGAAAGATGTGGCAGTCTGCTTCTGTAAAGATTTATAGTTTTGGAAACCCTATGGGGCAGTTCTCCTCTGTCCTGTAGGGTCGCTATGAGTCGGAATCGACTCGATGGCAGGGGGTTTGAATTTTGGTGTGGAGGACTCCTACTGTAAAAGGCATCCTTTTCCTTAAAAGCAATAAATGTCAGCTTGTGATGTGAGAAAGCTTTTTTAAGTCATTGGGACTGTAATATTTGATTTTAGAAAATCAACCCTTATGGCACAAAGGGGTGGGAGGAGGGCAAACACTAAGCCTGACCTGCATCTTTGGCACAGTCTGGGCAGGACTAAGGTGGAGGGGATGCCTTGGAATAAGGCCCACGGGCTCCCCTCTTCCTCAGAACCATGCCCTCTCCACCACTTCCCACTGGAGCCCTCATTCCACAGTAAATGGACTCCCTCGCATCCTTGACCTCCATGGCAAACAACCCCCCACTTCATGCCCAACCAAACTTGGCTGGTCCCTAAGAACCCTGCTTCCCTCGCAGCCTCTGCCAGGGAGATTCTCAGTCCCCATACCCCACGTTCCTGAGGGTCACGGTCCTCGTCACTCTCCATAGCAGCCTTTGGATTGTTCTTCCATTATCCTTTTAGAAGCCAAATACCTCATCCTTTGCTGGTGGGATTATAAAATGGTGCAACCACTGTGGAAAACAGTTTGGCAGTTCATCAAAAAGTTAAACATAGAATTACCATATGAATCAGCAATTCCACTCACAGGTATTTACCCAAAAGAATTGAAAGCAGGAACACAAACAGCTACTTGTACACCAAAGTTCATTGCAGCATTATTCACAATAGCTAAAAGGTGGAAACAACCTAAATGTCTATCAGCAGATGACTAAATAAACAAAATGTTGCACATACATACAATGGAATATTACTCAGCCTTAAAGAGAAATGAAGTCCTGATAACTTGCTACAACATAGATGAACCTTGAAAATATTATGCTGAGTGAAATAAGTCAGTCACAAAAGGACAAATATTGTATGATCCCATTTAGATGAAATATCTAGAATAGGCAAATGTATAGAGACCACAGTTTATTAGTGGTTACCAGGTGAGAGGGAGGGGGAAAGAGAGAGTCATTGCTTAGGGAGTACTGAGCTTCTGTTGAGGGTGATGGAAAAACTTTGGAAACAGCTAGTGGTAATGGCTGCACGACATGATGAACATAACTAATGTTACTGATTTGTACATGTAAAAAAATGTTGAAATGGCAAATGCTTTGTATGTATGTGTGTGTATATGTGTGTGTGTATAAAACCAAACCCGTTGCCGTCAAATCGATTCCAGCTCATAGCAACCCTATAGGACAGAGTAGAACTGCCCCATAGGGTTTCCAAGGAGCAGCTGGTGGATTCAAACTGGTGACCTTTGGGTTAGCAGCCAAGCTCGTAACCACGGCACCATATATACTTACCACAATTAAAACAAGAAAGCGCTGCCATGTTGGAAGTCCATGCTTCTGGACTATTTACTTCCCTCAAACACTGCCACCCTCAATGGCTGTCCTTGGCTAACTTTAGTATTTACCCATATTGCTGAGATTATGTATATAAACTTGTAGGGTAGAAACAGGAAGACCAGTTGGGGGCTATTATGATAATCCAGGTAAGGGATAGTGGTGGCTCAGAACAAGGTGGTGAGAGTGGAAATGGTGAAAAATCGGTGAATTCTAAATATATTTTGAAATTAAACCAACAAGATTCACTAATAGATTAAATGAAAGGTGTGAAGGAAAGAGAGGAGTCAAAGATGACTTCAAGGATTTTGGCCTGTGCAACTGGAGGGGTGGAATTACTATCAATGGAATTGGAAAAAGTTAGACGTCATGAATTCAAGTTTGGATATGTTGAGATTGAGATGTCTATTAGGCATCCAGTTGAAAATGATTCCTGAATCCTTCCCTTTGGACCAGATTTATCATCTCCCACTAGAATGTAAAAGCCTGACATCAGTCTCTCATTTCAGCATCCCCGGTCCTAAGCACAGTACCAGGACCACAATCATCACAGTAAATGGCTTTCCAATGAATGGATGGAAAAATAAATGAACAACTTTAAGGGTTTCCTATATAGGTCAAAGTTTGTCTTCAGGTTCCAGCCTCACAAATCTTTTCCAGACACTGAGAGAAAGTAAGCATTTTATTCCCTATATTCATTAATCATGGACAAAATCTGCCCCGCTTGCAGTGGAGAAATCCCTCAGATGGACAGGAACCTTTTTCTCTTCCATTCTAAGCATGTCCCAGCCTGGACTCAGCTGGAGACTGGCTCGGATAGAAGATGGGGCATTGACAATTATTTCAGGCCTTGTTGAGGATGAGGGGACTGAGGAGTGTGCAGTAGAAGTGTTCTCCTCTTCACTTCTCTCTTTGTATATGGGTATGTTTTTCTTCTTATGGCTCCTTCAACTAGGAAACCAGAACAACTTCTCTTGGAGCTTGTTTCATTGCTGAAGTTCAAATCCAAGTAACTATGGAGTCCCTGTTAGGTACTCCTGACTAGGACCACAGCAAATTGATCTCCTCACTCATGTTCAGCACAAAACAGGGGGAGTTCATTTGGATAATTTATATTTCCACCCTACCGTGCAATGGATCATTTTTATATGGCCTTTCTAGCCATGGTCTTGTAATTCCCACCAAATGATTAGGTGGGACTATGCAAATAAAGTGCTTATGGCCCACCAAGGGGATTGGACAGCTTGCTAATAATGCAAATAAGGTGCATGGCATCCTTGTGGTGGTGGGATCATGCAAATAAGATGTTTGGAACCCTAACAAGGGGATTGGTCAATTTTGCCATCCTGCTAAGCTTAAAATGAGCCATCCCAGAGGTGGGCAGGGGAGACCTCACTACCACCGAGAAAGAAGAGCTGGGAGCAGGAGTGTCCTTTGGACCCAGGGTCCCTGTGCTGAGAACCTCCTAGACCCAGGAGACAGAGAACTGGAACACCGGAGATGGTGTAAGATGGCTAGAAGTAGCAGCATGCATGGCAGAGAACTGGCAGCATCAGAACCAGGAGACTGGCAGGAAACGGAGTGGTAGGCTTCCCAGCTCATGGAGCAAGAAAACTGAGCACTTTCAGGTAGGAGGCTTGCTGGCGGAGTGGGGTGCCTCTGAGCACTTGTCAGTAGAGATAGGCTTGCGGACTCACGGAGTGAGAGATCTGAGTGCCTTGGGGTCGAGGCTTACTGGTGGAGTTAGGTGCCTGTGGGCACTTACTGGTAGAGCTAAAGAGCTTTGTAACACTTGCCTGAGCAGGGCAAAGCCCAGGCCAGCCCAAGAGAGCCAAGGGGCTGAGGGCTGAGAGGTCAAGGTCCAGGGAGAGGCCTGCGTGTAGGCACAACCAAGAAGCTGTCCTGACTGAAAAACTGTATCCTGAGTCATTCCTGATCCTGAACTGTAACCTGTTACTTCCCTAATAAACCCCATAACCATGAGTATGGTCTATGAGTTCTGTGTGGCCATTGCAGTGAATTATTCAACCCAGCAGAGAAGTAGAGAGTGCCTTGGGAGGGACGGCTGGTGTCAGAACTGGTAAAAAGGTTGGAGGGTGGTGATATGTCTGACCTCCACCTCATAGCAATGGCTTTGGGATGCTGGTGCTGATCTTGATTCTCCTTTCCCTTTGTGAAGTTAGAGGAATTCAGATGCTATTGCCACGCCATTTTTACACACCTGAACGCAGCCACGGTTAGATCTGACTGTGTGGTGATCTGCCTGTCCTTCTGTACCTCTGGTGTCACCTGCTTCAAGGAGCCTTCCTCATGTCCCAATTTTGGTTTATGAGTCCTGCCTATGCAGGGAAAGATATAGACATGCAATATTTATGAAGGTGAGGAGAAACCAATTTGCTATTAACAAACTTCTAAATCTTATTCTTTATGTTAAAAATACGACTACACGCACTCAATGAAACTTAGCATTTTTACTTATTTGGAATTGTTTTTCTTTCAGTTTTTCTTCACTCAAATCTGGAAAGCATACGGTGCTCACTAATTAGAGGTAACCATAGTTACCAAGCTGTCTTCAAAACACGTCTAAGAGTTCTTTTCTCAGTTTTAATGCTACAAAAAGCATTTCACTTGTCAGTAGTTCTTGTTCTCTCTTCCACTTTATTGAGTGATTTTCCAAACCCAGGAGCCTTTTGGGAGCCATATTGTTGTTGTTAGGTGCCATTGAGTCGGTTCCAACTCATAACGACACCGTGTACAACAGAACGAAACATTGTCTGCTCCTGCACCGTCCTCCCAATTGTTGCTATGTTTGAGCCCATTGTTGCAGCCACTGTGACAATCTGTCTCGTTGTGGGGCTTCCTCTTTTTTTGCTGGATCTCTGCTTTACCAAGCATGGTGACCTTCTCCTAGTCCATCCTGATAACATTTCCAAAGTATGTGAGATGAAGTCTTGCCATCCTCGCTTCTAAGGAGCATTCTGGCTGTACTTCTTCCAAGACAGATTTGTTTGTTCTGGCAGTTCCCATGGTATGTTCAATATTCTTTGCCAATACCGTAATTTAAATACATCAATTCTTCAGAACCATATTAAAGGTTCAAAATTAAAATAATAAACTACCAATTTAGGAAACAGCCCCACGGCATGAATTATCTAGTTAAAAATTTTCCAGATTTCAATGTGTGCACAGCTAAAACCCTCAACAGGGAGAAGCTGGCAACATGAGTGTTTTTTAACTGTCCGGTTGAGGGCACTGTTGTCTTCTGCAGGGGTGGAGCCAACGTCCCTTTCTCCAGTTATGTAAGTTACAAAGTATGAAGAACTGCCCCATCACCTGGGTTCCAATTTGCTGCAGTGGTGTTTAGATGTCCCTTAGAGACTGGTACCCTAGGGCAGCTGCCTGCCTGCCCCATAATTCAGCCAGCTCTGCTGCTCTGCTCTCCCCAGCCCTTGCGCATTACCTGTTCTTGTTGCACTGTATGTAGCTGTCAGCTTTCCTGACTCCCCCAGTTGGCAGAGTCCCTGTATCCTCTGTGTCAACACCACACCTGGCACACAGGTGGCATTTCAGTGCACACTGTTGAACCAGCGAAGGGCTTGTTACAATTCAAACAAGTTGATATCGGAGATCAGTTGAATTCTTTATGGAATGGGAGTTAGAGAGAGATCAGAAACCTTGAAGTCATTTTGGCTGCAGTCCAGAGGCATTTGGGCAGGTAAGGTTTGAACGACTGCAATTCTTCCTGCTTCTATTTGACCAGACCAGCGTATGAACCATGAGAAAGTAAAGCTAGAAGAGATGCTCGTCTTGGAGCTTGATTTGTTGTTGTTGTTGTTAGCTCATTACTGGGCTAAAATCAAAACGAAGCCTCTTGGGAATTATATTAAAGGGTTCAAAATTAAGATAAAATCCTCAGTCTTAGAGAACAACCCCACGCCATGAATTATTGGGTTTCAGAATTTCATCCTGAGATCTCAGCCAGATTTGGGAGTGCTGACAGAAACTGCCAGGCCTTGGCAGGCTGAGGGAAGGCCGTGGCTGGCGCCTCTCTTGAGGGTGCTTGTCAGGCAGACAACCACGGGGTGAGTCCAGATGGGCAGCAGCTGGACCCAATTGCCCCAAGTTGAGCTGAGGCCTTGGATGAAGAGCAGGAGTGAGAGGAAGCCAAGGTAAAAGGGAAAGGAGGGGGACTAAAGGGAGATCAAGGCAGGAACCCCCAAACAAAAAGATCAGGGCAGAGAAGGTCCCTGGGCCAGTGCTTGGAGAGGTGATCCTGGGCCACAGGCTGGGAAGGCAGGGAAGAGGCAGCAGCACAAAGACCCAGTGATCACAAGGCAGCTGCATGGCTGAGTCCAAGGGGTGGGCGGCACCTATGCAGCTACCTTTTGGGAGTAGCTGATTTTAATCTCACCCTCTACTGGGGTTATCAACTCTTGCCTCAGGTAACAGAAATGTGTGAGGTTGGCCCGGTGAGAGAGGTCACACTTCCCTAAAGGGGCGTCCAAACCTTGGCCCTCACCTTGTTACCATGCAGAAATACAAGTTCAACAGTGCCAGATTTTCAGAAGTTGGGCTTTTTATGTGAAACTTCCATTTTTAAAAACACTGGTGCTCTGGTTCCAGGTAAGATGGAGTAAGTGCACGTCACCCATCCTTCCGACTGATAACAACTCCCAGAGAGAATGGGTGGAGCAGCTATTGGAAGACAATGAAAAGAAAATGGCAGGCAGGTCAGGGAAGAACCAAAACCCAAGAGGATTCCGACTCATAGCGACCCTATAGGACAGAGTAGAGCTGCCCCATAGGGTTTCCAAGGCTGTAATCTTTATGGAAGCAGGCTGCCACATCTTTCTTCCATGCAGCCACTGGTGAGTTCTATCTGCCGACTTTTCGGTTAGCAGCCGAGCTCTTTTTTGTTGTTGTAGTTTAAGTGAAAGTTTACAATTCAAGTTAGTCTCTCATACAAGAATTTATACATACATTGTTATGTGACCCTAATTGCTCTCCCTATACTATGACAGCACACTCCTCCTTTCCACCCCTGATTTCCTGTGTCCATTCAACCAGCTCCTGACCCTCTCTGCCTTCTCATCTCACTGCCGGACAGGAGCTGCCCATTTAGTCTCATGTATTTACTTGAGCTAAGAAGCACACTCTTCACGAGTATCATTGTATGTCCCATAGTCCAGGGGCCATGCTTTCTGGGGATCCTCCAGTCTCAGTCAGACCATTAAGTCTAGTCTTTTTACTAGAATTTGAGTTCTGCACTCCACTTTTCTCCTGCTCCATCAGGGACTCTCTGTTGTGTTCCCTGTCAGGGCAGTCATTGGTGGTAGCTGGGCACCATCTAGTTCTTCTGGTCTCAGGCTGATGAAGTCTCTGGTTTATGTGGCCCTTTCTGTCTCTTCGGCTAATACTTTGCTTGTGACTTTCGCATTCTTCATTCTCCTTTACTCCAGGTGAGTTGGGAGAAATTGATGCATCTTAGATGGCTGCTTGCTAACTTTTAAGACCCCAAAGTGAGATGCAGAACATTTTCTTAATAAACTTTGTTACGCCAGTTGACCTAGATGTCGCCTGAAAGCATGGTCCCCAGACCCCTGGCCCTGCTAGTCTGTACCTCGAAGTGTTAGGCTGTATTCAGGAAACTTCTTAGCTTTGGTTTAGTCCAGCTGTGCTGACTTCCCCTGTAGTGTGTGCTGTCCTTCCCTTCACCTAAGATAATTCTTGTCTACTATCTAGTTAGTGAATACCCCTCTCTCTCCCTGCCCATCCTCATAACCATCAAAGAATGTTTTCTTCTGTGTTTAAACCTATTCTTGAGCTCTTATAATAGTGGTCTTATACAATATTTGTCCTTTTGTGACTGATTAAATTCACTCAGCATAATGCCGTCCAGATTCCTCCATGTTATGTTTCATGGATTCATTGTTTGTTCTTTATTGTTGCGTAGTATTCCATTGTCTGAATATACCATTAAGTGTTTATTAATTCGTCCGTTGATGGGCACCTCGGTTGTTAGCAGCTGAGCTCTTAACCACTGCATCACCAGGGCTCCTTCCAAGGAAAACCGAAAAAAAAAAAAAAAAAAAAAAAAAACAAAAAAACCCAAACCCATTGCAGTCAAGTTGATTCCAATTCATAGTGATCCTATAGGGAGGAACACCGTAATTCAAAATACCACTGAACTGGTAGGGAGTTTACCCTTTTTTCCCCTACGATACCTTCTGATGTGAACTCAGTGCAGCTGGAAACCAGAAGTGGGCTCTACAGCACAGACATAACTCCAGGAGAAGCCCTCTAGTTTTGCTCAAGGAGTAAAAAAGGGAACTCTAAGCAGTTTGAACCCATGGAAAAAAGACCTGGCGATCAGGTCCCATAAAGATTACAGCCTAGGAAACCCTTTGGTACAGTTCCACTCAGTCACATGGGGTCACTATGAGTTAGAATTGACTTGATGGCACACAACAAAAACGACAATCCTCAGAGAGAGTATAAACAGCCCCCCGCCCACCCATGGTTTACCTTTCTTCTCTTTCTCTGTTCTCTCATGCTTCAAGCCCCAGGCAAATTCACAACAGCAATGGCAGTGGTTGGTAATGGAACTGGCAGGAGCCAAGACTGAAGAAGAAACTTGCTCTTTAGTAAGAGGAGCTGTGACCCCAGGAAGATGGAGCCAACCCCCATGGATTTGTTTTCTCTCTGTTGTCCTGCCATTTGGATCTGAACATGGAAGTACATGGCACAGCAGAGTGGCTACAGCTCCAAGTTTCTGAATGGAGGACCAAAAAGGGAAGCCCCAGGAGATCAGGAAGTATGGAGAGATCACAGAGAAGGAGGAACTCAGGAAAGCAACCCCATAAGTTAAACTCCAGGGCTCACACCCAAGCCACACGTGTTTGGATCTGATCCTAATTAGCATACCAGAGACTTTGAGAATTGAAGTAACGGAGAGATCACCACCCAGGTGCAGACTGGCCACTAGCTGGCACACGCCTGAAATGGAACCAACTGAAAAAAACAAAACAAAACAAACCCAATGCCATCAAGTCGAAAGGTTTTGAAAACTAACTGACATTGGAACCACAGCTCACAGAAGGTGGATTGGAACTTGCAGACTGAACCTAACCAGGCTGATCACCTTCCAAAACTGAAGTATCAACATTCTTTACAGAATTTAAATAAGACTCAGGGTGTCATAGTATATTCAAAATGTGCAGGATACAATCCAAAATTATCTGACAATTGAAAATTTCAGTTCACCTGGGATAAAAAAACCAACAGACATCAAAAAAAGATGATACACATGTTGGAATTATCTGACATAGACTTTAAAGCAGCTATAATAGAAAATGCTCAAGTGAACAATTGCAAACACTCCTGAAACAAATGGTAAAATAGAAAGTCTTCACAAAACAATGGAAGGTAAAAGAAGAATCAATGAGAAACTTAAAACTGAAAAATACAGTAACCAAACTAAAAAACTCACTGGATGGACTCATTAGCAGAAAAATTATTTAATCTAAACCACAGAGAGAAAAAAAAGGTCTAACATTTGTGTCAGCAGAATCCCAGAACGAGAGAAGAAAGAGTGCAGTGCTCATGGTTGAAAACTTCCCAAGTATGGCAAAAGACACAAACCTATGGATTCAAAAACCTGAGTAAATGCCAAAACTGGATAACCCCAAAGACACTGTCTTCATACCCAAATCTGTTGCTGTTGAGTCAATTCCGACTCCTAGCAACCCTATAGAACAGAGTAGAACCGCCCTATAAGGTTTCCAAGGAGCGGCTGGTGGATTCAAACTGCCAACCTTTTAGTTAGCAGTCAAATACTTAACCATTGCACCACTAGGGCTGCATCTTCACACCCAGATAAATTATACTCAAAATACTGAAAGCTAAAGACAAATAAAAACTCTTAAAAGTAGCCAGGAAAAAAAAAATGATGTATTACCTATAGAGGAACAATGATTTGAATGACTGCGAATTTCTCATCAGAAACCATGGAGGCCGTAAGAAAGTGACTCAGCATTTTTGAAGTGCTGAGAGAAAAGAACCGTCAACCTAGAATTCTGTATCCAGGGAGAATATCCTTTAGGAATGAAGGTGAAATAGACACTGAAGGAAAACTAAGAGAATTCTTAGCCCGCAGACCTGCGGTAGACGAACTGACAAGGGAGGTTTTTCAGACAGAAGGGAAACGCCCTGGTTCCATCCCAGCAACTCAACTAATGGCCCCTTCGCGTCATCCCTACCCAGGTTCTCCCACTGGGAACAGAGACATCAGAAGGCTCTAGACACCGGGCCTGAACACTGGGGGATACTCTTATCTCACGGGGATACTCTTATCTCTGGCATCAGGGGTGGCATCTTCAGGGAATTTCACAGCCTTAGTGAGAAGGAGCCAAGGAGGGGGAAACGGTGGGCACCGTAGGGTGGCCACAAAAGTGACAAGCCTTCGTGATTCTCAAAACCATCCCAGGAGAATTGGGGTGTCTCCTAGGAGGTGGCTTGATGAACTAGTTTTGTGGTGGTTGTTACGACTCTGTGTCTCTCTGTAGACTGGCACAGCCTGGAGAACATGAGCTATGGCTGTTACAGGGATGATCTACAGGTATTACATGACCTTTGGAGAAGAGGAAGAAAATTACCCATGACCCTATCACCTAAAACAGCTATCTTCATTCTCACATAATCCAGTTAATAAGTAAATACACTGAATGTGATGAGAGGACTTTTTGCTGTACACGGATCAGTTATTTCCCATGGTCCTGCATCCTCCTAGTACTCATCACTTAAATACCCACTGCTGTCCCTTCAGGTTTCCAAGGAGCAGCTGGTGGATTCCAACAGCCAACCTTTTGGTCAGCAGCCACGCTCTTAACCACTGTGCAACCGGGCTCCTGTCACTTAAGTAGCTACTTAATAGTCCACCAATTGGATGTACATTAATTTCTTTGGCAGTCCCCTCCCTGTGGAACAGTGAATTGTTTCCACTTCTTTGATACACTGAATACATGGAATGAAAATCATCAAGGCTCTTCTGTTTTTTCTTCTTCTTCTTTTATGTTACTTTATTCTTTCTGGATTTTAACAGAGGCAACAGAAATAGGGCTGGATGTGTGTGTATGTGTGTGTAAGGGCTGGATATGGCTGTATGTGTGTATGTGTGAACGCACGCACACACCCTCATGTGTGCTGGGGGTGGGGCGTACTTTAGCATATACTGTCAGTCTCCAGGCACGCCATGCATGCTGTCAGCCACTTTCTTTTTGAGTGGTCTATTTTCCAACTTCCCTTATCTTTCCTATCTTGGAAGGACATGGTCAGCCGTGTCACTGGGCCTGCTTTATGTCTCTGATTTTTCAAACAAATCGTTTGGATGAAGCTGCTTTTAAAATCAGTCTGTAACCTGAGAAGCAGGTATCCAGAGAGATTCTTCCCCCGTAATTCATTAGGTATTTAATTACTTAATTAGTTCCTTAATTAATTATTTAGTGAATTACTTCAAAAAATATTTACTGAGCATCTAATGTGCGTCAAGCAATGTGCTAAGTGCTGGGAAGACAAAAATCCCTGCCCTAATGGAGTTGACATCCTCAGTGGATGAGACGGAAGCAATAAATGAATAGATATATAATGTTATTCCAATGGATGATAAGCACTAGGAAAAAAAAAAAAGCTGGGAAGAGGATAGAGAGTGAAAGAGAGGAAGGGGACAGAATCTTGTTTAGAGAAGACGGCCAGGACAGCCTCCGTAAGCAGGAGACGCTGGAGCCAAATGAGCTGAGAGGGCCGGCCATGTGTTTGGAGGAAAGACTGAGTTAGAGGAAACAGCAAGTGCAAAGGGCCTGAGGTGAGAGTGCACTTAGTGTTTCCAAGGAACAGCAAGGAAGGCAGTGAGGCTGGAATATGATGAGTGAGTGGAATGGTGGTAAGAGACAAGGTCAGAGAGGTGGGGGTGATGATGAGGCTGTTGGGGTAGCCTTGGGGATGGTGGGGTGCTCTGGGACAGAGTTCCCCATTCAGTCCCCCCAGTCCTGTTCTCTGGGAGGATACAGCTCAGAGCAGGAGACAAACACAAACAGATTACTTCAATATCTGATAATAGATGCCCTGGTAGTGTAGTGGGTAAGAGGTATGGCTGCTCCGAGACAGAAAGGGCCACATAAATCAGAGACTTCATCAGCCTGAGACCAGAAGAACTAGATGGTGCCCAGCTACCACCAATGACCGCCCTGACAGGGAACACAACAGAGAGTCCCTGATGGA
>NW_004443937.1:21387185-21455225 GCF_000243295.1 Trichechus manatus latirostris
AACAGAGAGTCCCTGATGGAGCAGGAGAAATGTGGGGTGCAGAACTCAAATTCTAGTGAGAAGACCAGACTTAATGGTCTGACTGAGACTACAGGAGCCCCTGAAAGCATGGCTTCTGGATTCTCCATCAGCCCAGAACTGAAACAATTTCCAAGGCCAACTCTTCAGACAGGGATTGGACTGGACTGTGGGACATAAAGTGATACTTGTGAGGAGTGTGCCTCTTAGCTCAAGTAGATACAAGAGACTAAATGGGCTGCTTCTGTCTGAAGGTAAGATGGGAAGGCAGAGAGGGTTAGAAGCTGGTTGAATGCACATGGGGAATCGGGTAGAAAGGGGGAGTGTGCTGTCACAGTATGGGGAGAGCAGTTACAGTCACATAACAATGTATGTATAAATTTTTGTATGAGAAAAAATTAAAAGCAAAGAAAAAAAAAAGCTATGGCTGCTAACCAAAAGGTCAGCACTTCAAATCCACCAGCCGCTCTTTGGAAACCCTATGGAGCAGTTCAACTCTGTCCTATAGAGTTGCTATGAGTCGGAATTGACTCAGTGGTAGTGGGCTTTCAGCTGCCTTTCAGAGCCCAGAGTCCAGGGGAAATTAGTGAGACAATGATTTTCTCTCTCTTCGTTTGACTTCTGCTTTATTTATCTTTGAGGCTAACAATAATTTGAAGGTGCTGGAAAAAAAAATACTCAGAGCTTCTGGAAATTCAGCTAAAGGAACAGCATTCTTTTCTTTGGCTCTTCAACCTGAGACAAGTAGAAAGGTTTTTTTTTTTTAATTTTTGTTCATTTTTTAAAGAAATGATCGTAGACTTTCTCCCATCCTCCCTTTCCGTTTACCCACACTTGGCTCAACTTGAGACAGGAAAGATGACGGCTGGGTTTGGTAGGTTAGGGGCACATTATGTAAAGCTTCCCTCACTTTCCAGGAGGGATGTACTACAGTCTGGTTGTGGCAAAGCGAATTTTGGGAAAGTGAGTCCTGTCCCCACTCTGGCTGCTGGTCGGCAGGCCAGAGGCATCAGCAAATGCAGGCACCACCAGGCAAGCTCTTTATGTCTCAGTCTGGCAAGAAGTTAATTCTAGAGAGAGCTGCAGGTTCCATCTCTAATTTGTTGTGTGATCTTGGGCAAGTTTATTATCTAGAAAATGGGAGTGGGGATAGGGTAGAGCATGTCTTGGGCTTGAATAATAGCCAATGTCCTTTTTAGCTTTTGGATTCCAGTGGATGTAGAAACAGGAAAACTTGATCAGCCTTCATTAACAGAGCCAAGGGTGTAAACAGCAGGAATAGCTGTAGGGGGATGTGGCCTAGGGTAGAATTTCTGCAAGCTGTTCAGGAGCCCCGGTGGCATAGTGGTTAAGAGCTCAGCTGCTAACCAAAAGACTGGTGGTTCAAACCCACCAGCCTCTCCTTGGAAACCCTATGGGGCAGTTCTACTTTGGACTTACAGGGTCATGATGGTTTTTGGTTGTAGGGATTCAAGAGGGACAGCTGGGAGGGGAGGAGGGCTGGGGGAGAGGAGTTCCCCAGGAACTGTGTGGGTGTCCTCCAGGCCTCTTTAAAGCAGAGCTTGCGGTGCTGCTGGCTTCTTGGAGAATTGCTCAGCTTGGCTGCAGGATCCTGATCTGATCCCCTGAGGAAGAGCTATGTCACATGTCCTGGTGCCTGGGCTCGGGAACAGCATGTGGCACAGAGATGAGAGCGGGACAGTGCAGTTAGAAGGGGATGGGTCTAAATCCAGTGGTGGACTGAGGGTTGGGGGAGCGAGTCTTAAAAGTCCCTCCCACTCCCGCCTGGGAAGCTCCACCAGGTCCCCTCAAAGCCACCGCAAACAATCACACACGCTAATTCAGTGACCTCAGTGTGCAGAGGCAGCTCCAAGACAATCTTAAGCCCCTTTTCTGCCAGATAGTGGCCCTAAGGCCCCTCGCAGAGAGTTCCAGAACCAGCTGCTTAAATCCCAGCACGGCCACTTGTGAGCATTGTGTGCGTTACTAAGTCACATAGCCTCTCTGAGCTTCAGTTTCCTCTTCCAAAAGTGGGGATCATGGCTACCTTGGGACAGTTACCTGAGCTGCTGCTCACAAGCTCCATATACAGGGTCCTGCAGTCAGGAAGAGGCCAGGAAATGTTCTTTCCTTTCCCTTGTTAGGAATTTTTGTGACACTTTGAAATGGGCAAAGGGGATTACTGGGTGTCCTTTCAATGGAGTGCTGGGCATTTATCTGATGCTTTTGGGGTCTGTGTCTTTGGGCCAGTGGGGTAAGGAGAGTAACGAACACTGAGGGGCAATCTCTAAATCACGCCCGCTCCCAATTCAGCTGCCTGGGAGCAATCTCTAAATTGTGACCGCCTCCGCCAATTTTAAGATGAATGGACGTTGATAGCAACATGCATCCGCAGAAACACCTTCTCCCCTCTTGTCTGGCTGTCTCAGTCAGGCTCTTTTCATATTTGTGGCTCCTCAGAATGCCATTCAGGGCCTCGCTTGGCACCCCCTTGGACTTGCTCTCAGGGGCAAGTGCCCCCTTCTGCCCCCTACTCACGACGCCTCTGCTTTGGGCTTTCAGTCTCTAAGCTGTGGAAGGGAGCTCTGGTGACACAAATGGTTAAGCACTGGGATGTTAACCGAAAGGTTATCAGTCTGAACTCACCCAGAGGCTCAGCGGGAGAAGAAGCTGGCCATCTGCTTCTGGAAAGATTACAGCTAAGAAAACCGTATAGGGCAGTTCTACGCTGTTACATGGGATCACTTTGAGTGAGAATTGATGGCACCCAACAACAAGCTGTAGTCAGTTCTGACTCATGATGACCCCATGTGTGCAGAGTACAAAGGTGCTCCATAGGGTTTTCAAGGCTGTGATGTTTTGAAAGCAGATCACCAGGTCTCTCTTCCGAGGCACCTCTGGGTGGGTTCAAACCACCAGCCTTCCAGCTAGTAGTTGAGCACTTAACTGTATGCACCACCCAGGGACTCCTGTAGAAAACTGGCAGTAAGGCAGTAATTCTTGTCCATAGAAACATAAGTGAATATTGTCCTTGAAGATACAACTAATTCCCATCCTGGATAAAGGATGATTCCAAACATAGATATTAACCAGTCTTGCATCTATTAGCAAATTTATTTCAGCATTCCTGGCTGCTTATACACATCTGTTCTTCAGATGCTCCTTTGACCTGATCATAACATCTTACTAGTGTGTTTGTTTTATATTCGTATGACTTTGCCTTTGAAAATTATGATTTACAATGACTGATTTATGATTTATAAATCACTAACTCAGATCAAACCTTCATCATCCATTCCCTGTTTTATATTGAATGCCAGCTTGCTCATCATTCCCCACCTCTAACACACAAACAACACACACACACACACAGAGTCACACTCTTATCCTCATACACATCTAACATCCCCTACGCACCCAGAAAAAAAGATTTTTTGGAGGGGAGGGCAGCTAAAAATGCAGGCAGCTGGATATTTTATATTAAAGGAGGGCTGGACACCAGCGTATATGAGGCAATCTCAGAGACCAAATTATAGAGACTGAACTGGGTGATGACCACAGGTGGGAACAATACGTCTCTTTGGAATGTGTCATCTATTTGGAGTCTGAGTTTTACATTGAATCCTAACTTTCAGCTCAAGCTAAACTGTTCCAGCCCAGTTCTTCCTGGGACTCCTTCCAAGGCCTCACCCAGCGTCCTCTTTCCACCACTAAGGAAGAATGCACCTAGTGCCAGGGGTGGTGACAGTGAGTTGGCTATGGCCCCTCCAAGACCAGTTATGGATTTATCAGCATTGTCTTAAATGTCTGTTCCTTTTTGGGCTGCCATGCCCTGCCACACTGGATCACCTGGACCTTTACTGGATGAGAATTCAAGATGCCTGGACACCTCGAGTGGGAGGCATAGAGAGGCTGCACTGTGGGTGGTGGGTGTTAGATTATCTCTGGGTGTCTCCTTGGACTGATCTCTAGAGAGACCCAACAGAGGGACTGACCCATGGAAGGAGAGGGTTTGTTCTGGATAAGTACCAGTCATCCCATCACTCTGAACTGTGGTGGGGTTCAAGGGAAGGTAATCATAGGCTCTTCTCTGCAGCCTGGAAACTCCAAGTGTGGTCCTGGACCAGCAGCACTGACGTCACCTGGGAGCCTGCTCAGGCCCCACCCGAGACCTTCTGACTCAGAACCTGCAGTTTAACAAGACCCCAGGTGATTCATGAGCACTGTAGAGTTTGAGAAGTGCCAGAGTGAAGGAAGTCACACCCACCTAGGAGCGCTGAGCCCTGTGTTCTGTGAATCTCATTAGCTGGGTGACTGTGGGCCAGTTATTTTCCCCTCTCAGAGCCTGTTTCCTTGTCTGTAAGAGAAGAACCTCTGGATCAAACGTATGCAAAAGCACTGCCCAATTGTTGTTGTGTGCCATCAAGTTGATTCCAACTCATAGTGACCCTATATGTCAGACTAGAACTGTCCCAAAGGGTTTCTTATGTAATTTGTTTAGAGGACAACAGAACCCCTAAGAAGCCCTGGTGTGGGGTGGGGTTGGCAGATGAGAACACCTGTGGGTGGGCAGATGGGAGGTTCCATCCCAAGCTGCCCCTCTGGGCCTCACCCAGACAAATGAATGCTCATTAGCAGCAGGGTAGGTCCTTTGTTCACAGTGGACCCCAGCCAGGGCCCAGGGATCAGGGGGGCAGGGTTGGGCCCTGGAGCTGACCACAGCACTCCCTTCCACTGGCCACCTCCCCTGTGGCTGGGAAGTCAGCTCCATGCCCAGCCCACACTTCCCAAGCTCTTTCAGGGTGACCTATTGCAGGAATTTGTCCTTGAGCACCGTATCTTAGGCCTCCTTCCTTGATTGTTCTGAAGACCAAATGGAGCTCTTTGCCCTCACTAGACACAGGGAAGGAGGGGGCAGAATGAAATCACTTTAATAGCATAGCAACGCGTTAGGGCCAGGAGTCACAGATGAGGGGAACATTGTGTCTTCCACTTGCACACGTTGGCAGAGCTGCACAGTTGCACTGGACAATCTTACAGACAGGTTTTTCACATTGAGAACTTAATAAATAGATAATTGAAGTGTCACTCTTCAGAGACAGTGAGTTACGACTGTGATTATTTTCTTATTCTGTCTTCTCTGAGATGGGAGGTTACTTCTGGTCCAGCTGAGGAAGCATGCGTCCCCTAGGAGGGATATTCATACTCCTCAGCACTGCGGCGGCCAAAATCCATCCAGCCCATGTAGTCCCGGTCACTTATCCTGTGGCTGGGGTCCAGGCCCTGCAGGTTCTTCACGATAGACATCCGGCCGGAAGGAGCTACAAGGGCCAGGGAGGAAGGACATAGGAACATTATGTCTATAACATCACTAGTTCAATTTGTAAATGAGAAGATTGGGAAAACCAGGCAAAATATAACATACATCTTCTTAAGGATGTCAAAGAGCTACCAAGATAGTGAAATTTCTGGACCAAGATATAAGAGAGGAGATGGATCCAGGTCTCTGTAACTGGAGTTATTGTTGTTAGGTGCCGTCGAGTCAATTTCGACTGATAGCAACCCCATGGGACAGAGTAGAACTGCCCCATAGGGTTTTCTAGGCTGTAAACTTTAGGGAAGCAGATCATTGGGTTTTTCTCCTGCGTAGCCTCTGGGTGGGTTTGAACCGCCAACCTGTCGGTTAACAGTTGAGTTTCAGAAAGGGTAATATTTACTCTAGTATTTACATGGGTTTGCTTTGTGTTCTGCAAGTATTTAGGTGGATTCATTTCTTCCTGCCTTTCATGGACTGAGGAGTCCCTGGGTGGTGCAAATGGTTAAGCACTCAGCTGCTAACTGAAAGGTTGGAGGTTTGAGTCCACCTAGAGGTGCATTGGAAGAAAGACCTGGTGATCTACTTTCAAACACTCAACGATTGAAAACCCTGTGGAGCACAGTTGTACTCTGACACAAATGGGATCACAGGACTCACAGTTGAATCAATGGCAACTGGCAACGGCTTTGTTTTCAGGGACTGGTGACTTGCCTGAGTTTTCCTTTGTCACCCCACCCTCAAAGCTATTCTTTCTTATGTACATGACCCTCAGCAGAAGCCAGCCAAGAATCTCCCCAGTACTTACCCACTTTTAAATCTCAGCCCTTAATAGCTCTGAACATGGCTTGTCCTCCAGAAAGCTCTTGTTGTTAAGGTAATACAATTACAATATTTTGGTGTTGGGATGATTTAAAAAAAAAAAAAAGAAGGAATTGATCCTCATTGCTAGAATAATACCGTTTAAAATGGTTAATTCAAAAGCTAACTTCTTTTTTAAAAACAATACTGAGAAAAAGACACACCATCAGATTAAAATCCTTAGCCCAGAAGCGTGGGCAGAGAGGTAGGTAATAAAAAAATCATTTAAATCAGTCATTTTGCCCAAAATGCAATAACCAAACCTGAAATGGGCCCTTTGGGATGGGAGCTAAGTCCTTGAAGATAGGATGATTCCCATGTGTAATTCAGACTGAATGAGTAGGGACAGGAAGAGGTGGTTTCTTTGGAGACATGGGACACAGTCCCAGCCCACAGGTCACTGGGAGTGGCTTCCTGACATATGAAATCAGTATAACACCTTCTTCTGTGCAAAGTAAGATTCAAGAAAGGTCCCTCAGGACAAGCCCAGGCTGCTTTGAGGGTAGAGGAGCAGAGGACTCCAGATAGTACCCACTGGGTTGGGCCACTAGGTCCCCACCTCTCATGATGCTGCAAGAGGCTGCTCCTATCAGCTTATTTATTGAACAAAGACATGGCAGAGGCAGTTACCCTGCCTCACTGGGTCTTCAAACTAAGCAAGCTAAATTAACAAAAGGAAACAATTCCACAGAGCAACACCTCCACCCTCCCTTTTCTTGCTCCCCACACATCCCCTCCCAGCCTGGAAGTGAGTCAACCCAGCTTGCTCCAGCCCCTCTTGGACCTCTGCCCAACACACACAGAAGAAAAACAGCCCCTGTTGTTAAGTTGGAGCCCTGGTGGTGCAGTGGTTAAGAGCTTGGCTGCTAACCAAAAGGTTGGCAGTTCAAATCTACCAGCTACTCCTTGGAAACCCTGTGGAGCAGTTCTACTCTGTCCAATAGGATCACTATGAGTCAGAATTGACTCAATGGCAGCAGATTTAGTTTGGGTTTTGTTGTTAAACTGTTCAAGACCTTTCAGGTGAAACATTAGTTCTCTCATTCAGCAGAACCTACAGACCCAGGTACCTGTAACACATACACAATGAGGTTTGCCCCATCTTCCTGCCTGCTCTGCTGATGAACGCCCACTCCAAGGACTGGGCACTGATGGAATTTCCAACTAATGGAAGCAAAGTGACAGCTTTGATTACAGTGAGCAGCCTGGGTCATTGGTGGGGACACCATGTTCAGTCATGGAAGCTGCACTTGCTACACACCTCACTGTCCCCAGTCAGCACACAGCTCTGTCCTTGTTTTGCATGCATTTCCTAAGGTCCTCACTCACTTCCCCAGTGCCTAACCCAAGGCAAGGGCTTACACATTATTTATGGAATTGAATGGAATGGTCTGGCTCTTCTAGACTTTTAAACCTGGAATGTACAGTACAACTGGGAAGCTGGATGGTTTCCAGACCCTTTGGATAGGCTCAGCCCTGCTGCTGCCTAGATATGCAACCTCGTGTAGGTTACTTACCCTTCTAGAGCCTCAGTTTCCATACTGACAAACCGGGGATAATAACACTGTGCAGATAATACAGATGTAACATTGAATCTCTGCTGGGCAGGGAGCAGGTGCACATTCGATGTTAGATGCCTCCCAAGCCCTCCCCTCCCAATAGATTTGCTTCTCTTCAGGTCATTGAAAGCTCTGGGGACATTCCTAGAGATCGACTATTGAGCACTGCCGAAAGAGTAAATGATCTTGTTTAGGATCTTCAAGCATTATATATGCTTTGTTGTTGTTGTTAGGTGTCATCAAGATGATTTTCAACTCAGACAGACCCATGGGACAGAGTAGAACTGGCCCATAGGGTTTTCTAGGCTGTAATCTTTATGGGAGCAGATTGCTACATCTTTCTCTCTTTCAGTGTAATTAGCAGGAAAGCAAAACAGAAGCTGCTGGGTAGGTTTGAACCACTAACCTTTTGGTTAGCAGCCAACTGCTTAACTGTTGCTCCACCAA
This sequence comes from Trichechus manatus latirostris, assembly GCF_000243295.1. Taxonomy (NCBI): domain Eukaryota; kingdom Metazoa; phylum Chordata; class Mammalia; order Sirenia; family Trichechidae; genus Trichechus; species Trichechus manatus. The sequence continues at coordinate 21,395,385 of NW_004443937.1, forward strand.
GGCTCCTTATTATATATACAATAAGCAAAGCAGGAATTGCCCCAAGTCGATTCCCACTCATAGTGACTGTATAGGACAGAGTAGAATTGCCCGATAGGGTTTCCTAGGCTGTAATCTTTATGGGGGCAGATAGTCACATCTTTCTCCTGCGGAGCTGCTGGTTCGAACCGCCGACCTGTCAATCAGCAGCTAAGCGCTTAAACACTGCCCCACCAAGGTAAAAATCTGATACAATCCCAAAATACGTAAAATACTCAAAGAAACTGAACAGTTTTTAAATGTATATATATTTATCCCTAGTTCATATTTGTCAAATAGAAGCGTATGCTTGTTTGCTAGCTACCGCTGATCTGTGAGTGTTGGCAGCTGAAGTTCTAGGTGACTGCTATTTCTACCTGTGTTGTTTGGACAACAGGCTGAAGGCAAAGGAAGAAGGCTGAGAAGTAGGGAGAGGAAGAACTTTCCAACTAAGATGTGTGCTATAAGAGCCACTGACAAGCATCAGACCTGGGAAATAATGTGGTAACTGGCTTTTTTCTGGAACTGTTTCTCTGTGAACTTTCCTGAAGGTGGAGAGAGGAGGGAGGTTGATTAGCTCTCAGATTTTCTTCCAGAAAAAAAAAAAAAAAAAAGCCTAGAAAGTTTCAGATTGATCTGGCTGAAATTCAGCCCATACCCAGGGTCAGATATTAAATTGCTTTCAGAGAGATAATCAGCAGGAGCCCCCAAAAGTTTTCAGACCTTTTCTGTTATCCTACTAGTATTTCCATCTCTTTCAATGTAATTAGCAGGCAAGCAAAACAGATGGTGAGAGTTCCAGCAATTTCCCAAAGGGAGGAAGAAATATAAGAAGTCACCTTCTTCTCTTTCCCTCTGAAATCCCCTACTTAAAAAGGTTCCAGTCTCACCTTTATATGAAACCATAGGAGACTCTGAAGCGCCAAGCCTCCATTTTCTCTTCCTCTAGTCAAATCCAGAAGGAGCCCTGGTGCTGCAATGGTTAAGTGCTTGGCTGCTAACCAGAAGGTTGGCAGTTCGAACCCACCCAGCAACTCCGAGGGAGGAAAGACCTGGTGATCTGCTTCCGTAAGGATTACAGCCAAGAAAACCCTATGGGGCAGTTCTACTCTGTCACATGGGGTGGCTATGGGGCAGAATCCATTCAAGGGCACCCAACAACAGTCAAATCTAGTAGAGCAAGAGAGCCTCCTGGAAAAGGGAGCCTGCCTGCCCCCCACCTCCACCCACCAGCATTTGCTGAGTGGTTTGAAGGTCTAGCTGTGTTGGTTCAGTTGAGCACCTGCCCCACAGCCAGAGCGCTCACCATCAGTGTCACTGTGGATCCAGTTGGTAGAATAAAGGGTTGGGCAATTATGGCCAAGGAGAACTCAGAATTGGTGCTGATTCCTTTCTCCCATTACATAGTTTGGTGAAAACTGATATTGTCACTTCTTGTTTAACTGCTGTTGTCAGATCTCAGGCATTGGCAGTATTGATCGCATCCTGCTAGAGTGTTACCAATTGTCAGTATCGAGGGGCTAGAGGTTTCTTTGTGTCTACAACAGAGACTATTTACTGCATATGTGAACTCTTTTAGAGAGTTCTACATACACATTTAAATTCATATTTGCAAAATAAATTTAAATCTTATCTTTTAATGTCTTCATGAAATGACTTGAACTTAGCAACACTGGGCCAAAAATTATTTCAAAGAAAGCTTTTAAAAAGGTTCTTCTTCCTAATGAAGTCCCTTCCTGCCTTCCCCCCCCCCCACCTTTGCTACAAAGTACGTTCTGAAAACTGAACTGTCTCGTGTGGTATAGCCAGGGAAAGGAAAATAAGAAACCTTTTAGCTTAACCTGTCGCCTGCGTTTGCCCCAAGAGATATCTACAACAGTCGTGCGCTAGAGGAGAGGCTCTGGAATGGGAGCCCCGCTCCTGGGCAGACGTGAGGGATGGAGAGGAGCCATCCTTACCTTTCCGGGCCTGCTGGATATATCTGGCCAGCAGCGCTCCCAGGTGCGCTCGGGGCTCGCCGTCCACCCTCTGGACGGCCCTCATTGGCCTCCGGGGAGCCTCCTCTGGGCCCTGCACCCCGGGGCCAGCTGGGTCCTCCGGGTGCGCGGGCTGAGCCAACGCACCCACCGCCAGTACTGCCATCAGCACGCACAGACGCACGCCGCTATTCATGGCTGTAGAGGGTAAAGGGGAAGGGGGCAGTTAACCGAAAGGTGGGGTCCGATGGACTCCTGGGGGGAGTAGGGGAAGCCAGGGCACAGAGAAGGGTCTTAGCCCAAATACGGGTCGCTCCGGACGGGCCAGGCTAGCACAGGCAAAAGGACTCGCTGGGCGCAGACTCGAGTTGAGCGGCCACAGCACGTGCGTAAGGGCGCACCAGGCTTGTCTTTGGGTAAACCACACCCGGTGCATGGGGAGCGCGCAGAGACCCCAGTGCTTAGCAGAAGGAATGTTTTCTGCTTTCCTTTAGGTTGAAGAAATGTTAGTAGAGCATCTGTCTTCTAATTGGAAAAGCAAGGGGTTAAGAAAATGTGCGAAATTTTCTAAAAAGAAGACTCCGTGGGAGAAAAGAGATCTTTGAAGAAAGGTAGCTCGTTTCCAGACAGCGAAGAAGCTTGCGGTAGGGAAATAAATGGTGAGAAAAGAGAAGCACAGTTAAAAATGTGGGAGCAATGGACAAAAGCCGTATTTGCAAAGTTTCTTCAAAATGTACATGGGAATTGGCACCAAACCACTAGCCAAACCTAGGCAGGGTTTTTAAAATCAGTAATGTGCGCTCAGCCATCAGTCATTGGCAAAGTCCAGCTGCGTTTTAGATCCGCGGGCAGATAAAATACCCGCACTTTTCTATCCCCAAAGCACTGAATTTTTCTGCAGTATTTACAAAATAAATTTAAATCTTAAAAACTTCTAGGTATTCTATTTGAAAAGATTGCAAAGTACAGAGCACTTCAGGGTAAAATCTAGCAAATTTCAATTTGAATGCTAATCCTGTGCCAAGGGATATTACACCGTTGTGCGCTTGAAAGGATGCGTGTGTGTGAACGTCTTGAAAGCAGCTTCATCCACCCCTCACACATTGTTAGAAACAGCGCCGTTATTTCTGACTTTAAGAAATGCCGTTCGAGCGCTCGGAGAGAGACACGAAAACCGAAAAATAAAATGCAAAGGAGCACAAAACTGAAGACATCATTCCTACGACAAAAGACCCTTGGATTCCCTGTCGGCAGGAGCGAGAACCTACCTTTGGAGTAGAACGCAGATGGCTTCGCGTTCCCACCAAAGCAGCCGGCGGCCGGAGCCAAGTTCAGAGTGGGCGGGCGGCTGCCTCTTAAATAGCCCCGCCCGGCACTGTTGTCCAGTCATCTGTTTACCCAGCGCTGACGCAAACGGGCAGTAACACGTGCTCAGATGGCGGCCACTAGGGCGACAACCGATTGAGGTGGCTCCTGGAGGAGAGGGGGAAATGGCCTAGTGTAGTCGAGTTAACCCCTCCCTGGCGGGGTGCCCGTGGCCGGCCCTACTCTCGGTCCCAGAAGCTTCCTCCTCCAATTCCTTCCAGCTCCCTCTCCCTTGCCCATTCTAGCGCCCTGCTCCTCAGGGCAGGAGACCTGGGAGTCGGAGTCTCCCGCCGGGATGGAGAAGCTTCCTGCGTTTAATCCTCTTTCAATGGGCCGAAAAGACATTTGGGGGACTCGAGGCTGGGCTGGGTGTCAGCAAAGTGAAATTTAGAGAGGGAAGGTACGTGGCCCCTCTCCGAGCACCCTAGGCAGCTCCGATCTCTAGCTGTGTTAGTATTCTCCCCCGAGGGAGGGAGGACTGGGTCCGGGTCTTCACTTTCTTCCCAGCCTCATTAAAAGCGCTTGAAGTTCTCCAATATTTTAAGGGCAAGTGTTCCCGGGGCAGTGAATGGTCTCCGGCCACAGCTGGCTGTTGGCGTCCTGGGCTTCGCTTTATGCAGCTGCAGAACGGGGATGATACTATCTGGCTTTGCTCAGAGGAATCCAGCTTGGAAAGGGCAATATTTTCTTCGAGGCTGAGGCACTACCTGCCCGAGACCCCCGCGGGGTCTCGCCGCCGCCGCCAAGTGGCGCCAGCGAGTGTCCCCGTTTGTCTCCCGCCTTAACCCCGACCTCCGAGAACATTAGCATCCCACCTGCCACCTCCTCTGCATTCTCGCGCACTCGGACCCCATATCCATTCCCACCAGAACGCCGGTTGCTAGGCTTGGAGATAAGAACCCCGCCCCCGTCACTCATCTGCCCTTCCCAGCGCGGTCTCGCCCCTGGCTCCGGATCTGGGCGATCCCGAGCCAGTGCATGGTCGCGGTCTTCACCCATCTCCGCCCTGAAGTCGTTTAGGTTTGAGTCCCGGGGCTGGTGCTTAGGGTCGCCTGGTCCCTGAATAGGCATTGCCACCCACCCACCCATTTCACGGACGGCAAACCGAGGCGAGCAGAAGAGCAGCGCCTAGCCACTGCACCACCGGATGCCGGGAAGGGATTCTTTCAAATCGGAATCCCTATTCAGCTCTGCCCGCAGGGGCTCCCCGGGTGGCGGGTCTGTGGGGCACCTGCATGGGGGTTGAAACACCCCGCCCTTCTAAACCCGAGGGACAGCTACATTTCTGCTACCAAAGGCGTCATTTTAAAAACAGAGCAGCTGACTAAATGCTTTCCAGTGGTTTTTCACGAGGCTGCTAAGTGTGTGTGTAGTTCAGTTGGGGGAACTAGTTATATTTGTGACCGTGGCCAAGACGTGTCTAGAAATATAAACTTGTTATAGAACAGTGGTTCTCAAACTTTAGGGTAGGGTGGTGGTTGCCAACCTGGGGGTGACAGCATGAAGGAATGAATGGAGGAAAGAGAGCCAGTGAAGGGGTGGCCAAGAGGCTGGAGAGGAAATGCCACAAGGGGAAGCCAAAAGTGACAAGGACTATGATATGAAGAAGGGACCATGAAGCCGACCTCTCATTTGCCCTAAAGTTGTAGCCACTTTGCCCCCAGGAATGAGAATACTGGACAGGGATGTGTTATAGAAGATACTCTGGGAAAATAAAAAACCAAAAAGGCATCTGAACACAGTAATGATTTTTTTTTTCCTTCTTAATGAGTCAGAGGGTGCTAATCATTCTGACCATTGGTCTAGAAAGACGGGCTGGAGCCTGAGCTTTTCTTGTAGTGCGTATATGCAGTGGGGAGAATCCATTCATTCATTAACAAATCCTTGCTTCATGCTCCTGAGGCAGATGCTTTTGGTACCTGTTTCCACAGCTCTGCCTTCCACATCTGGTTGGGCAGTTTTGAGAGCAAGGACAGCATTCCCTCCTCAAGCTTCCAAAGCTCCCCTCTCCACTTCTTTACTCAAAGCTCAGCCCCTGCAGACGTTTAGCTGGAAAGCAATGGTGTTAACTCTGGAGGGCAACCCTCAACCAGCAAGGAATGGGAACTTCCAAGTCTTCTGCTCTCCTTATGGACCATTTCAGAAGCTTCTGGAGCCTTCCCAAAAATCCTTGAGTCCCCTTCATCTGCAGCAGTGGCCTTGATAACATCCCTTTAATTGGCTTTTCCACCTTACCTGTCTCTCTCACTCTTCTCATTTTCTCGTATCTGCTCCCTGGGATCATCTCCCAAATAAACCATCTCATCTGATGGTCAAATTCTCGTCTGATTTCAGGATAATTCAGCTGAAGACACCAAACATCTATCAGGCACTGTTAGAGTACAGCAGTGAGCAAAGCAGACAAAATCACTGCTCTTGTGATGCTCCCATTCTAGTGGGGGAGGAAAACAACGAACAAGAACATAACGCAGCAGATCATGAAGGATACAATGCTAAGTAGAAAAGTAGAGCAGTAAAGGGTATGGGGAGAGCTGGGCAGGGAATTTATGTTAACATCTGCAAACCTCTGTTAGGCTCTTTGATATGTAGACTTCACCACATTAAGGAGAATGGTTTTGCTTTTCAGTCCAAATAAAGTTGCTTTTGCATTTCACCAAGCATGAGATGGTAATTAAATTTCATTCTTGGTCCATTGCCTTCTCCCAGAAAAGAAATTTAAAAAAGGGCAGTGCCCTCTCTGTTCTTCCCCTGTTGCCCCCCATCACTGAGTGAGACCCCTCATGATGAGAAAGAGCTTCATGCAGAGGACTGAAAACACGGTGAATGAGTTCCAGATATTGCCTTTGAGAAGCAATGGTGGTGAACGAAACCCTTTGACTGTTTTCTGAGTTTGGAATCCAGAAATTTTCATTGGATTGTGGTCAAAAGAATTTAAGTGAGGTCTAGTTCAGACTGTGGGAGGCATCCCCAAGAAGCAGGCACTGAAACAGATGTAATATTTCCAATATAGAATTTTTAGCCATGGGAAATATCTCAAAGACATATGCCTACCTTGTATCTGTAGAAAACTTACTGAAATTTTCGGGGACATGCTTTACTAGTTGGCGTCAAGTCGATTCTGACTCATGGTGACCCTACGTGTTGCAAAGTAGAACTGCGCTCCAAAGGATTTTCGAGGCTGTGACCTTTTGGAAACAGATCACCAGACCTTTCTTCGGAGGCGTCTCTGAGTAGGTTCTAACTGCCAGACTTTCGGTTAGTAGCCAAGTGCTTAACAGCTGGCACACTCAGGTATTTATCATCAGTCATAACAAGCCCTGGGCCAGTTGCAGAACAGACCATCAATTGCTCCTATGCAAATTCAAGTTGAAGCTGAAGAAAACTAAAACAAGTCCATGAGAACCAAAGTACGACCTTGAGTATATCCCATCTGAATTTAGAAACCATCTCAAGAATAGATTTGATGCATTGAACACTAATGACCGAAAACCAGGTGAAGTGTGGGATGACATCAAGGATATCATACATGAAGAAAGCAAGACATCATTAAAAAAACAGGAAAGAAAGAAAAGACCAAAATGCATGTCAGAAGAGACTCTGAAAATTGCTCTTGAACTTAGAATAGCTAAAGCGAATGGAAGAAATGATGAAGTAAAAGAGTTGAATAGAAGATTCAAAGGGTGGCTGGAGAAGACAAAGTAAAGTATTATAATGAAATGTGCGAAGATCTGCAGTTAGAAAACCAAAAAGAAAGGACATGCTCAGCATTTCTCAAGCTGAAAGAACTGAAGAAAAAAATTCAAGCCTTGAGTTGCAATACTGAAGGATTCTGTGGTCAAAATAAGGGGTCCTGGTGGCACAGTGGTGAAGTGCTGAGCTGCTAACCAAAAGGTCGGCAGTTCAAACCCATGAGCTGCTCCATGGGAGAAAGATGTAGCAGTCTGCTTCTATAAAGATTATAGCCTTGGAAACGTTGTAGGGCAGATCTACTCTGTCCTATAGGGTCACTATGAATTAGAATCAACTGGAAGGCAACGTGGTTATGGGCAAAATATTGAATGACATGGGAAGCATCAAATGAAGGTGGAAGATATACACAGAGTCATCGTACCAAAAAGAATTGGTTGACATTCAACTATTTCAGGAGGTAGCATTTGATCAAGAATCAACGGTACTAAAGGAAGAAGTCCAAGCTGCACTGAAGGCATTGGTGAAAAACAAGGCTCCAGGAATTGATGGAATACCAACTGAGATGTTTCAACAAACAGATGTAACACTGGAAGTGCTTATGTCAAGAAATTTGGAGGATAGCTTACCTGGCCAACTAACTGGAAGAGATCCATTTACATGCCCATTCCAAAGAAAGATGATCCAACAGAATATCGAAATTATCAAACAATATCATTAATATCACACACAAGTAAAATTTTGCTGAAAATAATTCAAACACAGGGAACTGCTAGAAATTCAAGCCAGATTCAGAAGAGGATGTGGAACGAGGGACATCATTGCTGATGTCAGATAGATCTTGGCTGAAAGCAGAGAATACCAGAAAGATGTTTATTGACTATGCAAAGGCATTTGACTGTGTGGATCACAACCAATTATGGATAACACTACAAAGAATGGGAATTCCAGAAAACTTAATCATGCTCATGAGGAATCTGTACATAGACCAAGAGGCAGTCATTCCAACAGAAAAAGGGGATGCTGTGTGGTTTAAAATCAGGAAAGGTGTGCATCAGGACGTATATTTTCACCATACTTATTCAGTCTTTATGCTGAGCAAATAATCTGAGAAACTGGAGTATGTGAAGAAGAACTCGACATCAGAATTTGAGGAAGACTCAGTAACAACCTGTGATATGCGGATAACACAACTTTGCTTGCGGTAAATGAAGAGAACTTGAAGTACTTACTGATGAATATTAAAGACCACAGCCTTCAGTATGGATTACACCTCAACATAAAGAAAAAAATCTTCACAACTGGACCAATAAACAACATCATGATAAATGGAGAAAAGATTAAGTTGTCGAGGATTTCATTTTACTTGGATCCATAATCAACACCCATGGAAGCAGCAGTCAAGAAATGAAATAACATACTGCGTTGGGCAAACCTGCTGTAAAAGACCTCTTTAAAGTGTTACAAAGCAAAGATGTCACTTTGAGGACTAAGGTGCACCTGACCCAAGCCATGGTATTTTCAATCACCTCATATGCATGCAACAGCTAGACAATGAATAAGGAAGACTGAAGAAGACCTGATGCATTTGAATTATGGTGCTGGCAAAAAATATTGAATAATAATATGGACTGCTGGAAGAACAAACCAATTTGTTTTGGAAGAAGTAGAGTCAGAATGCTCCTTAGAAGTGAGGATGGCAAGACTTAGTCTCATGTACTTTGGACATGTTACCAGGAGGGACCAGTCCCTGGAGAAGGAAATCATGCTTGGTAAAGTAGAGAGTCAGCGAAAAAGAGGAAGACCCTCAAAGAGATGGATTGACACAGTGGCTCCAACAATGGGCTCAGACATAACAGTGATTGTGAAGATGGCACAGGACTGGGCAGTGTTTCGTTCTGTTGCACGTACAGTGGCTACAAGTCAGAACAATCTCAACGGCGCCTACCAACAACAACAACATTTCCTCCAGCCTTTCATGGACTTGGAACTCGCCTAGGTTTTCCTTTGTCTCCCCACCCCCAAAACTGTTCTCCCTTATGTACCCTCAGCAGAAGCCAACCAAAGGTGGGTTAGAACCACCCATCTTTCAGTTAGTAATTGAGTGCTTAACCGTTTGTTCCACCCATGGACTCTAGGGACACGCCAGGGTCTTCTAATTTATTATTTCTAGAATTTAAACGTGGTACAAGTAACCTCCATTTAAAAGAGGTCACTAGGCTGTTTACTGTGATTAAAAATGCCTTGGAGAGAACCCTATTTGAAGCCATCTATTGTGGGTCTTGACTTCTTTCTCCTGAACATACATTAGAAATGCCTTTATTTGTGTTGAACTTTTTAAAGGCCCACATAGTCTCACCTGCCAAATCTGGAATGATTTGACTGAAAAGAAAGAAGTAGCTGTGGTCACTGTGACCAGTGTTTCCTTCTTCTAACGATGAATCTCCTTAGAATATTTTGTCTTAGTTTGGGTTTCCACAAAAGCAGGGCCTGAGACAAGCAGCTGGGTGCAGGTAATTTATTTGAGAGGAGATCCCAAGGAAGGAGGAGTGAGGGAGCAGAGAGAGTAAACTGGGAAGAGAGAGGGGACAGCATGTGTGTTAATGAGTGTGTCACTGCTGTGGACAACTAGGCTCCATCCCACTGGGGACTCTCTGAGGTGCCTCCAGCAGCATGCCTCGTAATCGGTCCACCAGAGGCCGGAGGAGAGCCCAAGGCATTTATCCACACACCCCCATTCCCAGTTCCAAATAGGCCTCCCTGCTCCTGCAGTGACAGAGAAATCTCTTGGGCAGAGGAGAGAGAGACAGATGGCTGAGGTGGAAACAGCCCCTGGGGAGCTGCGGGGATATACTGTGGGACCTCAACAGGGACTGGAACATACCTGTGTTTTGATAATATCTTATACTTTCGCTGGCATTTCTAGTCTACAAGATTGGTGGAATCAAGGAATCCTAAATCTCAGGCGGATCTTGAAGACCCTCTTGTCCAAGGGTCACAAATTCAAACACCACCAAAGGGAGTGAAGCAGGCCAGGGCGTGATGAGAGCAACAGCATGAGCACAATGATAAATGATAGTGACGAGTGCGGGTGGGGACCTCTGGGAGCCAGTGTAGGGCTCATGCTCAGAGTTAACTCACTTACAAGGGATGTTGTATTTGTACTTCAATTCCTGTCAGTTACTGGTTGTCAGCGGCTGGTCAAGGGCAGTTCCTGGGGGGTCATTAATTCCCTAGCATTTCTAGCCTGCTGGGTATACGGGGGAGCCCTGGTGGCACACTGGTTAAGCGTTAAGGCTGCTAATGAAAAGCAGTTCGAATCCAGCAGCCACTCCTTGGAAACCCTATAGGGGGCACTTCTACTCTGTTCTATAGAGTCGCTGTGAGTCGAAATCAACTCCACAGCAAGGGGTTTGGTTTTTTTTGTGGGAGGGGCGGTATATGGGCTAAAAGTGGTTTGCAGCCTCCAGGGGAAGCCCTCAGGCAAAGAGATGCAGAGGTTGGCAATCGCCGGGGCTGCAGGCACTGTGACGGTAAGACCTGAAGGGAGATGAGTGGCAGCGACAGAGTGGCTACCTCCTCTAACAATTTGTATGTACGCAGTATTACAAAAAAAAAAAAAGAAAAAAGAAAAAACAGTTCACTCCAACTCATTGGCTACCCCATATGTGTCAGAGTAGAGCTTTGCTCCATAGGGTTTTCAATGACAGGTTTTTTGGAAGTAGATCACCAGGTCTTTCTTCCAAGCCATCTCAGGGTGGACTCTAACCTTGAATCTTTTAGTTAGCAGCTGAATGCATTAACCATTTACACAACTCAGGGACTCTGTACTCAATATATATGTATTTTCTTGTGAGTTGCCTTCGAGTAGATTGTGACTCATAACTACCTCATGTGTTACAGAGTAGAACTGCTCCATAGGGTTTTCTTCGCTGTAATCTTAACAGAAGCAGGTCGCCAGGCCTTTTCTTCTGCTGTGCCACTGGCTGGGTTTGAACTGTCAACCTTTAGGTTAGCAGTCGAGTGCTAACGTTTGCACCACCAAGAGACCTTGTACTGAATACTATATTTTATCTTAATTTGCTAGAACAGAGCCTGGTACATAGTAGTTGCTCCGTTTGTTGAGTGAATGCTTCATCTATAGGAACATCTCATTTGCCAGTATGCCAGACGACAGGAATGTGAGTTATTCACCCAATACATGCTGGACTCCCGCTAAGTGATCAATAAACATTTGCTGAGTAAACGACTGTTAGTTCAGTTAAATAGATTTATAAGGTGTATCATGGTGAACGAAAAGCCATCTGGACCCTCGGCTGAGTCATTGACTCCCAAACAGCCACAAAATTGTTTTTAGCACCATTTCTGTTACATTTCTTTCAGCTGCACACATACAGAAGTGAGAGGTCACTTCAGGAATGGATGACAGGGATGAGCACAGTTCAGCTCCCAGCCGATTGATCTTCACCCAGAATAAGCCTTTTGTTTTTCAAACAAATACTGACAAGCCAAGAGGAATGGTATCCCCGGAGAAACCAGCCACTGTGTCCTCAGGCCTGTCTCTTCAGCTCACTTTGCCTTGGGGTAAGTTTAGAAGAAGCGTCTGTGGCTTTTCTCAGGAAAACTTAACAACAGCGAGACTCAAAGTAATTGTGGGGCAGTTGGGGAGTCTTTGTTGTCCTGCTGATCCGGCCATCTCCCTTCTGTCTTGTCCTCTGCAATGTTGCCTTTGCAGCGCCCGTGCTTCACTGTTCAGGACAGCGAATTTATCTTTTCTTGGTTATTAATGCTTCAGCTCTAACTCCTTGGCCAGCTCCTCAGCAGAGCCTGGTGCCTGAGACCCATAGCTCTGAGTTGATAGAGAGCTGACCCTGCTGAGTGACTGAGGCTTAATCTTTGGGTCACTATCTGTTCGCTTTCCTATGGCCTGTGTACGTAGGGGACAAAGGGTGGACAGTGTTTCTCAGCGTGGGTGGTAGTGCCCTCTCAGGGGCTTTTAGGAAATTTGTGGGAATTTTTTAAATTTTTCTTTTATATTATAGTTGGGGTACTATATTGATTTTTTTTTAATATTGTGTGCACAGGCATATATTATATGAGCTATAAATGTTATCCCAAGACAGTCAAGGGAGAGTATGAAATATTTGTTGTCAAAAAGGGGTGTTGAGTCAGATGTGGTTGGGGATCCAAGCCTTAGGGTATGGATGTTTACGGCTGTCAAAGAGTAAGAACCCATATTCTGTTCAAAGTAAAAATAAAGAGGTTTACTGGAGGCTTGAGGCAGTTCTAATTGGGAAAACGCTTGATCTCCCAAAGTGAAATCAGCAACTCCAAAGGGTCAAAAGAGAACAGCACCTTTATAAGGCAAAATCAGGAACTTACAATACAATATTTTTGATTGGTGGTTACAAACTCAGGGAAGTGGGAGGTGGAATATCCCAAAGAGGGAGCTCAAATGGGATTGGAGCAAAGCATGCATGTGGACTATTCAGACTGGTTAGCACTCGAAATTACTAAAGTGGGGTTTATAGGGTGGTCAAAGAACAATCACAGGACATTCTTTCCTGAGAATCTTTCATTAAAATACCTGCTCTGGCAAGACATTTCCTGAGGGCTGTTTGCACAGGAGATTTCTAATAAACTACTGGCCCCAAGACCTCTCCCAAGACCATTCTTTCTACATTCTTAGCTTACCTACTGTTATGGATGGAATTGTGTCCCCCCAAAAATGTGTGTCAACTTGGCTAGGCCATGATTCCCAGTATTGCGTGATTATCCATCATTTTGTCATCTGACGTGATTTCCCTATGTGTTGCAAATCCTACCTCTATGATGTTAATAAGGCAGGACAAGAGGTAGTTATGTTAATGAAGCAGAACTCAATCTACAAGATTAGACTGTGTCTTAAGTCAATCTCTTTTGAGATATAAAAGCGAGAAATGAGCAGACAGGAGGGGGACCTCATATCACCAAGAAAGGAGTGCCAGAAGCAGAGCACGTCCTTTGGACCCAGGATCCCTGTGCTGAGAAGCTCCTAGACCAGGGGAAGACTGATGACAAGGACCTTCCTCCAGAGACAACATAGAGAGGAAGGCTTCCCCTGGAGCTGATGCCCTGAATTTGGATTTCTAGCCTACTAGACTGTGAAAGAATAAACTTCTGTTTGTTGAAGCCATCCACTTGTGGTATTTCTGTTATAGCAGCACTAAATAACTAAGATACCTACCAAGAAAATATGTCCTTAATTACAAGGTTGAAGTCTGTCTAAAGATTAATGGTTGTCAGAGAAGTATGCAGGAGCTAAGATGGAGTTGGGACCCAGACCTAGGCCAACCATTTTAATAAAATCAAGTGCCTTGATTCTGGAGCCCTTACACAAGGCCTAATAAACTTCTATCTGTTTCTTGGCATCCCAACTCAACCTGAGGAAAATAGGAGGGTAAAAGTTGGGAGCATGAGTTTCAAGCGTTCAGACTATTCTCTTTCATATGCACAGAAACAACTTACGATGGACCACGTCAAGTCTATGTGTGAAACACTGAAAAGTATTGAAAGGCCTCCAAACTCGGGTATAAACTTGCCTTTGAGCATTAAACCTACAACTCAAAATTCGGCAAATCAAAACAAAGAAGACACCAAATCCATGAACAAGAAAGAGAAATTGGAAAAGAAATCTCCATCTCCTGTGAAAAAAATCAGTGGAGCCCAAGAAAGTGGCCAGTCCTGGGTGAACGAGTTGGGGACGCGACTGACTGTTCACGCAGAGAGATGTTTACATATCTCACGTGAAGAAGGAGCATGAGAAGCAAATGAAGAAACACCTCTGCCACCACTGTGACAAGTCATTCAGTTCCTAACACAGCTTGTGTTGTCACTATGGAATTGAGCACAAAGCCGCTAGGAAAGTCTATATCTGCTCATAAGTTATAACTTCTCATGCGGGAGATGCAGTGAAATGATGACGTTGGAACATCTGGAAAGTTTTTCACCTTTGACCATTAATCTTCGATTCCCCATCTTCTGCTCCATGGTTTATAGACTAAATTTCTTAGTTATATTCTGCTGTTTTGGCATGTAGTTTTCTGAATGGATTGTTAATACTTAAAAATATGAAAGTAAAAAGAAGCATCTCCTTGCAAAAAAAAAACAAAAAACAAAAAAAACAGCAACAAAGAGAGAAGCTGGTGCAGAAAGAACATTGGAGACACACTTCTCCTTCCTCCTTGTCACGTTGCTGCCCATTGGGCCTGACCACACCATCCATCCTGTGCTCGGCTCCTTCTGGATAAGCCTGAGACATAGGGTAGAAACGGAGATCGAAGTTCTCGGAGGGGCGGTGGGTAGAGCCAGCCCTGGAGGTTCTCTGGAGGTCCAGGATTTTAGGAAAAGCAAGTTTGGGGCTACTTTGCATAGAGAGGATACTGAGCAATGGCCAAACGGCATGTTAGTGGGGGAAGGTAGTCAAAAGAAAAAGAGAAAAACATTTTATGCTAAAAAGCAGTGGTATTTGGACAGCAGGAATTCTATCAGGGAAGCAAACATTCTATTTAGATTTTCACAATATCCGTTCCTTAAGGAATAGCACAAACCTACAGCATGTGCGACGAAATGCTCAAAATTGGCAGCCTGGAAAAGAACGAGGGATCTGCGCCCATATTTCTCAAGCACCAAGATGATGAGTGAAGAAAGGAGTTTGTTTACCAGCCTCCGTGGACTTCCCCGAAACTGCTGGCAACAGATTGGCCTCCAAATGAGTGAGGAGCTGTTGGGTACTGTGCCCAGGGGCTGCCGAAAACTTGCAGAGGAGTGAGAATATGATTTTATCTGCCAGATTGTGCTTCTTATGTAAGTTGCTGGAGCTTGGAGTAGGGAGGAAAAAGAGACTCAGTTCCCATGCAAGAATGTTGATTTATATTTTGGGTCCTTGTCTCAGTCTGGATACCCCCCAAAAGCAGGCCCTGAGATAAAGACTTGGATGCAGGTGGTATATTGGGAGGGTATCCCCCCCAGAAAGTTGAGTTGAGGGAAGTGACATAGGGACGAGCAAAGTCAATAAAGTGTGGGTTAATGAGCTAGGCTGCAAACTAAAAGATGGCATTTCGAACCTACCAGCTGCTCCATGGGAGAAAGATGTGGCAATCTGCTTCCACAAAGATTACGGCATTGGAAACCCTGTGGGACAGCTCTACTCTGTCCTATAGAGTAGCTATGGGTCAGATTTGACTCGATGGCAATGGATTTGATTTTAGTTTTTTTTAATTAGCAGGTTGCTGCTGGGGACAACTTGGGGCTCAGTCTTGGGGAGACTGAGAAGCTGCATATGAAGTACCTCAGAAATGTCCCGCTGAAGCGTTTATCCAGGAATCCTACCTCCTTTTGTTTGCTGGTTACCGTGGTGGTGGCAGTGACAGCGGTGGTGGTGGTGGTGGTGGGGAATGCATCCATACAGAAACTGTCTCTGCAGTGAATGCAGGTGGGACAAAGGAATGTTATCTTAGTTATCTAGTGCTGCTATAACAGAAATACCACAAATGGATGGCTTTAACAAACAGAAATTCATTTCCTCACATGAAAGTTAGGCTAAAAGTCCAAATTCAGGGTGTCAGCTCCTGGGGAAGGCATTCTCTGTTGGCTCTGGAGGAAGGTCCTTCTCATCAATCTTCCCCTGGACTAAGCGCTTCTCTGCGCAGGAACCCCAGGTCCAAAGGATGCACTCTGCTCCCAGCACTGCTTTCTTGGTGGTATGAGTTCCCCTACCACCCACCCTGCCTCCGTCTCTCTGCTGGCTTCTCTCTTTTATACCTCAAAAGAAACCCAGCTCAAGACACAATCCAATCCCATAGACTGAGTCCTTCCTCATCAACACAACTTCCTCCCATCCCCCCTCATTAACATCATAGAGGCAGGATTTACAACACATAGGAAAATCACAGCAGATGACAAAATGGTGGACAATCATACAATACCGGGAATCATGGCCCAGCCAAATTAATACACACATTTTTTGGGGACACAGTTTAATCCATGACAGATGTCAATAGTGTCTTCCACAGCCCCTAATGCAACTCTTAGGAAAGACCTCACCACATTCATGGACTGTACAAACATACAAATCTCCATCTTTTGTCCTTGTTCTTTGGGGAACATGCACACCAACAGGTACAAATATGTTGTCCTAGAGAAAGGCTAAAGAAATGTGTCCTCTTTCTCATGCCTGATGCATTATCTTCCTTCTCTGACCCTGTGAATTTAATAGTGAAAACTATACGAGGTTTGAGTCCTAGTTCTCTACCCACTGTCTGTCTGTGTAACCCAGATCAAGCCACTTTGGTTTCATGACCCTGCATTTGCACAACTGTAAAAAGAGGCTGATAGGAATCACTTTCTAGAACATTGTGAGGTTTCAATGAGATAAAACATTTCTATGTCTTAGTTTCCTAGGGATGCCATAAGAAAATACCACAAAGGTGGGGGGGGGGGAGGCGGAGTTAAAGAATAGAAATGTATTGTCTCACAATTCTGGAGGCTAGAAGTCCAAATCAGCCATGTTGATTCCTTCTGAGGGCTCTGAAGGAAGAACTGTTCCATGCCTCTCTCCTAGCTTCTGGCATTCTTTCTCTGTCTCCTTGTCTTTGGGTATCTTCTGTTTTACGAGGACACGAGTCGTATAGAATTAGGACTCACTCTACTTCAGTATGACCTCGTGTTCACCTAACTTCAAAGACCCTGTTACCAAACAAGGTCACATACACAGGTACAGGGGTTAGGACTTCAGTATATCTTTTTGAGGGACACGATTGGTTATGGATTGAACTGATTCAATTCTGTCTTAGTTACCTAGCGCTGCTGTAACAAAAAATACCACAAATACCCCAAAATATGTGTTGAAATCCTAACCTCTGTACCTGTAAATATGACTGTTTTTCTTTTGTTATGTTAATAATGTCTTATTAGAGTAGAGCGGGTCCTAAACTTAATCACTCCTGAGTTATAAAAAGAGCAGAATAGACACAGACACACGGGGGAAAGAAGCCATATGACACACAATGCAGATGCATCTACTCCAAGGACCGCTGGCTGCTGGAAGCTGAAATAGAGTCCCTGGGTGGCCCTAACAGTTAACACACTCTGCTGCTAACCAAAAGGTTGGAGGTTCGAGTCCACCCAGAGGCACCTCAGAAGAAAGTCCTGGCAACCTACTTGCAAAAAACCCTCCACTGAAAACCCTGTGGAGTACAGTTCTTCTTTGACACACATTAAATCACCATTACTAGGAACTGACTCAATGGCAACTGGTTCAGAAGCTGAAACAGAAAAAGAAGGACCTCTCCTACAACCAGTACCCTGAATTTGGACTTCGAGCCTTCTCACCTGTGAGACAATAAATTTATGTTCTTTAAAACCACCCACTTGTGGTTTTTTTTTTCTTGTGATAGCAGTACTAGGTAACCATTCAATCCATAACACCTTGTGAAGTGAAGCCTTGGAGAGAAGAAAATTTGCATTTTCAACTTTTCCTCATATTCAGATCTTCTTGAAACAAAAAGACTGGTCTCAGAACGAGATACTAAAGAGGAGACAACATATAGAAGGGTAGGGTAGAGGTGGGAGGCATTTGGGGATTGCCTCAATTATACAAATCCATCCGAATGCTCCTGAGTTTTATCGTTCATTTTCTTTTCTGAGAACAGTGGCCCTATTGAGGTAAAAGTTGAGGGAAAACAATCTTAAAAGCACCAGTCCATGGAAACTTTCAAGTTTCAGAAGGTTTATTCTGGGCTCCTTGTGTATTGTTATGCCCGTTGTATAACAAGATGCTAATTTTGAAGGGAAATTATGGATGTAGAGAGCAGAAGCGAAAGTGCAGCTATTTCTTGGCAAGCCTAATTGCAGTACGAGCTGTCAGGCTGCTAAAGGCATTCGCGGGTACTGTACACACAGCTGGGAAACTCAGAAGTGAGGAGTTGGGTTTGTTACCAGCCAAAGCCCGGGAACTCACAAAGCAATCTGCTTTTCTTGGGAAGGTACAGATGGGGCCTAAAGGATTCATCTAGAGAAGATGCTGTTGGTTTCATGGATGTAGTTATGCTTCTTTCCTTCCACCCATAACTATTTGCTCTTTTGCTTAAAAAAAAGACCATGTGATTAGAAGGACCTTACTTTGCACAGACCAGGTCCTCCTATGTTAACTTAGATGCTTTATCAGACAGTGTGGGTGCTCTGCTCATATCTCCTCAGCATTCACTATTCCAGCTCCCAGCCCCTGTGACTCTTTGCCTGAGGCTGCTCTGGGGAAAGCGGGGTGCAGGGAGGAGGAGTCTGCTCTACCCTGCGAGGTTAGGCTTGATGGTGTTGTTAGCTGCCAACCCTCTCATGGTGAGCCCACGCACAACCGAGTGAAACACTGCCCCATCCTGCACCATCCCTATGATCAGTTGAGGTTGGGATTATTGTGATCTTTAGGGTTTTCATTGGCTGATTTTTGGAAGTTGAGTGCCAGGCCTTCCTAACCCATCTTAGTCTGGAAGCTCCTCTAAAACTTGTTCAGCATCATAGCAACACACAAGACTCCACTGACAGATGAGTGATGACTGGGCATGAGGTACCTTGGCTGGGAATTGAACCCTGGCCTCCTGCATGGAGGGCAAGAATTCTACTGCTGAACCACCAGGCTTGAAATGCTGGGGAATTAATGACCCCTGGTTGCAGCCCTCCACCAGTGACTAATGAGAATTAATAGACAAATAGGCTAGCTCTCTCACTTGTTGGGTGGGATAACTCCGAGACCATGCTGTATGTTGCCCAGAGTTCCAGTGCTCAGTAATGAATCTTCTCTTGGCTGCCTGTCATGGACTGAATTGTGTTGCCCCAAAATGTGTCAGCTTGGCTAGGCCATGATTCTCAGTATTGTGTGGTTGTCCTTCATTTTGTGATTTGATGTAATTTTCCTATGTATTGTAAATCCTAATCTCTGCCTATGGTTAATGAGGCAAGATTAGGTTATGTGAAAGAGGATTAGGGTGAGATGCAACACTTTTACTCAGGCCACTGCCCTGATCCGTTGTTGGGTGAAATCTTCAAAGTCTCTGTCTGCTGAAAGAGAAGCTGGAGCCCTGGGCTAATTGCCAAGCTCCTCCCCTCCCCACAGATGCTACAAAGGATGTTCCCAATCCCCTACAGTTTTCCAAATGGAGAGGCCGGTTGTAATTAACAGAATGACGAGAGAGACACTTTACAGGTTACTTTAAAGCAGATTTTTGGTGCCAGGCACAAGCACTAGGACCATCCTGTGAAAACCAGGGATTGTTTTTGTTTTGTTTGGGGTGGGAGGTGGATTATGTCTGCATAAAACAAACGAATTATTGAATCATTATGAAAAGGAAAAAAAAGGACTGCATACATAGGGAGGGGATGCAAGGCACCACTGGGCCTTGTTACACACCCTTTCTCTCACACACATTTTCACTTCTTCCGACAGCAGCCTCCTCTCAGAAACACTCATTTGAAGGACTTGCCATTGAGTGCCTATGAGTCTCTGTGTAGCTGGAAAGTGTTCCTCACTGCAAAGGAAACCATGCTCTTCCCTTCAGGGAAAAGCTACAAATATTAGACCTTTATCTGGGGCAGTGACCAAAATTTCTGGTGGTTCATTTTCCAATTCTGAAGCCTGTGACAATGGAAATTCTGGCTGTTGGATTATTTGCAGGTCTATCAGACTGTAGAGGCTCTGAGCTTTCTGGGTCAAAGATGAATTCATTTTTCCTCTCAATTCCTGCAGTTCAGTCCTCGTGGGTTCTTTACCTGAGCGATTATCACACCCTCCGAAGCCCTTCCTTCCTTGCTTTCTTCCTTTCTCCCCTCCTCCATCCCCCCTCCCTTCACTTAGCTATCTATTTCTGCATAATGAACCACCCCAAAACTGGCCTGCTGGGGAGTTCTTTCCGATAGTGGCCCTCAGATTCCTCCAGATGCCAAAGTTCCTCCACCTGCATCTGTCATCTCTCTGGACCTGAGATCTGGGCCAAGTCAGAGTGAGGGCATCTAAACCAGGCACTCCATCTCAACCCTGGAGCCTCTCCCTCTTGCTGTTGATGTGGCTAGTTGCCGTGAAGTCGTGTCTGACTCGTGCAACCCCATATGTTACAGAATAGAACTGCTCTGTAGGGTTTTCGTGGCTGTAATCTTAATGGAAGCAGATTGCCAGGCCTTTTCTTCCTCGGTACCACTGGGTGGGTTCAAACTGCCAACCTTTAGGTTAGCAGTTGAGCAAACAGTTTGCACCATCTGGGGACCCTCTCCCTACTCGCCAACCAAAAACCAAACCCATTGCTGTCGAGTCGTTTCTGACTCATAGCGACCCTAAAGGATAGAGTAGAACTGCCCCACAGGGTTTCCAAGGGATGCCTGGTGGATTTGAACTGCTCACCTTTTGGTTAACAGCCATAGCTCTTACCCACCATGCCACCAGGGTTTCCTCCCTACTCACAGCTTAATTTCCCAATTTTCCCTGTCACACTTGGGGTCAAATGTGACCCCAGAGCACCTGGGGGCATATTCTCATATCCTTTTTTTAAGGCAAACATTAGTTAAAGGGATTGACTGAGTGCTGGGAAGCTGGGAGCCCACAGACTTTGTGGGATGTTGGGGAATCAGGTATGGATCAAGCCTACTGTTTTTGGAAAATGGGGTGTTGGCTGAGCTTTCCCTCCACTCCTCTGGGATAAGGTACTTTCAGACAATCTTGGGTTCACTCTGCACGTGGAGGTGTGAGCTTAGCATTTCTTTCTCCCCTTCTCAGACAGTTTCTTCAGGTGGAGCACTATTTTTAATTGAAATGGCAGATTATACTTGAAATGGGTTTGGACAAACTTAGGGGAGGACACTCTTTTAGTCATAAGAACATGAACTTTGGTGTCAGTCCATCTCAAGTAAATCCCTGCTTTGCCCCATTGGCTGTGTGTCCTTGCCTATGTTCCTGTCTCTCTGATTCTGTTTTTCATTTGCAAAATGAGCGTAATAATGGCAGCTTCTTGTCTTGGTGAGGAGCCTTGGTGGTGCACTGGTTAAGCGTTCGAAGCCACCAGCTGCTCACGGGAGAAAGACGTGAGAGTGGCTTCCATACAGATTACAGCCTTGGAAACCCTATGGGACCGTTCTACTCAGGAATTGACTCAGCAGCACAACAACAACAACAACAACAGCTCTTTTGGCGGTTGTCAGGGTTAGATTGTGCACCTGAAATCCTAATACGCAACCGACACATCATATATGCCAACTCCTACCATAATCACTGAAAATTAAAACATGTGTTTTGCTCGTTGGAGTTTCTAAGTCTTCTAATCAAATTTCCTAGAGATCAGGAAAGTCAAGCAACCACAAAGCTATTGCACTTTCAGGGCTGGCTCAGGGCTGCAGACTCCCCCTTACCTACATAGTCTGCTACTTCAGAAAAAGGTAAATGTAGTGAAGCCAGTTTTAGGCTGCCTGGATCACACAAGTATTTGTTTCCAAAGGTTGAAGGTGGGGGACAAGGTAGAGTATTGCATCTGCAGCGTCTCTCCCAGCACTGCCTTGGTCCTGCTTCCGAGAGAGGATATACATGTCCAAGGGAAGTGTCTTTCTCCCTCGTCCTGGGGACAGACAGAATCACGGAGCCTGAGAAGGTGGCGCTCAGCTAAGGTTGGTCCCTGCAGCAAAGGATGTGCATTTGTGACTATTTACACCCCGCCTCTGGGTGTGTGTGGTGACAGCAAGGGATGCCCTTCAGAAGGCCCACACTGTAATTTCTTCCATTTTATGAGAGGTGTCCTTACATTGTAGTCTAGTATACAAAACTAGGCCATCCAACAGGTCAATAGTGATGCAACTTTGAAGTGCACTTGAAATTGTCAAAATGGGAACAGCAATTTGAAAACCTTTTGTGAGAAAATTATTTCCTTTGGGGTATGATTTTCTGTCATGTAACTCAACATATATATAATATTTATGTTTACTGTATCTCTTAGGGTTCACTAGATAAACAGAATCAGTAATATATACGTATATATCACAGTGATACACATATGACATGTATATACATGATACATATAGTACTATATGTATCATGTATATCACTGTATGTCATATATATATCACTATATATCATACACTATATATCACCTGGGTGGTGCAAATGGTCAAGCACTTGAATACTAACCAAAAGATTACCTGTTCAAACCCACCCAGATGTGCCTTGGAAGTAAGGCCTGGCCGTCTACTTCTGAAAGATCACAGCCTTGAAAACCCTATGGAGTGCGGTTCTATTCTGCACACATGGGGTTGCCATGAGTCGGAATTGATTCAATGGCAAACTAACAACAACAGACATATATATATATACATATCTGTATATATAGAGAGAGAGCCAGAGAAATTTACTTCAAGGGATTGGCTCATGTGATCATGGGAGCTGGCAAGTTCAAAATCTGTAGTTCAGACAGAAGGTTAGAGACTTTTTCAGGCTGGCACCCCAAGATCCATAGGTCACGCAATGGAAAGAGTGCAGAGTGGAGAGACAGCGAGTTCAGCCAAAGTATCGATTTATAGTCTGAGGGCAGAACACACCCTAAGGAAACTCCTTTTTAAACTGATGGTTGATTACATTATGGAAAGTGATTACATTACCTTACCTTATTTTACATTACATTACATATGGAACAGCAACTAGTGCAGTGTTTGGCCAAACCACTGGGAACCACAGCCTAGCCAAGTTGACACATAAAATTAACTATTACAATTTCTTTCTGGCCCTTTAGGCCCTACCCTAAGCCTCTTCTTCCATGAATTGCCCGTGAGATGGCCTGACAGATACGAGTCAAAGCGAAGCGCGCGCACACACACACCACTCTTCCTTCTCCTCACTTTCTTCCCGTTATTGTCCCTGTGGGGTTTATGGAGAGATAGGTTGGCCATGCACCCAAGTCAGGAGAAAAAGAATGCAAGTGCACATGGGTTTAAGAAAAGCATTTGATAAAGATACAATTCTTTGGCTAGTACAGAGAAGTATAAAATGTGTATAAATTGACATTTTAGGAGCCTTGGATATTAACTTTCATTGGCATCAAGCAAGTGTTTCATAATGCTAGCATAGCCTGTTAATAATTAGGTTCCCCAAAAACTATACAATTCTGAGAAAGAAATTTTGGAAACATTTTCTGCTATCTTTTCCCACAAAAATAGGTTTCATTATTCCCACTTTCCCTTGAGAGAATAGGCTGGGAGGGATTAAAATACTTACTCAAGGCCACGTAGTCAATAAATGGCAGAGCAGGGGCCAGAGAAGTGAGTGGTTCAGTGATAAAAATGAAGACTATTGCGTGCATTAGACATGCTTTTGAATCACAGAGATACCCGGTAAACTTCCCTTTCTCTTAGGTGGAATAGCACTGAATAAGGGTCGAGGAGAAAGAATCTCACTTTGTGGACTTTCGAAGGATATATGCCTCAGGCACACCATAGAAGGTGATTGTAGGTGCCCCTTCCTTCCATGAATTTCTATCACTATCTGCCCACGACTCACAGGTCAAGGCAAGCATGATGATATTTCATTCATCAACACTGCCCCACTCTCAGAGTTATTTTTCTCTCTGTGGAGGTCGTGCTTCTCTGTGCTCTGAATAAATTAAAAGCTGGCTTCGTTATTTCCCTGTGAATGGGGAGGGCATCCCAATGGCCTGTCTTCCTGCTGCAGAAGCAAGATAGCACAGGCAGAGGCGGGGGCAGGAGCCTATCCCCCAGAGCTGCAGACTCCTTTTTTCCCTGCAGATAAATGAGCCTGGAAGGTTAACTAGAGAGCAGGCAGCTTTGTGAGCCTCCAGGAGGCAGCAAGCAGGAGACGTTTCCTTCAGACAACTGCCTTTCTGGTTGGGGAGCCAGCTTTCGCTTTTGTCTTTCTAGTGGACTGTGATAGCTGCCCTATCCCCTCTCCCTGTCCTGCTAATAGAACTTCTCTTTACTCTTGGAAAACCAATCCATGTGGTTTAAAACTCTTTTGCCATCGAGTCAATTCTGACTCACAGTGACCCTATAGGATAGAGTAGACCTGCCCCATAGGGTTTCCAAGGAATGCCTGGTGGATTTGAACTGATAGCCTTTGGATAGCAGCTGTAGCTCTTAAACACTACGCCACCAGGGTTTCCCCATGTGATTTAGATGGGGCACATCTCTCCTCTCCGTACTTCCTGGGTCCTAGGAACACAGATAAGCCACATGAACTATGCCTGGCCAATCAGAACACTCCATTCTCCTGGTTGCCAGTGATTGGCAAATCAGCACTTACCCCAGGCAGAGCCAATTAGAGTTCCTCTATAAGATTTGCTATATTAACATGGAGGGAGCTGGCCTCTGTCTTCATCTTGGGTCTGGAGCAGGGGCCCATATAAATCAAGAGTGGCAGGTGGTCATCTTCCCCACCAAAGGTGGGACAAGCTCCTTTCACTGTTTGAGTTGTGGCAGCAGAGGCTCTTTCGACTCTCTGCCCAGCTCTAAATTCCTAGAAGATTTCCTCTCACCGCCCTTTGAGAAATAAGCTGTAGGCTAGCTAGGGTGGCAGCGTGTGATTTGAGAACTTTGCAATGGGCATTGGCCAAGTGCGTGAGGGTGATGGAGCAAAGGATATGAGTAGGAGAATGATGGGAACTGAGGGCTGGGAGGTGGACGGGGACAGATCCCAGGTGTCTCATCTTTGCCAAGATTAGAACCAAAGGAACTAGGTTTAAACTGAAGGACACGGAACTTAGAACTGCCTGTAAAAGGCCAGTGTTTCTGAACAATGGGGGAACTAACAGCAGACAAGGTGAAATTGCTTCTGGAGGCATTTCATCCAAAAAAAAAGAAAAATTTTTGTCTTTATGGGTTGAAGTAGCCATGATCCAATGTGAAGGCAGCCTAAATTCTCATCCAGGTCTGACTTAATCATAAAGAAAGCTTTAAAGTGTTTTATATAAATATGCTTTGAAGCATGATAGCTCATCAAGTGAACGCTTCAAAATGCCTAGGTATAACTTCCATCACCTGTCAGTTTGCTGTACTTTGTTGGCTTGTGTGTTGCTGTGATGCTGGAAGCTGTGCCACTGGTATTTTAAATACCAGCATACTCACCCATGATAGACAGGTTTCAGTGGAGAGTCCAGACTAAGAGAGACTGGGAAGAAAGGCCTGGTGACCTACTTCTGAAAATTAGTCAATGAAAACCTTATGGATCACAACAGAACATTGTCCAACTTGCTTGCTTTGAATGTTATCAGGAGGGCTCAATTGCTAGAGGAGGGCAATATGTTTGGTGAAGTAAAGGGCCAGTGAAGGTGAGAGAGACCCTTGGTGAGATGAATTGGCACAGAAGCTACAGCGATGGACTCGAACATGCTGGTTCTTGTGAGGATGATGCAGGACCAGGCCACGTTTCGTTCCGTTGTACATAAGGTTGCCATGAGTTGACGTCCACTCAACAGCAGCTAACAGCAACAGCAAGAAGTCTCACTCGACAAGCTCCACTTTGAGATGGTGGGAGGTAAGCCTGTGTTGAGAAGGGTCAGCAATGAACAGGTTCCCTGATGGAGGACACAGGTCTGTCCACACACGGTCTCCAGTATGCGTGCTCTGCTGCTGATCCAGGACCGGCCACGGTGCCAACAGGACTCCCCATTGACATCAAGTAAGCTGACTTCGCGACATAATTTTAGGTTCAGAGACAGTAAGAAGGCATCATTAAAAACTGATATGACTTACATCTATAAATAAATCATGCTCAATTTCCCACCCTTACCTCCTTCCTCAGACAATTAAAATTTGATGGATACAATTCTATTGTTGAACAAATACTGTCTCCTATATCTTGTGTGTCTCTTCAACATCTCTGGGCTACAGGTGATCAACATGTGGTATTTGAAAAATCATTTTGTTTATCTTTTATAAAACCACATTGCAATTACATTAGAGGTTAATGTCAAATGAATTGGAAATCAATTCTTGAGTGCCTCCTCACCTGGGCTGGTGGTGGGGACATGGGAGAAGTACACTGACTGACATCATTAAAGCTGTGATGTAGTTGTCTGTGTGCTTGTTTGCCCCCTCCTGCAGATCCCTGGGCAGGGGCCCTGCCATATTTGTCTTTGTACTCCTAGTTTCTAACTGAGTATCTAATTCACATCACCAACTGCCGTCGAGTCGATTCTGATGCATGGCAACCCCATGTGTCAGAGTAGAACTGTGCTCCATAAGATTTTTAATGACTGATTTTTTTGGAAGTTGATCACCAGGCCTTCCTTCCCAGGTGCTTCTGGGTGGACTCAAACCTCCAGTCTTCCGGTTAGCAGCTGAACATGTTAACCATTTGTACCACCCAGGGACTCCGCCTAATACATAACAAATAAAACGAATCCATCTTACTGAGGGTCTCCCACACCCTCATTGGCCCTCTACTTCACCAAACATGATGTCCTTCTCTACTGACTGATCCCTCCTGATGACAAGTCCAAAGCAAGAGAGCTAGACAATGATCAGTTCTGATCCATAAGATTTCCATTGGCTAATTTTTGGAAGTAGATCACCAGGCCTTTCTTCCTAGTCTGTCTTAGTCTGGAAGTTCTACTGAAACCTGGCCACCATGGGTGAACCACTGGTATTTGAAATACTGGTGGCATAGCTTCCAGCATCATAGCAACATGCAAGTCACCACAGTACAGCAAAGTGACAGATGGGTGGTGGAAATGTTCCATAGACACCTCAAATTCAACATGTTCAAAACTGAAATTATTATCTCCTCCACCACACCACATTAAAACATAAAATAAGTTCTTCTATCCACACACTTTCCCAGGCTAAGAAACTAACATATTTTTTACTTCTCTGTTCACTGTTCAAAGCCAATCAATTTTTGAGCCCTGTAAATTCTGCATCTTCACCATCTGTTCTCTCCTTTCCATCCCCATTACTGTTTCCCTGCTCCTGGCCTATCCTCCATAGGAGACGTTTGGAAGGCAAGAGGGAAGGAGCAGCCATGTTCCTTTCCACTGGGGAGGTTGGTGCTGGGCAGGAGGTACTGTTGAAGCCATGTGTCGTCAGGGATCTGCTGGCTCACGGGGGCAGCAAGGGGCAGCAGCTGGGCCCACAGCTCCTCCAGCTTTACTGGATCTACTCCTTCAGCTCCTCTTACTCGTGGGTCAGGTGTTTGGCATTTCAAAGCAATGGAATGTGTCTCTGTGGCTCATTGTGAAGCAGTGGTCAGTGCAGTGATGCACCACGCTGCATTGCATTGCCTCCCACACTTTCCCTGCTTTCACTTCTCTGTTCCCTCTCCCTCCCTTCTGGACTTGCCCCTCCCAGAGAAAGTGTTAGCACCTTAATCCTTGCCTCAGACTCTGATTTCTAAAGGATCATTGTAAAACAATTGATACTACAAAAACGGAACCTCAGGAGCGAAAATTTTTATTTCTTTTATGATTGTAGTTTAAGTGAAAGTTTACGATTCAAGTTAGTCTTTCACACAAAAATTTATACATACATTGTTATGTGACCCTAATTGCTCTCCCTGTACTGTGACAGCACACTCTTCCTTTCCACCCCAGATTTCCCTTGTCCATTCAACCAGCTCCTAACCCTCTCTGCCTTCTCATCTCACCTCCGGACAGAAGCTGCACATTTAGTCTCATGTATCTACCTGAGCTAAGAAGCACACGCCTCACAAGTATCATTTTATGTCCCACAGTCCAGTCCAATCTTTGTCTGGAGAGTTGGCCTTGGGAATTGTTTTAGTTCTGGGTTGACAGAGAGTCCAGGGGCCATGCTTTCTGGGGTTCTCAGGAGGAGAATTGGATTGCTCACCTGGCTATAATCAATGGCTGATGGTAAGTGAGGTGGCAATAATTTTTGGCAAATGGCAGCATCACAATACTTAACTTTCATCTGTGGTTGCTTTGGAGGAGGTGATATTTGAGGGTACTGTCTCAGAGCCCTGATGGTGAAGTGTTTAAGAGCTATGGCTGCTAACAAAAGGTCAGCAGTTTGAATCCACCAGGCACTCCTTGGAAACTCTACAGGGCAGTTCTACTCTGTCCTGTAGGGTCACTATGAGTCGAAATCAACTGGAGGGCAATGAGTTTGGTTTTTTTGGTTTATCTTGGAGACTGGGTAATAGATTCACTTAATTGCTAGGGAAATAGTACTAACTAAAATGAATGTAGTGTAGTCTGGCTGCTTATGACAGCACTGGAGACCTTCCAAAAAAGAATGACAGGCAACTTCTAACTTAAGACATACTTTTAAAGCCAGAGAGCATCTATGGCAGATTTTATTACTATTATTTTTAAGCTTTATTACAAATATGTATTTAAGGGTAAGTTCCCTACAGAAATGTGCACAAATTGTAAGTATAAAGCTTAGTGAATTTTCACAAAGTGGACACAAACGTCTAACAACCCCGGATCAATAAATATAAAATTATCAATACCCCAGGAACCCCCTTATGCCCCCTCCCAGTCACTGCCTCTCTCTTCCACTAAGGTAACTATTATTTTGACCTCTAACACCCCTATGTCAGCTTTTACAAAACGCTTATCTGCTGTGACTGCACAGGTCATACTGTACTGAAAATCAGACCCAGAATCTGGTTAAGGTGGCAGAGCTACAGAAAAGACTAAATGAGGCACCTGGTAGGGAAAGAATGAAGCCATTGAAACCTGGGTTGGGGATGTCTGAGTAGCTGAGCCAAAAAAATCTTAAACCCCCAAATTCCCCTGAGACCTCCTGGTTGGCAAAAGCAGTCTCTTCCCTCTGCCAGAGGAGACTAGTCTTCCCTTGCCTGGAAATCATATAACGGCCTCACCTGAAGAAGTGTCTCACAGAAAGGTACTAATTCTCTTCAAGACATGCTCCCACCATTCCTCATTGCCTCCAGGCCAAAAACTAGACACATTTTCCAGCACAGCCTGAATGGGGAAAACTAGCCTACATGTAAAGAGAGTTTCTGGAACTTGTTGCTATCAGCAAGTTATAGGGGGTATGTGTGGGAGTATTAGACCAAGCTCAGGACAAACTATAAAACTGGAGAGGGTAGAATTCTTGGCGTGGGTCTGTATACTCACGATCCATGGACCAGCAAGCTAGCCAGACAATGGCAGCGTTGTTTACCGCAGCTCTGTGGGGCAGAGCTGTTGGCGAATCATAGATTTGCAGTGAGGACAGCCTCAATCCAGAAACTACAGTCTGAACCACAGCCACCCTACCTGACCCACAGACCTGCAGTTAGGAGCAGAGCCAGCCCAGCTACCCCAGCCCCCAGAGCCTGGAGCAGAGGCACCCAGTCCAAGCTCAGTATAGATCAACTGAACGACAGATGATCACAGGCACATGAGTGATAAGAAATGATTACTGCTTTAAGCCCTAAGTTTCGAGGTGGTTTGTTTGCAGCAATATCTAACTGATATAGAGATTAACACATCTGTCTTAGAAATCAATAGACAAATAATAAGTAAGGCTTTAAAAGATTTGAATGACCCAGTTATTAAGCTTAATATAGCAGATGTATTTAAAAAAAAAAACCATATCCAACATCAGAGAAGACACATTTTTTTTTTCTAATATGTAACATTCACACACACACAAATGAACATATGTTAGGCCTAAAAGCAAATCTCAACTCATTCCAAAAAGGAAAAAATCTACAGCCACATTTACTAATCAGTAAATGATAACCAAAAAAACCCCCAAAACTGAAACTAAAATCTGCCCCCCCCAAAAAAAACTATTGATTCAATTGGGGTAGAAATAATTCTTTGAAATACTTGAGATATAGAGAATAAAAAACTAAATTTATAACTAATTAGAAATGAATAACAAGAAGTATTACATTTAAAAATTTATGGGATGCAGCCAAAGTCATAGTAAAAAAAATTATAGTCTTAAAAAATTATAGCCTAAATGCATGTGTTAGAAAATAAGACATTTAACAAATAAATGAATTAAGCTTTCAACTCAAGAAGCTAAGAAAGAATATTGAAGTAATTCCAAAAAGTAAGTAAATAATAAACATAAAATTAGAAACCAAAGAAATGAAACAATAGAAACTATACAAGTTTTATGGGGAGGGAGGGTGGGAGGGGAGATATCAATAAAATAGAGAAGCTGTGACAAGTTTAATCAAGATAAAATGAGAAAAGACATTAATAAACAACATTTGAAACGATAAAGGTGACATAAAATATAATGGAGTTTTAAAAAATGAAGAGATGTTATATAAAAGTTTATAATAATAAATTTTAAAATCAGAGGAAAAAACCATGATTTTCTAGGAAGCAAATGACCAA
Source organism: Trichechus manatus latirostris (assembly GCF_000243295.1). Lineage (NCBI taxonomy): Eukaryota > Metazoa > Chordata > Mammalia > Sirenia > Trichechidae > Trichechus > Trichechus manatus. The sequence continues at coordinate 21,425,770 of NW_004443937.1, forward strand.
AAGTGACAAAAGGAGGAAATTTGAAGAGATCATTAAGCACAGAGGAAATTGGAAAGGTGGTCTATTAGGGGCACTAAAATGTCATCAAACGCAGTCGATTCTTCTGGCAAGTTCCACTAAACCTTTAAGGAATTGAAAATTCCCATATTCCATAAGTTAAATTTCCATTTAAGAAAGAAGGGGGGAGGGAAGGAGGAAGGAAGGAAGGAATGAAGGAAGGAAGGAAGGAAGAAAGGAAGGAAGGAAGGAAAAGGAGAAAATTATAAGACTAGCTCACTTATAAAGATGAAAATTCTGAAAAATTGACCAGTGTGTTGCACATTAAATCCAGCAAAATATTAAAAATAAGATTGTATCAGGTATGCAAACATGGTTCAACATTAGGAAATTTTTTATGTAAGTTGTTTTATTAACACTTTAAAGATGAAAATCATATGATTATTTCAGTAAGTGATGAAAAAAAAGTGATAAAATTCAACACATTCCAGAAAGGAAAATAAAAACACTGGGGCTAGGAATAGAAAGAACTTCCTTAAAACGATAAAGGTATTGTTAGAAATTGACCACATCTGAAACATTTTCCTGACTTGCACTCTTCTCCAATTCCCAGGGCTTGAAGCCCAGAGGTTTTGGTGGGGCTTTGTTGGACAGTGGATTCCCGAAGTTTTCTCCCCAGGAGCACTGTCCTTCATTTATGATAGACTGTGCATCAGTCAGCACTTAATTTGATCTCCTTTCACTATATCTTGAAGATATTCCTGAATACTTCTGGCATTGGGCAGTATCCTTCTTCAGCTTCCAGTGGTACTATATTTTTATGTATCATTACATTCCTTTGATTATTCTAATTGAAATTTGGAAAAGGAGAGGGATTTTAATAAACAGGTTTAAAAGAAGGATTCTCAAAATTTAGTCCAAATTAGAATCATCTAGGAATTTTTTTAAATGCAGAGATCTGGGCCCACCACCAGAGATTCTGATTCACTAGATCTGATTTCCAGGCATAATTAGCACCGAAACAGACTTACCATGTCTCTGTCCCTGGGTGGCACAAATGGTTAAGCACCAAGCTATTAACCAAAGAGTTGGTGGTTCAAACCCACCCAGAAGTGCCTTGGAAAAAAGTCCTGATATCTACTTCCCAAAAGTCACAGCCATGAAAACTCTATGGAGTGTAGTTCTACTCTGAAACACATGGGGTCTCCATAAGTCAGAATTAACTCAACTGCAACTAGTTGGCTGGTTGGTTGGTTGATTAGTTGGTTAGACGGCCATTGGTCCTAGCTGGAAGGCAACATGCAGAGGGACGTGGCTACAGATGACACGCCCCCTGTGTGTGGGGAGGTTATAGCCCTTCTCAGAAATGGGTCATGGCTCTCTTCATTCAATATGAAGTGTAAAGATGCAGCTGTGCCTTAGCAACACCAGTGATCCATATGTTGCTCTATGCAGTTCGACTTCTGAGGAAGAGAACGTAATTCTCATTTGGAAACTGTGGCACAGAGTCACACCCATGAAAATACGTTATTAAGTGCTGAAGATAGTACTCCAGTTACTGCTCTGAAGGGTACTCATGAGCTGAGGGGTGAAGTGTGTGGCACAAGGAAACACGTCTACCTGTCCTGAGGATAGAGAAGCAACAGAGGAGGAACAGCTGAGAGCTGAACTTCCCCTGAGTTGCAGAATCCATCAGACTATTCAAATAATGCTATTGGAGGCGAAGGTTGGTCTAGGGGCATAAAGGAAAACTGGTAAATCCTTATATGCTACAATGTCCCTGTTCACGAGTTCTAAGTTTTAACTCCTGGAAAACTGGAGTATATCCTCAAGTAAACTTTTTATTTAACTTTTTTTCTGATTATATTAATAATGCATATTCATTGTAGGAAATTTGAACAACAACAAAACAAAAAAATGCAGAGAAACACTGTTATGAAAATAAGACCACAGACAAGAAATTTTTTTTAAAATGACTTTTGGGAAGTTTTCACCAACCAGAAGCAGGGTGACTGTGTCACCTCATTTCTGAATATATCAGTTTTACAGATTATTTTTATACATGAGTGTAGCATTATATTCCCTCCCCACCTTCCAGAAATTGTTTTGGGATGCACAGGAGAAGGAGGCCCTTGAACTAAAGGAAAACACTTAGAGTATCCATTTAAGAAGTATTCAAGTATACATTTGGAAAGAAGGGTGAATAACAGTTGGAAAAAAAAGGTAAAATATAAATATGAAAGGCAGTTCAGATACATATTGGAAATAGAGTTATAGTATTTGTTCAGAGTTTTTAACTTTTAGAATATATGACCAAATTCTTTTGATTATGGAGGTGGTTCTATCTATCTATCTGTCTGTCGATCTATTTATCTATCTACCAAACTGGATTCAAATTATACATGATGTTTTGTAGCTGCTTTTTAAATGTAGAAATATACTGTGAATCTATTTCTCTGCAATTAAATATGTCAAATCATAATTATCAATGCTTACATGATATTTCCTTTATATTAGTCAGGATAGGCTAAACTGTGCTACAGTAACAAACAATCCCGGAATCTTATGGATTTATATTACAGCAGTCTATTTCTCAGACCTGGAGCAATCATTTTTAGAACATTGCTAGTCACTGTCATAGAACAAGAAGAAAACAGTCATGCCACCATCAAAGATGACTGTTCTTAATTTTTTTTATATTTTTTTAATCTTTTGAAATGAATCTGTATGCTAGGTGTCTGATGAGAGCATGAGCTTACTGATGTGAAGTTTTATATCTCGCTTTTTTCATCCCATACCTTGAGCACTTATCTTTCTAGAAACTGATTTATTTTTTCCACAGCAAAAAAAATCCCTCTCTTTCCTTCCAGTGGCACTTTCTATAAGTAACCACTGGAGCAGTTTGGTACATATTCTTCCGGATATTTTCTGTGCTTATACAGATATGAAAAAGAAACATTCTTGTACACATATGTTCTTTTTTAAAAAACAATAACTGGAACTGTGTTCTATGTGTTGTTGGCTTTTTTGTTTGTTTGTTTTTTCCACTTAACAGTGTGTCATGTACTCATTCAATAATTCTTTTTGGTGCTGCCTCTGTTTTAGGCATTAAGAACCACGGATACCTTCCAAGGGAGCTGCAAGAAACTCCACCTCACTTTGAAAAATGAATAAGAGTATTCCAGAAGCAATTTATTTAACTGTTCACCTGAACTTTTAGGCTGATTCTAATATTTTTTCTTTGATCAACCATGTTTCTCCCATTTGTCTAACAGGCTGCTAGCCGAGACAATGAGGACAGTGGCAATTAATTCAGCAAATGGCTCATTACCCTCCCATATTAACCACCACCTCTCTTCTGGATACACTATTTTAAAAATACTAATTGCTATTATATCCAATTAGTGCTGCATCAGGGTTTGGCACTGTTATCAGTAAAAGAAATATTCAAGTAGTTTCATATCAGTAATGATGTTTTGAATGAGTTGAGTGAAATGAGGATTTGATTCACAAACTCCTAGGACCCATCTGTGGTTCTCTTCACCCGCTGCTGGGAAACTGGTGTTTGTTGTCGCAACCCAACCTCTTCTGGTCGTTAGGTAGGAGCTGACATATTGATTCCATTTACAGCTTCAAAAGGCTTTTTTTTTCCCTCGATAAATTAGCTTGGTAAAAAAACAAAAATAATCAAACCTATTGCTGTCGAATCGATTCCGACTCGTAGTGACCCTATAGGACAGAGCAGAACTGGCTCATAGGGTTTCCAAGGAGCGGCTGGTGGATTCGAACTGCTAACCATTTGGTTAGCAGCTGTGGCCCTTAACCACTGCACCATCAGGGCTTCCAAATTATCTTGGTAGGCCACATTATTTCACATCAAGTCAATTTTTAATATCTTGAAATGTCTTCAGTTAAAATTTTTCTTTATGGCATAATGCTTGCCATGTCAGCCGTAACTCCACTCCACCCTCCCGTCAGCGACCTTATCTCTCTTCCCATTTCCTTACAGCCAGCCTGGTGCTGCCCTACCTCATCCTCGCTCTAACGCACGCACTTGCCGTGAAGAGATCCTTTGGCTTGTGCGTCAGCTCCCTCCTGACCTGCCCCCACTACTGCTCCAGCGTTGGGTACCAAGACCCCCCAGGCTCCCTTCCCTTCATTGGTCGTGTTGCTCAACCACAGGGCCCAGAACGAGCTAGGAGCTCCCTGAGTTCTGATTTTACACAGGCTGTTCCCTTTGCTGGGAATAACCTCCTTCTTCTCTCCTGGGTTAACTTCATCTTAAAGCATTCAAATTCACTGCTGTACTGAAGTAACCCAGCTGGCATATAGCATGACCAACAGTTCAGTTAACTTGAAACAAACACAGGGATGTTTGGTGTCAGGGAGGAGTCAAGTTCTGAAGCTAGTACATAATGGGACAAAATCCCTGTTTAGTGAAAATACTAAGTAAATACTTGTATTAAATAGTAAATAGTCAAACAAAGTTACATCCCCTAGAGAATCTAGGACCCTTAGGAGGCTGTTCGACAATGCTCTTAGTGCTCTTAGTATGACATGGAAAGGCTATGTCACAGTTTGGCAGGGGGTGAGGGGCTTATCTCCAAGTTTCGGGCAATTTTTCTTACATCTCTCGGTGCTTCAGTTTCCTTCTGTGTAAATTGAGGTTAACAATACTGCTACCTATTTCAAAGGGTTCTTTTGAAGATAGAATGAGTTAATATGGGTACAGTGCCTAGTCAGTAGTGCCTCAACTCACTCACCTAACAATACTCTTTTAAATGAGTTGATACCTTGTAGAACACCCTTAAGTTGCAAATGATTTCTGTCGGGTAGAAGGGATCACTCTGAAAGGCTATGGTTTTAGGCCCTATAGGACACGTCTTGTATCCAGTTACGGTGCTGGGGTTAAGCAATCAGCTGCTAACCGAAAGGTCAGCAGTTTGAACCCACGAGCCTCTCCACGGGAGAAAGACATGGCAGTCTGCTTCGGTAAAGATTTATAGCCTTGGAAACTCGATGGAGCGCTCTGCTGTGTCCTACAGGGTTACTATGAGTCGGAACTGACTTAACTGTAACTTTTTTTTTTTTAATTTCATAATAAGCTATTAAATGCTAGCTTACTGCTACCTATTGTTATTAAGGAGTCACTGGCTGGTGCAAATGGTTAATATGCTCCAGTGTTAACTCAAAAGTTGATGTTTGAGTCCCCCCAGAGGCGCCTTGGAAGAAAGGCCTGGTGGTGATGTACTTGTGAAAAATTAGCCATTGAAAACCCTATGGAGCACAGTTCTACTCTGACACACACGGGGTCACCATGAGTCATAGTCAAATTGACAGCAACTGGTTATTGTTGGGGAGCCCTGGTGCCACAGTGGTTACGTATTCAGCTGCTAACCAAAAGGTCAGCGGTTTGAATCTCCCAGCTGCTCCTTGGAAACCCTATGGGGCAGTTCTACTCTGTCCTATAGGGTTGCTGTGAGTCGAAATCCACTCGACGGCAGTGGGTTTGGGTTTTTTTGTTTGTTTAGTTATTGTTACGACTCAGCAGTGGTAATATTAATCCCATAAGGGCCTAACTCTTGAGACCGCTTCTCAGATTTATTAGAGCAGGCAGCAGCGGCAGGATGGTGATGGTGTGTGGACTCTGCTCAGAAGGGGGACCTGTGGGTACGGACACTTAGCTGAAGGGTGAGGGGAAAACCATGCCGGGGTTGTGACATTTGGGGAAGGTCAAGTGGCCCTGACACAGCATGAGTCAGACGCTGACATTTGGTTTGGCCAACTCCCCTGCCACTTATAGACCATCCCAACCCCAAAATTGGCAGCGAAAACTCTAGTCTGGTGGCTGCGAATATGAAACTTTCAGACGAAACCCAGAAAACAAATTCTTAGTTGGTTCCTCCTGGAGCAGGGTCCACATGGACATCATTCCTTGACTTCCTCTGTCCATGTTTGGTGGCAGAACAGCATGGTGTGTTCCGTCTCGGGATCTTTCTCTTTGCGAGAAGGGATCCCTCCTCTGGAAGAGCAGTGCTCTTCCTGCCTCCCCCCACCCCCGTCTCCGCCCACCAGCACCTCTCTTCTCTCCCCACCCTTCTATACAGAGTACAATTGTCAGACCTTCTAGGTGGCTGCAAATATGGAACTTGCAGATGAAGGTATTGCTTTATTTCATCTTTTCATCTGTTTGTCTTATGTCTTCTATTCTTTTGGCGTAACCCTAGAATGTTCAATAGCAGTTCCAGTAACATCTCAAGTTGTTTTGTGTTTTTCCAAGAGCAGGTTCCACCCCCTGCCAATTTCTCTGAGATATAATTGAAGTACACGAAACTGCATATATTTAAAGTGAACAATTTAATCTGTTTGACATATGTATAGATCACCACAATCAAGATGGCGAACATTTCCATTACTGCCAGAAGTTTCCTTGCTCCCACTTGTAAGCTATCCCACCCTCCATTTATTAAAAGGCAACCACCGATCCGCTTAACAGAGTAATTTGCATTTTCTAGAATGCAAATTGTTGTGTTGTTAGTTGCCGTCAGGTCGATTTCAACTCATGGTGACCCCATGTATGCAGAATAGAACTGCTCCATAGGATTTTCAAAGCTGTGACCTTTTGGAAGCAAATCTCCAGGCTTATCTGCCAAGGAGCCTCTGAGTGGGTTTAAACCACCAAACTTTTAAGCTAGTAGTCAATGTACATAATTGTATAGAAAGTATAAATTGTATATAAATTAAATCATACAGCATATGCCCTTTTTTTGTCTGGTTTCTTTCATTTAGCATAATGATTTTGAGATTCATCCATGTTGTGTGTACCAACGTTTCTTTCTTTTTATTGCTGAGTAGTATTCCACTGTATGAATATACCACAAGTTGTGTATCCGTTCACCTGATGATAGACATTTGGGTGGTTTCCAGGTTTTTGTTTTGTTTTTCTTTTATTATTTGCTACTACAAATAGATTGTATTGTTTGCTGTGAGTATTTGTGTACACATCTTTGTGGGGACATACGCTTTCATTTCTCTTGGGTAAATACCAAATAGTGGAATGGCTAGGTCATATGGCAGGTGTATGTTTAACATTTTAAGAAACTGCCACACTGTTTTCAACGTGGTTACATCACTTTACATTTCTATCAGGTGTGAATAAGAGTTCCAGTTGCTCCACATCTTTGTCAACACTTGGTATGGTCAGTCTTTTTAATTTTAGCAGTTCTAGTAAGTGTATAGTGGTAACTTGTTATGGTTTTAATTTTTTTAATATAATATTTTATTGTGTTTTCAGTGACAGTTTACATAGCAAATTAGATTCCCATTTAACAATTTCTATACAAATTGTTTAGTGACATTGCTTACATTTTTCACAACATGTCAACATTCTCATTATTTCCATTCTGATTATTCCTGTGGTTTTAATTTTTATTTCCTTATTGAATAATGATATTGCACATCATTTCATAGGCTTATTGGCCATTCATATATTTTTTCTTCTTCGTATATATATATATATGTATATACATATACATATATCTTTGTGAAGTATCTGTTTGACTCTTTTGCACATTTTCTTATTGTGTTGTTTATCTTATTATTATTGAGTTGAAGCATTCTCCATATGTTCTGGACAGTCCTTTGTCTTACATATGTGTTGCAAATATTTTCTCCCAATCTTGCATTTTTATTTTCTTAATGGTGACTTTCATAGAGCAAAATTTTTTATTTTGATGAAATTCAATTTATCAATTTTTTTTCTTTTATACTTTATGTTTTTTGTCTCCTGTGTAAGAAATCTTTGCTAATCTCAAGATTGCAAAGATTTTCTCCTAGAAGTTTATGGTTTTATGCTATATATTTGGGTCTATGATCGATGTTGAGTTAATTTTTGTGTGTGGTATGAGTTAATTTTATGAATATTCATTTTTTCCACATAGATATCCAGTAGCTCCAGGATCATTTATAGAAAAAATAAGATAAGGTTTTGAGGTGTAACTACCTTCTTGTCTAGAGGTGTTCGGTTTGGTCATTGTGTCTTAGGAGCTGTATAGTACATCAGGAGTATACCTAAAGATCAGGGACTGCTGGATTAAAGCAGGGTCAGGGTTTTTATAGGGTAAAGGAGAGTTGAGTACATGAGCTTATGGTTTTTGGTTTATGTAGCAGTTTTTTTACTTTAATTGGAACTCATGATTGGAGGTTGTTCCTGTTTTTGTGTCTCTTGCTCGAGGTCAGTTGTTGAATCCCAATACCATCAGAATAGTATTTTCTAAGAACCATTTTTGCAAGCCTTATCAGCTAGTCAAAGTTAGCGGAAAAGGGGCAAAGTTAGAAGATGGGGGAAACTAGGGACCTTCTATCACGTGGGTTTTAGTCTTTTTGCATGGGAATCAGATTGCATCACAATTGAGAGTATGTAGGCAGGAGCACTGGGAAAACTGGAGAATGACCCCCACATGCAAGCTCCCCTATACCCATTCTTGAAGGTCAGTGCTTATGGATCCTCCTGTAGACCTGGCTTCTCCCTACTCTGCTCAGAGAACACAGAAATCCCTCTGCTCTGACATAGGGTCATCCTCTGTGACCATCTTACTCTGGCCTATGGGAAATGTTTAGCTTTGTACACCTCAGGGATAGATAAGAAGATCTTGGGGCTTTTTAACCCTGCCTACCCCAGTCTTTACCCCTCAACCTCTTTTCAAGCTTCTTGGCATCTCTTCCTGGCCACTGCTTAGCCTGCCCTGTCTTGCTCGACAAGCTTCACAAGCATCTCTTCTGTTATTCAAGCCGTCCTCCCGTTTCTTCAGTCATGGTCCTGACTCATTCAGCCAGGCTAGTTTGTGGCTACTTCTGCTGGTACTTCAAGCTCTTGGGTCTCCCTTTCTTCTACCAGCCCATCCTCCCCCTCTTTCGTCTCTTTCTCGGCATTCTACCGACAAGGATGTAGCAGTTCCATTTGGAAAATCCCTGTTGCTTCTGGCAGATGTGTACATTAGGTTAGCTACGTTGTTTTTACTGTGTGTTGGAAAGGTAGCCATGGAGATACACCTGTAGTAACCCCAGGCATGGACCTTGGCAATCTCCTTCCCCCTGAAAACATGGGGGCCTTCCATGTGTTGGAAGAGAAAATACTGCCTCCAGTTCCAAAAAAGATTTGAAAACACTCATCTTGTCTCTACTTTAAGTAGCTTATCTTCTGGGAGCAGAAGACACTTTGGATTTCCTCAAGTTAAAAAATCTATTTACCCTCCAGGCCCATAAAACAAGATGAGACTAAAGGGGCACACCAGCCCTGGGGCAAGGACTAGAAGGCAGGAGGGGACAGGAAAGCTGGTAATGGGGAACCCAAGGTCGAGAAGGGGAGAGTGTTGACATGTCATGGGTTTGGTAACTAATGTCACAAAACAATATGTGTACTAATTGTTTAATGAGTAGCTAGTTTGTTCTGTAAACATACATCTAAGTACAACTAAAAAAAAAAATCTGTCTACCCTCAGTGATTTTACAGATGAGGGAACTTAACTCTAACCTTTCTGGATGAGGCACAGAGGTAGTGGTGATTGTAGTTCCCAGTGGCTGTGTCCCTTTTCTTCCTGACCAGAGGTGTGGGAAGGACGCCAGTTAGCATGCAAGGTACGCTTCCCCTGGGTCAATGAAGCTCCTCAAGATGGCAGGCTTGGCAGGTTAATCAAAGGCAGGATTTCCTCCCCCATTGGTTCCTTTAAAGGCCCTTTTGTGCCTGGTGCAAACTGCAGAATCTTATGCAGCAAGCCAGGCAGGCAACAGTGGACTGAAGTTCAGTTCACTCTTCCTTCCATATTCAGAAGTCCTCCATCCACCTAATCATGACAAAGTTCTGAATGGGTATCGATGCTGACTGATATAAATACATAGTTAAGGCCATACAGAGTATAGTATTGGTAGTATACTTAACATCTCATCAGGAGAGGTCCACGTTGATCAGTTCGGATCATCCCAACCTTACATAAAGCACTTTTTCATGACACCTAACTTAGCAACACACTGGGGATATCTCAAACCTTCTACCCTCCTTCCTTTACTTTGAAGTTTGTCTTTCAGTCTCTTCACAAACCCCCTCTTCTGATCTTAAGCAGCTCTGGCAGCTGTGGGGAGCCTGGGAAGGATAGGGTAACCAGCTGTGACGCTTCGTTTCTTTTCTCCCTGCCTGCTATCAGCACCAAGATCCTCTTCTTCCATTGGCTGTCCTGACACTGACACTGTAGTCAAAGAATGTTTCCTTCTCTTAGGTAGTTCTCCAAAGCCACATCAATTAAATCTCCTCCTATATCCAGGTTTTCTCAAGACAGTGGCTTTTAGTGTTTGGGATTCTAGGCCTGTCCTTTTTTTTTTTTAATCTGAGACTTGGGACAGTCAATAATTGTATAAATATACAGTCTTCTGCTTGATGATTTTTGTACCTATCCTTAAACACATTAAAAACCCAAAACCTGCTGCTGTTGAGTGGATTCTGACCATAGTGACCCTACAGAACAGAGTAGAACCACCCCGTAGTGTTTCCGAGGCTATAATCTTTATGGAAGCAGATTGCCAGGTCTTTTTTCCCACGGAGCAGCTGGTGGGTTTGAACCGCCAACCTTTCAGTTAGCAGCTGAGTGCTTGACCACTGTGCCAACAGGGTCTTCTTCAAATGTGAAGAAGGTTATGTGTGCATCTTTATAGCTGAAATTTGCTGTTGGCTTGTCCTCATCTGTTCACTTTAGTCTGCTTGTGGGTGAGGGGCTGCATGTGCTGCTGGACAGAGAGTGGCTCAAGTCAGTCCACAGGACATAGACACACCCTTCATCTGCAGTGGGCCTCTGTCAAAATCAGTCCTTCTAACTTTCAGGTATTCTTCACTGTTTCTGACCCAGGGAGAGCATCCCTTCTTGTCGACCAGTGCAAGTATGGTTATACTCATTTTTCTGTCATTTCTAAGGCTTCAGACTGTTGTGGAGCCTGAGCATGGCTCAGTCTACCATGTTGATCTAGAATTCTGAATGTTATTAAATGAAGAAATAAATGGATGAAGCTGTGCTATCATAGAATAAGAGAACCGTTGGTTGTTGTCTTTAATTAATGAAGACTTTCTGGAATCATGCCATTAAACGTTACCGTTCCTGACTCTCACTCTGTCTCTCACTCACTCGTTCATTCATCAGGCAGCTGACAGTTACTGGTTGCCTACCATGTGCAGCAACTGCCCCAGAGACTAGGGGTAAAAAGGAGAATGGACATGGATGTTGTTATGGATTGAATTGTTTCCCCCCAAAATATGTGTTGTAAATCCTAACCCCCTATACCTATGGTTATAATCCCATTTGGAAATAGGTTTGCATTGTTATGTTAATGAGGCAGTATGGGTGTAGGGTATGTCTTAAATCAATCGCTTTTAAAATATAACTCAGCAGATAAAGCAAGCAAAGCAAGGAAGCACAAATGGAGGGGAAGATACATGCCACATGATCACCAAGGAATCTAGGAACAGATGCTGAAAAGAGACAAGGACCGTCTCCCAGAGCAGAAAGACAGAGAGAGAGAGAGCCTTCCCCCTAGAACCAGTGTCCTGAATTAGGACTTCTAGCCTCCTAAACTGTGAGAAAATAAATTTTTGCTCATTAAAGCCGCCCACTTGTGGTATTTCTGTTATAGCAGCACTAGATAACTAAGACAGACATAGTCCTGAAATTTCAGGACAGCATATTCTGGAGGGAGAGTGGACTCAGCATTACACCATTGCATGTGGGCAATAGGAGGATGTAGGGGAAGCAACTGAATGTCTCTGGATGCAGAGAAGGCTTCCAGGAGGAGACGGCATCTGAGCTAAGTTTTAAAGCAGATTTGGATGTATCTAGATAGAGGTGGGAAAGGAGAAAGACATGAACATTTCAAGCAGAAAGAATACTACCTGGTAATACAAGGAGGGGTGAAACAGTCTGGCTGTTCTGGTGCCAGAAAGCAGATCTGGTATTGCTGAAGCCAAGAATACTGTGAAAAGGTGACAGGAGGTGAATTAGGGAAGTCTAGACCATGGGTGAGTTTTGAGGTTAGCCCAAAGAATTTGTGAGGAAACAAGGGTCGTGGAAGGTTTGCAGGCAGGAGAAAGACATGATGAGCTTTCAGGTATAGAAAAATCACTCTGGTTACAGAGAGGTGAGGAATGAGATGGCAGTCAAGGAGACTAGCTGGGAGGCAATTTCAGTGATCCCAGTCAGAGGAAATGAGGACCTGCACTGAAGCAGTGACAGTGGGGATGAACAGGATGGGACAGATGAGAGGTATCTAGGAGATAGTGTCTACAAAACTCAGTGACCATCAGATGTGCAGGGTGAGTTAAAGGAAAAGGTCTAAAATATTTATGAATTCCTGGAATGACTGGTTGGGGTGAAGGGGTGTCATTTACTGAGATGTGGAACACAGATGGCAGAACAAGTTTGGGACAGGTGGTGGTGAATTAAGCTTTGGACTTCTTGCTCCCGAGTGTATTAGTAATCTATTGCTACATAACAAATTACCCCAAAACTCACTGGCTTAAAGCAACAAACATTTATTACCACACATTTTCCATGGATCAGGAGTTTGGGAGATGCTTAGCTGGGTGTTCTGTCTCAGGGTCTCTTATGAGGCTGCAGCCAAGATGTCGGTGAGGAATACGGTGATCTGAACGCTTGACTGGGGCTCGAGGACCAGATCCAAGATGGTTCACTCACATGGCTGTTGGCCAGAGGCTTCAGTTCCTTGACATGTGGGCCTCTCCATAGGACTGCTCATAACATGGTAGCTGGCTTCCCCTAGAGAGTGTGTGTGTGTGTGTGTGTGTGTGTGTGTGTGAGAGAGAGAGAGAGAGAGAGTCCATGTCTTTTTAAGACCTAGTCTTAGGAGCCACACACTGTCACCTCTACTTTGTTCTATCCATTGGACACAAGCCACTATGTCCAGTCCACATTCAAGGGGAGATAAATTAGGCTCCACCTCTTGAAGGCAGGAGTGTCAAATAATTTGTGGACATATGTTAATATTACCACCCTGAGGTATCTATGGGAGTTCCTTATAGAGATGCCCAGGAGGCTCCTGGCTCTATGGGTTTGAAGGTCTGCAAACTGGTGTGGGCTGCAGATATTGATTAGTGACAGAAGTGAGGAAGTGAGAGGTTTAGAAGGACAGAAGGCTGCAGTCAAGGAGTGTAAGTCTTTAGAGTTAAAGCAGTTAGTTGCAAGTTATGCCAAGTTCTAGGGTGTGGCCAAGATGTTTTTCCTAAAGTATTAGGTAGAAACATATGAAATAGCTGATTTTATAGGTCAAAACAGAGGAATATCAGGAGTTTCATATAGTTCAGCTGAAAAGAATATGGGTGAAATCACTGAAGTTAAATTTCTGAACTTGGTTTCAGACCAAAGAACCTTAATATATATTCGATGTCATTCTAATAAAAGAACTAGTTAGTGTTTTCTTTTGACTTTTCCACATTCACGTCACCTGACTGCTGACTTCTCAGAAAGCCAGCTCTTGTATTGGAAAATGTGGATCTGGTTTTGCCTTGGGGATTGGAAGACTTACTTGGAGCTTTTCCTGTCTCAGGTGAGTCAAGAAACCAAGAGCCTCTATATGTCAGTCAGCTCACGGACTGATTGAAACCTAGGAATTACCACTCGAAAATTGAGAGTCAGAAAAGAAGTAATAATGGCGCAAATAGTTGGTGATCAGCTTCTAGCTGACGGATTGGCGGTTTCAATCCACCCACCTGCTCTGCAGAAGAAAGGCCTAGCTATCTGTTTCTGTAAAGATTCCAGCCAAGAAAACCCTATGGAGCAGTTCTACTCTGTAATACATGGGGTTACTATGAGTCGGAATCAACTCGATGGCAATGAGTTTTTTTTTTTTTTTTAAATAAACATATTGAAAATAATTATTTTTAAATGACAGCAAAATGTATCCCTGGTGTCTGAGTAAAAAGTTAGTGCGTATACACTGACAATTGTTTTTGCTGGAATATCACACTCACTAACAGAAGGAACAGCATTCTCATAGAGCAAATAACTAAATGAGCATCAGCCCAAAGAATTACCATAATAATCTTTATATCTTATAATTTTATGGACTGACACAAGCAGCATCTGTCTGTCAAAGGCTTTATAAATGGCATGGAAAATAAGTACCCTGTGGCCAGCGTCTATTAACAAGATGAACGTCCTGGGCACACTATCTCATAACTTCCACTGGCTCCCGGAGGCATAATTAGGGTTGAATTTTTCATGAACACAAACATCATCTTCTGTGTCCTCTATGCTGTGCTTTGTGCTTGACAATTTGCAGCACTCCTCTCAGGAAAACAAAGAAAAAGAGACAAGAGAGTCACATTCTCACTGGCTGGAGACAGTTCTGGGGCATACTCGAAGGGCGCCCTGGGCCCCTCCCGTAGAGCTGGAAGATCTTTCTGGGTAGAATGCTACCTGACCGGTTCTGTCCACTCCTGGCCGCGCTGAGGTCACAGAAAACCTGCACACAGTCATCTGGAGCTGAGTCTCCCTAACAGTACTCTCAGGTTTTGGAAGTGGAAACAAATATCAAAAGCCCTTCATTTTTAGTCCTAAACAGATCTACTTACTCCATCATTTTTTAAAGTCATTTTAAGAAAGCAAACATGACTTGGCTGCCATTTTTTTCCTCAACCTATCTGCTCTTCCTCCTCCTACCTGTGAGGTCTTAATGATCTGCCCCTAAGTCTCCATCCACATTTCCTGTCTCTCTCCCTACAGGCAACGTACATGGCAGTCACATTAAACTACTTATGATTCGCTAAGTGTGCCTTTCTTTCACACAATCCTGGGACCCAATTTCCCCTACTTCTCTACCTGGCTAAAAAAATCCTTCCAAAGCTAGGTCAAGTTCTGATAAAATAAATGTCTCAACCCAAAGACCAGCTTCTTATTTAATGAGGAAGTACTGAAGACATTCCTGCTTAAGACAGGAGCAAGATGAGGAAGTAATTATTGCCGTTACTTTTTAACACTGTGCTGGCAGTTCAGCCAACGCAATTAGACAAAACAATTGGAGGCGGAATAATTGAGAAGGAAGAGGTTAAATTTTCTCTGTCCGCAGATAATATGATAACACACCTGGAAACTCCCCAAACATTAAACATGAAAATAGATATGAGTATTCAGTAGGATACAGAATGGAAAATTAGCCTTCCTATATACAAGCTATGATTAGTTAGAAGATATAACTCAAGAGAATATCCCCGCTTACAGTAGCATCAGAAAGATAAAATACCTAGGAATAAACTTAACAAGAAATGTGTAAACCTGTCTGTGCAAAACTCGAAAATACTCCTCAAAGTAAAAAAGGCAGGCCTAAATCCAGTAGCATCAGTAAAGCGGTACAGGGGTGTGGACTGTACTGGGTGACGCTGTCAGAGTGGGTGACACCAAAATGACCGTTTATAAAACTCTGGGGCAGTTTTTCAGCAGAAATTTATTATTTTTTACAAAAATATTCCTGTAGTTAATTATAACAACAAAAATATTTTTCATAAGCCTAGCTTACATGTGTCAATATGCCTACAAGGCTTCTAATGTGCTCTGGTCGGAGCTGTCATTATTACCCAATTACAGTGACGCTTAGAATCATGGTTTTGTTTGCATGTGCTACAAGCATGCACTGTTGTTTTCATTGCTGCTGGTGTTTTTATAGTTGCTGATTTTGTCAAATTTTCTGATGTTTTAGCTCTGTAATATTGTGGTGATTAGTATTTGTGAATCTATATCAATAATTTTTTTGAGAATGAAGTAGTAATTAAAGGAAAAGAAGGAGTGATATACGGGAATTATGATTTACGAGTAATGTTAGTACAAAAATCTTTACTAAGTATCTTGTATGGTCTGGTAGGGGAGGAGGTTCATGGAGGGGGGCTGTTGGTGACACCATGAGTTACCACACTGGGTGACACCAGCTCTAGTGACATCACTGCCTCAACCAATGGAAGATATATTGTATTCTTGGATAGGAAGACAACATCATAAAGATTTCAATTTTCCTCAAGTTATTTAATGAATTTAATGTGATCCCTATAAAAATATCAACAACTTTTTTTTTCTTCCTGGAACTTGACAAGATGAATATGAAGTTCCAGTGGAGAAATAAAAGGAGCCCTGGTTATGCAGTGGTTAAATGCTCGGCTGCTAACCAAAAGGTCAGTGGTTTGAACAACTAGCTGCTACGTGGGAGAAAGATGTGGCAGTCTTCTTCCCTAAAGTTTACAGTCTTGGAGTATGGGACAGTTCTACTCTGTCCTATAGGGTCACTATGAGTTGGAATTGACTCAATGGTAAGGGGTATGGAGAAATAAACAAGCAAAACTGTTGAGGAGAACTCCGAAAAGAAGAACAGCACTGTGGGATGAGGCCCAGCCCCACCATATGTTAAAACATGCTAAAAGTCCTAAGTAATTAATATGGTATTGGTGCCTAAAAAGACAAACCAGTGGAGCAAAATAAGAAGACCCACAGTAGACACAAGTACATATATCAACCTGACCAGTTGCCATCAAGTAGATTCCAACTCCTGGCGATCCCATGTGTCAGAGTAGAACTATGCTCCATAGGGTTTTCAATGACTGATTTTTTGGAAGTAAATCACCAGGCCTTTCTTCTGAGGAGCCTCCTGGTGGACTTGAACCTCTAACTTTTCGGTTAGCGACTAGTGTGTTAACCATTTGCACCACCCAAGGACCCCATATATCAACCCAATACACAATAAAGATGGTTTCTCAAATTACCAAGGAGAGATAGGATGTTTAGTAATTGGTTTGAGACAACTGGGTAACCAAGATAGCACTGGGTCCATACTTCATACATATAGTACGATTAACTCCAAATGGATCAAATATCTAAATGTAAAAATGAAACCATAAGTACTAGAAGAAAACATGGGTGAATTTCCTTAAAACCTGAAATGGATAATGCCTTTTTAACTATGACTTAAAATTCAGATGCAATTTTTAAAAAGAATCAAAAATTTAACTGCAGTTTATTTTTTTTAAATTTTTTCTCATGACAAACACCAAAGACAAAGTCAAAAGACAAACAATACCAACAACTGTGCTCCTAGGTATTTACACAAATAAGACGAAAGTGTATGTCCACAGGAAAACCTTCACATGAAAGTTTATGGCAGCTTTATTCATAACTGCCCAAAATTGGAAGCAACCAAGATGTTCTTCAATAGGTGAGTGGATAAACTGTGATACATTCATACAATAGAGTATTAGTCAGCAATAAAAAAAGAAATGAACTATCAAGGTACGAAAGACCTAAAAAAACCAAACCCAACCCATTGCAGTCTAGTCAATTTCGACTCATAGCGACCCTACAGGACAGAGTAGAAATGCCTCATAAGGTTTCCAAGGAGTGGCTGGGGGATTCAAACTGCTGACGTTTTGGTTAACAGCTGAGCTCTTAACCACTGCACCACCAGGGCTCTTTCTATGGACTTTAGTTAATAATAAAACCTGTTGCCATCGAGTCAATTCCAACTCATAGCGACCCTAGAGGACAGAATAGAACTGCCACATAGGGTTTCCAAGGTTGTAAATCTTTACAGAAGCAGACTGCAGCATCTTTCTCCTGCGGACCGGCTCGTGGGTTCGAACCTCCGACGTTTAGGTTAGAAGCTGAGCACTTAACCACTGTGACACAGGTCTCCTTTAGTTACTAATAATGTATCAATATTGATTTATCAATTTATAAATGTACTACAGGAATACAAGATTGATATAGGAATTGCTGTTCTTTCTGCACAATTTTTCTATAAACCTAAAACTACTCTTAAAAAAAATCTATTAAAAAGAAAAAAGACATGTGACAAACTGGGAAAAGATATTGACAACTTATATCATATGCAAAGGCTAATCTCCTAATATTTAACAGTTCTTAAAACCAATAAATTTCCAAAAATCTTGATTATAAAAAAATGGGCAAATGTGGACAGTTCACAAAAAGAAAATGCAAATGACTCTTCAATAGATGAAAAGATATTCAGCTTAATTTATTATAAGAAAAATGCAAATTAAAACTACCCTGAGAGGGTGATTGATGTAAGCAAAAATGGCAGAGTAAAGACTTTCGGAAATTCTCTCCTCTATAGAAGCAATAAGAACATAGAAAAAACGGTGGGAGTCAACTTTTTCAGAACTCTGGAAATTAACCAAAGGCTTGCAGCAATCTGGGGAGTGTTTAATCAAGAAAAATGACTGAATCTTGGTAGGATAGTGAGCTTTGTGGCATTTTAACGTGCCCTGTTTTCATTCCCCTTCCGCAGCCCCATGAAAGTCTCCACAATCACAGGGAAAACCTGCAGCTTGGCAGCTGCTGGAGGGCCAGACAGGACTGGAGGCCCTTCACAGCTCCATCCCCAGAGAATTGTTGTTACTTGACCTGTCTGGTGGTTCCACAAAAGACCCCACTCACAAGGGTGTCTTTATTTGACCTGACTCAGAGCTCACCCAAGGTGAACAGCCTTCCCCCACCCGCCACCCCCACCTCCCGGGACATTTGTTGAAAAGGAACAGAGGCAATTGTTGAATATCCCAGCTTCCTGAGGCGATTGGATAACAGGGCAAAAACAGGCTAACCAAATAAGCTTAGAAGGAAGATCTGAGGAAAGAAATGTCCACAGGGGGCTTGGAAAAGCTCTGACATATTCCTGGAAAAGCCCTAAGCTCTCACCTCTAGCTACCCTTGACGCTCTGTGCACGAAGGAAGTGAAGGCTAAAGCAGAGATATAAACGGCCTGGCTGAGCATATTAAAATATTTTAAGTATTTGTTGAAAGACACTTATCCAAGCTGTATTTCAGTTAAGCAAAGAAATTTTTAGAGTCTGTGGGACAAATGGCCAATAAGCACACGAGGACATGTTCAACATCGTTAGCCATCAGGGAAATGCAAATCCACACTACAATGAGATGGCACTTCATACCCACTTGGCTATAATCAAAAAGACGATATTAAGTCTTGGCAAGGATGTGGAGAAACTGCAGCCCTCAAATGTTGCTCGTGGACATGTAAAATGGTGCAGACAATTTGGAAAACAGTTCGGCAGTTAGTTCCTCAAAAAATTAAATATAGAGTTACCATATGACCCAGTAATTCCACTCCCAGGTATGTAACCAAGGGGAATGAAAATATACGTCCACACAAAAACTTGTCCATGAATGTTCATAGCTATTCATAATAGCTATTCATAATAGCCAAAGAGTGGAAAACAACTCTAATGCTTATCAACTGATGAATGGATAAACAAAATGCGGTATGTCTAAACAATGGAATGTTATTCAGCCAGCAAAAAAAAAACAAAAAAGCAGTACTGATACATCCTACAAAATGGATGAACACTGAAAACATTCTACTAAGTGAAAGAAGTCAGACACAAAAAGCCACATATTATGTGATTCTAATTATACGAAACGTCCAGAATAGGCAAATTCATAGAGATAGAAAGTAGATGAGTGTTTTCCAGGGGTTGAAGAAAGGGGGGAATGGGGAGTGACTGCTAATAAGTATGAGAGTTCTTTTTGGGGTGATACAAATGTCCTGGAATTATATAGTGGTTATGTTTGCATAGCCTTGTGAATACACTTTAAAAGGATACATTTTATGGTATGTGAATTATATCTCAATTTAAAAAACTACATTGAGACACTGTTTTTCCCCTCTCACATTGGCAAAACCCCAACAGTTCAATTCTACACTGTGTTGGTGAGGCTGTGAAAAACATTACTAGAGGAGATATAAAAAATGCAACGTCTATGGAGGGGCCTTTGACAGTAGGTGGCATTCTGCACTTTTCCTTTGAGCCAGCCATTCTCCACAAGTATGTAACAACACATGCATACATTGTTCCCCGCAGCCTTATTTACAGTAGCAAGATGTTGGAAACAACCCTAACGTCCATCAACTGGAAACTGGTTGAATAAACTGTGATGCATCCATAAAATGAAGTGCTATGTCACTGTTAAAAAGAATGAAGATGACCTCTACATACTGATATGGCGTGAGTGCCACATAAACTATTAAGTGACAAAGCAAGCTACCTTTTGTGTAAGAAAGAGGGGAGGAATAAGAGTATGTGTAATTATTTGCTTTTTTTCTAAAAAGAAATACTGGAAGGAAAAGTCAGAGGCTAATAAAATATGGTTACCTGTAGTGAAAGGGAGAAAGAGGTCAAGCTGATATGGAGGGAAGGGAGATTTTTCTGAGTGCTGTTTGATATAGTTTTGGATTTTGAACTATGTAAATATTTTCCATATTAAAAAATTAAATTAAGAAAGGCAAAAACAATTTTTTTAAAGAAAGAAAAGCAAGCCCTAAAATAAAACAACATGGGTAATATAAGTACCCAGAAAAGAATTATCAGGTGACGTCTGATCACAGTACTCTGACTGTATGTCTTAGTGGGATACATTATAATAACAAAAAGACTACAAAGAAATCTTCAACTTCATTTAATCATTTCATTGCTAATAGTAAAATTAGTCTTCTTATTCTGAAATTATTTTCCGGATATTGTCAGGCCTTGAAGTAATGACATCCCAGTAGCAATGATACTCCTGGTGCCCAGGTCTTGATTTTCAAATATCAGTCCTCACTAAAAACAACTGGGACTTTCTATAACCTTCATTTTCCATATTATCTCTTACTATTACTCATATTAAATAATGGCATTTCTGTATCATCCTCCGTTTCTCAATTTTTCTTTCATAATTCAACTTTCAGTCCGATTGTCCTAGATTACACTAGAATTCCTTAATTTTCCAACTAAGTTGTTCTTTAGTCATGTTTCTATTCTAGTCAGCACTTGTAAATGCTACTTTAAAAAAAGGCTTTTCTAATTGGCTATTTTTCTTAATAACTTGTACTTCCTTTGGGTGAAATTCTCTCTTATCCATCTGAAGTTTTATTTGCTTGATTAACTTTACTTCCTCAGGTGTTCATTCTTCTGTCTGTTTCATTAGTACTTCTATTTTATGATGTTGGTCTCCTTTGAGTATTTTGTAAATTTTGGTTGTGTGTTCCATTTTGCATTTGAATTTTCCTGAAAGTCTGTCTGTGCATCTGGTATTGTTGACCACAGCCTATGACCACAGCCTATCTCCAGTGACACAGGTAAGGGGCAACATGCAGGTGTGTGGAGAGTACTCGGATTTCTGGATGTGGGGGCTGTTGGTTTCTTCTGGAGTCATCATCCATGAAGGGCATTTCCCTGGCTCTGGATGTCAACTTCTACACTCACTGTTCCCACCTGACATCTCTGTTACCTATTGCTTGGCATAAGCAGAGGAAGGTAGAAGAGGGGGGTGAACCACCTGACTGCTTCTCCTGCCATATCCCAACCAAGAAATCTGTTAGTTGCCCCAAACCCCTTCAGAACTCTGAACCTGCCTTTTCCTCACTTAGAGCTACCCCTAGAATATCTCCTTCCTTTGTAAGAGTCCTCTCCTTTGCGTGATTTAGGATTTGATTTCCTCCTTCAATCTGTTCGTATTTGCTTTTGACTTTTAGGCATCCATCATAATTCCTGCTAAGGGCATCCTCTGTTACTTTCCAAAATAGTTATAATTTTTTTAAAATATATTTTCTTAAATTTTTAGGGATTTGTAGAGAAGACTACAGCTGATGTCTTGGTTCTCTTGATCCAAGAGATGTATTTTTTTTTAAAGTAACTAGGCAATTAGGGTTGCTATGAGTCAAAATCAACTTGAAGGCACATGACAACAGTAACAGGCAATTAGGCAACATTGATAGGATGTGTCTAGGATGTCCTTGGGTTCCCAGACCAGAGCTATGGGCACTGCGAAATTAGAATCTGGACTGTTTCCCAGTAAAGATCCTAACACTTAAAGAAAGTCTCTAGGGGATCATGGTGTACTTGAATCTCATCCCTGTCAAGGGTTTATCTGTTATCCCTTGTAATAACAATGACTTGGCTGTCATTTGCTGATGCTACTGTTGGCTGGAAGAACATTCAGATCCATAGTGCTCAGAAGCAAAATCAATGCCATTGATGTAAGTTGACAACTGATCCTTGAGGCAAAACCCATATGCTTGATAATTGCTACTTTATCAAAGGAAGACATCTGTAAACAAGCTGTAATAAGAATGTTAAATGCTTTGCAGGTAGGAACTGGAGAATTACAAACGGGAAGCAGTCACCCTTGCGGAAAGAATACTAATTTATTTGCAAACTGATACGGAGCTGCATGATACAGCAGAATTGCACATGAAAAGTAGCAGAGGTAACAAGAATATCTATACTGTCCTACCTTCCCCAGCTCTCTAAGAAGGAGCAGTGGACACCATCCTCCACTACCTGTGAGTTCCTCCTGCCTGGTTTCTGACCCTACCAAAAGTAAGAGTGGAAGCTTTAGTTCTAGGAAACTCTTGACTTTGCATGCTGCTAGTGCTGGGTCTGGGTGAGCCCCAGGGACCCACCTGCATGTCCCTAACCCCTGCCATGTTGGCTTAATCCCAAACTTCTCTTGCCAGGGCAGATGTATCCTTAGTGGTTCTCCATAGAGTCCCAGGAAATATGAGAAGTTTTCACATAAAGGTGCTGCTTTTACCTGAAGCATCAATTTTTTTTTTTTCAGAAACACTATTTTATGTAAACAAACAAAGACACGTTATGGAGTCAAAGGCAAATAATGTCAACATTAATTTTTCAGATAAAATGTAAGATGTCAAAGAAATGCTAGAATTGTGGAGAGTGTCTTTAGGGTTTGCCTCCACAGCTTTCATGGTATTTACTCGACTCTCTTCTTACCTTGTTTCTTGAAAGTTTCTCTGGAAGAGTTTGGGAAGGCATTCTTATAGGGGAGATACTAAGGCAGACTCTCTCAATACCCACATCCCTCTCCCTCTTCAGCTTGCCTTCCTGTCCTACAGCCACCGGAAAGCTAAAAACTACGTTTCCCGGATTTCTCTGTAGCTAGGGTTCCTAAGTTTTTCGGAGCTGATGTATTCACTATTTAAGACTATTTGAAACCAAGGACCAAGACTATCTGCTTGATCCTCCTTTTGTCTGTGAAGTCTGGGACAGTACCATGATACCCTTCTTCTTGGCTAAGGACCCCACCCCTCTGGGAAGACAGTGGAAAGAGAGCATGGATAAAGACCCAGTTCCCAGTATGGCACCAGAACTTCTTTATGGCCTGACCTACCTTCCTGAGCTTATCTCTTATCATTCAAAGAAATATCCTAAATCCATTCTCTTGGAACCATGTAGGCTGTGACTCTGTTGTAGGATCCAGGATAGAGACGGTGAAGGTCCTCATAAGCAGTAGTTGTCAGATTGAAGAAAGTGGGTGGATTCCAGAGGTGCTCAGGAGACAGAATCAACTGATCATGGAGACAAGAGGGTGAGGGCCAGGGTGACACCAGGGTTTCTGGCCTGGCTGATTCCCAAGTCAGGTAATACGGGAGGAGGAACGAGTTTGGAGAGAAATAATAAATTCCACACTGGAAATGTCAAATTGAATTTCATGAGAAAAATTCCATTATAAAGCTACCTAGTAGACAATTGAGGCCTAGAGTTTTGGGGAGATACTTGGTCTTGAGAGGTAGATTTGAGAATGAGTAAGCAAGCTGAAATTATAGGTCCCTTCATGGACATGTCAATGACATGGTGTGCTTTTTGGTGTGCTTTTCCAGTCTTCATTATTACATTCATTATGAGTGAATGGTGCTCACCTTGCATCTTCAGGACCCTGAGCTAACTACTCAGCTGTGTGTGTGTATATGTGTGTCTTAGTCAGCTAGTGCTGTAACAGAAATACCACAAGTGGATGGCTTTAACAAAGAGAAATTTATTCTCTCACAGTCTAGTAGGCTACAAGTCCAAATTCAGGGAGCCGGCTCCAGGGGAAGGCTTTCTCTGTCTGTCAACTCTGGAGGAAGGTCCTTGTCATCAGTCTTCCCTTGGTATGGGAGCATCTCAGCACAGGAACCTCA
Organism: Trichechus manatus latirostris; assembly: GCF_000243295.1. Classification (NCBI taxonomy): domain Eukaryota; kingdom Metazoa; phylum Chordata; class Mammalia; order Sirenia; family Trichechidae; genus Trichechus; species Trichechus manatus. The sequence goes on from NW_004443937.1 coordinate 21,449,794, forward strand.
GGTCTGCTCCCAGTGCTGCTTTCTTGGTGGTATGAGATCCCCGTGTCTCTGCTCCCTTCTCTCTTTTATATCTCAAAAGAGATTGGCTTCAGACACTATCTAATCTTGTAGACCTCATCAATACAACTGCCGCTAATCCATCTTATTATATCATAGTGATAGCATTTACCACACATGGGTAAATCACATCAGATAATAAAATGGTAGACAATCATACAATACTGGGAATCATGACCTAGCCAAGTTGACAGATATTTTGTGGGGACACATTTCAATTCATGATAATGTGTGTGTGTGTGTTTCTCTTTTAAAGGAAAGAACAATGGTGGCAGACTTCAGACACCCACTAAGTTGGAGGCTTTCTCCAGAAACCATTCTTTTAAAAAGTTAAGCCACCAAGGAAGTATTTAGTCCAGAACCTGAAAGGAGCAAAGTAGGGAAATGGAAATGAGAAAAATGCTGTTTCCAGGCATTACTCTATACAGTTTTGATATACTCATGGGGTAAATTATGGGGCCAGAAAGAGCAGAAGATGGAGGGAATGAGCATTCATTGAATGTGTCCAGTCTGAGGCATATACTCTCAAGCAATCCTCCCAATAACCTGGTTCTGCATCTCCCGTCAATCAAGCAATCATTTAATCAATCAAACAATACTCTTTAAGCTCTGGGTCAGGTACTTGGCCATACAGCTCAAGACCAGCCTAGACCACAGGAGTACACCAGGTTCCATCAAAACTGAGGGAAATGTCAGCTGTGGTTTCATTGCTCCTCTTCCTTCTCCAAGTCCTGAGACCTTCAGGAGCAGATTGAACACTCCAGAAGGCTTCTGACCCCAAGAAAAATTCACCATGACATCCCCAGAATTAGATTAACTGAAAAGGTGATGGGGAGAGATAGGGTCTTCATAGAGTGAAATTAGAACTACGCTGAGAAGTTCTTATTTCTTTTAGGCTGCTCCGTAGTTTATTGGATGTGAATATGTTCTGAGAATGATAGGTGGAGGTGACAAGCGGTGTCTTTGGGAGACTTTACCATCCCCTCCCCATAACCACCGTTAGCCCCTCACCAGGTCATTCCAAACAATCTAAGTCAGTGTGCCCTTACTCTGTGTCTTAGTTTCCTAGAGCTGCCATAACATAGTATCACTCAGTGGCTGGCTTTAAAGAACAGAAACATTGTCTCACAGTTCTGGAGGCTAGGAGTCCAAATTCAAGTATCGGCTGTTTCTATTCCTTCTGAGGGTTCTGAGAGAGGAATTGTTCCATGCCTCTCTCCTAGCTTCTAGGGGCTGCTGGCATCTGGTATGACCTCATTAACTTTACTGATAACATTTGTAAAGAAAAAACCCTATTTCCCCAAACAAGGTCACATTTCACAGGTACAGGGATTAGGGCTTCAATGTATCTTTTTGGGAAACACAATTCAATCAATAACACTATGCAAACACACTTCATACACATTTTTTGGCTGCATATACCCCCCTCCCCATGCCAACCACTCACTGCCACCCCACCCCCTCATGGAGAAATTCTGAAACCACAGCAGCAAACGGTAGTAGTTATCAAGATGAAACCACTTATGGTTGTTTTAAGGAGCCTTGGTGGCACAATCGTTAAACCCTTGGCTGCAAACCAAAAGGTTGGCGGTTTGAACCTACCTAGTGGCTCTGTGGTAGAAAAGACTTGATGATCTGCTCCCATAAAGATTACAGACTAGGAAACCCTATGGGATGGTTCATTCTGTCACATTGGGGCCACTACGAGTTAGAATTGACTCGATACCAACTAACAATAGATGATTATTTTATTGTTCATTTTCAGTTTTTATTATGGAAAATTTCAAATATATACAAAGATAGAGAACCTAATATAACAAATCCTGGTTATCTACCACTCAGTTTCAACAGTTATCAATATGAGGCTAGTCTTGTTTCATTCATCTCTTATTTTGAATCAAATTCCAGAACATTTATCACTTCATTAGTAACTTGTTCAGTATAGATCTCTAAAATGTAAGGATTACATATTAGAAGCATAAACACAATACTATTATCACATCTAAAAATTCTCAATAGTTATCTAATGTCATCAAATATTATTTATTTTAATAATTGATTTTTTCCTACAGAAACACACATTGCATTTCCATCTACTTTCTCTTCCCTCCCCTGGCCCAGAAGAAACCCCTATTGACAAGGTAAACCACCTCCTCCCCAAGCTAGGAATCATGTCCTCATTTACATTCTTCCCCATGTGACTGGCCCAGGCAGAGTCTCTTATTCCCTTACTTGAGTTTGTTCATTACATTTAAGGGAAATTCTGAGCTGCTTTCATAACTCTCAAACTGGAAGGAAAATAATTACAACAAATTTGAAATTCCAGCCTTGACTTCAAGATCCCTCCAGGGTATTCATTATTTTATTTTCGGTGTGGACTTCAACCATTGGGTCCTTTACTTAAAAGACACCCTTGGGTTTCATCCCTATCAACAGTCCAACAAGCAATACCAAATGCTGAAATACAAACCCAACACTATTTAGAACAGCTTGTTAGCAAGAGCTTCCTGCTAATAGGCTGGGAAGCCAGTTGAAAAGAAAACTCTACCCAGTGGCCTCAGTTCACTCAACTGAAATACTTATAGGGCATCAGCAACACGTGCACCTGGCACCACCTAAGGGCTGTGGAGCAAGTAAATGTGAGGAAAGTGCTTTCAGGGACTTTATGCTCTAGTCAAGAGGTAAGACATTTCCCCAAACTATATGACTGACACTCAGGAGCAATCTAGGGGCTAAAGGAGGAGCTCAGCTCACGCCCTGAGGCCAGGGAAGCTCCCTGAAGGAGGTGGCATGGATATTGTGCCTGGAAGGATGGGGCCGGCCCTGGCAGAAAGAGAAGAGTAGGTTAGAACAAATGCAAGGTGGGCTTCAGAGAACGAGCAGGCCCATCTGGCAGGAGCAGAGGCAACGCTGGGGACAAAGGAGGCTGGAAGAGGTGGTGGTTTCAGACTCCCGGCAGGGATGGTTCAAAGGGGCATTGGTGGTTCATTGGTAGAAATCTCTCTCACCTGCCATGCAGGAGACCTGGGTTCAATTCCAATGCACCTCATGCGCAGCCATCACTCATCTGTTAGTGGAGTCTTGTGTGTTGCTGTGATGCTGAAGAGATTTCAGCAGAGCTTCCAGACTAAAATGGAGTCAGAAAAAGGGCCTGGTGATCTACTTCTGAAAATCAGCCCATGAAAACCTTATGGGTCACAATGGTCCCATCTGCAACTGATCATGGGGATGGTGCAGAACCAGGCAGTGTTTGGTTCTGTTGTGCATGGAGTTGCCATGAGTTGGGTGCCAACTTGACAGCAACTAACATCAGCAGCAGAAGAACCAGTGGGTGAGTTTTGGTGGAGAGTAGAGCTGTCTGGCAGGGCAACTAACTGTTTTGGAGGTCAGATGCCATCCGAATGCTGGTCCAAACCCAGGACGTGCAGAATTTAGCAATGGGGGAAACTGGGGGCCAGGTTTGAGGCCAGGTTTAGGGGACCAGGTTTGAGGCCAGGTCAAGATGGAGATACAGGTAGAAACTGCCCCCTCACTCTCCACCCAGCCAGGAACACCTTGCCTGTGACAGGCAGCTCTCAGTCCAAGGACAAAGCTCTTCCAGTCCTTCCTGCTATCCTTGAGCCTGACCTGGTCCCAAGGCTATTCAGTCCTCTGCCTGAGCTCTGTTGACCCAGACCTTTGTCCAGGTTCCTGGCTCTTTATTCTCTAGTGTCCTACCCTGCTTTCCCCGTTGATGTGCTGGATGCAAGACCTAACACAGGTTTAGTGCTCTCCCTCCCAACCTTGACTGACCTTGGGTTCCTTCCTTGCCTCCTGAACTTAGACAACTTTCCTTTCTTTCTTTCTTTTTTAATCTTTTTTTTTTTTTTAATTGTGCTTTAGGTGAAAGTTTACAGCTCAAGTTAATTTCTCATACAAAAATTTATACATATATTATTATGTGGCCCTAGTTGCAATCCCTATAATGTGATAGCACACTCCCCTTTTCCACCCTGTATTTCCTGTGTCCATTCAACCAGCTCCTATCCCTTTCTGCCTTCTCATCCCGCCTCCAATCAGGAGCTGCCCATTTAGTTTCATGTATCTACTTGAACTAAGAAGCACACTCTTCATGATTATTATTTTGTTTTATAGTCCAGTCTAATCTTTGTCTGAAGAGTTGATTTTGGGAATAGGTTTAGTTCTGGGTTAACAAAGAGTCCAGGGGCCAAGTCTTCTGGGATTCCTCCAGTCTCAGTCAGACCATTAAGTCTGGTCGTTTTAGGTGAATTTGAGTTCTCTACCCCACTTTTCTCCTGCTCCGTCAGGCACTCTCTGTTGGGTTCCCTGTCAGGGCAGTCATTAGTGGTAGCCAGGCACCATCTAGTTCTTCTCGTCTCAGGCTGGTGGAGTCTCTGGTTTATGTAGCCCTTTCTGTCTCTTGGGCTAGTATTTTCCTTGTGTCTTTGGCGCTCTTCATTCTCCTTTGCTCCAAATGGGTTGGGACAAATTGATGCATCTTAGATGGCCGCTCGCTAGCTTTTAAGACCCCCGACACCACTCACCAAAGTGGGATGCAGAACATCTTCTTAATAAACTGTTATGCCAGTTGACCTCGATGTCCCCCAAAAACATGGTCCCCAGACCCCCACCCCTGCTACTCTGTCCCTCAAAGTGTTTGGTTGACACCTTTCCTTTCGGTGTTTGCCTTTCTCCCTGAGCTTGAACACTGCCTGCTGCCTTCAGCCCTACAGCTATCTACCTCAGACTCTCACTTCTTGACAAACCCAAGCTGTGTAATTAAATTTAAAAATACAACTTCAAATCTGCTCAAAGGGAAACTTTAATAAGATGTCAGGATTTGGCTTAAATAAGAAAATGCAGTTGTGGAGTGCTCCAAACATGGCCAACCCAAGGTGCCTTTGACAACCAGTCATGTGGCTCTGGGTGCCTGCAATGCTCTAGTCTTATCTGGAGTGAAGTAAGAACTGAAATAATAATGTGAAATTAACATAAAACATTTTCTTTCTTATGTGAAATAATGCCATTACTTAACATAAAAAAGAAAATATCTTATGTTAAAGAAACACAAAGAAAATTTTCAAATGAACAGGAAGGAAAATCTTTTTCTTTTGAAATCAACTCAGTTTGTAAAATAGTAGCCACTGAACCAGATAATGTCTTAGATTTCTTGCAGCTTAAAAATTTTTATTTGTGAAACAAAACCTACAAAAACAAAAGAAATGAAAAAAAAAATCCACAAACAAAAGTAACTCAGCACAAGAGAGTAAGAAGAACAGAGAAAACTTCAGCACCACAAAAAAAAGCACTACAAAATGACAGCAACAAACTCACATCTATCAATAATTACACTGAATGTAAATGGACTCAATGCA